>NC_034602.1:24326455-24352379 GCF_900095145.1 Mus pahari
GTCTGTGCTCTGTGTCTGAGCACTTGCACACCACTGTGCAGCCCTGTCCCAGATCCACCCGCAGAGACTGAGTTCCTCACCTCAGACTGAAACAGTGCCCAGGACCAGCTCGCACTGCCCTCCCTCCTCAGGGTCTGGTTGTCACTGTTGTAGTTTTCCTTCTCCCTGCATTTGACCATTCGGGGCACCTGGGACAAAGTTAACCCAATGTGCCAGCAAGTTGTATGCCAACTTGAACACGAGCTGGAGCCATCTGAGAAGAGGGACCCTCAGTTGAGAAAATGCCCCCATAAGCTGGAGCTGTAGGCAGGCATGTAGGACACTTTCTTAATTAGTGACTGTGAATACTGCCATCCCTAGGCTGGTGGTCCTGGGCACTAAAGCAAGCCCCTCCCTGCCTGCCTCATTTGAATTCCTATCTTGAGTCCCTCAGTGGACTGTGACTCAGGACATGTAAGTCAAGTAACCCCTCTCCTCCCTAAGTTGCTTTTGGACATGATGTCATCACAGCAATAGCACCTTTAACTGAGGCATCCAATAATATCTGTCCCTTTATATCTAGTTGACTTTTTAATCATAAACAATATCTTCAAGGTCCATACATGATGCAGCCTATGTCAGGATCCCTTTTGTTTTCCAGCGTTGTGATGGAACCCAGGGCCTTGTATAACCCAGGTAAACAGTTTTCCACTAAGCGAACTTCCAGACCTCTTGTTTATTTACTTGGTGGTTTGTTTGTTAAGACAGGGTCTCTTTATCATGCAGCTCTGGTTGTCTTTGAACTCACTAGAGAAATTCTCCTGCCTCCACCTCTCAGGTGCTATGATTAAAGGCATGTGCCACTCAAACCTTTTTAATTTATGTGTGTGTGTGTGTGTGTGTGTGTTTGCACAGATTAGACAGAGAACTGAGAACAATCTGCAGGAGTCCATTCTCTCCTTTCTTTTTTTTTTTTTTTTTTGGTTTTTCAAGACAGGGTTTCTCTGTATAGACCTGGCTGTCCTGGCACTCACTCTGTAGACCAGGCTGGCCTCGAACTCAGAAATCCGCCTGCCTCTGCCTCCCAAGTGCTGGGAATAAAGGCGTGCGCCACCACTGCCCGGCTATTCAGCAACATCCTAAAGTATACAGGATACATGTAGGCACTATGAAAATATATTTCAGTATCAGGACCTTGGATGTTCAGGCATTTTGGTCCCGGTACCAAATTCCTGGTAACTAGCAAGAGAGACTTAATTTGGACAAATTAAATAGTGTTCTTCACTTCTGTGTCCACTAGAGGGCCCGCAAGTGCCATTAGCCGCCATCCTTTTCTTTAACTGTATTCTCAGCATGGGCCTTGCAAATGTCCTTCTAGTCCACGTTTGTTTCTAGACTTTTCTTTCTATATGGTTATGAATCTTCCATCCCAGTCTCTGCTTACTGCTTTTAATCCTTTAAATCCCTAAAAGTTGCCACAAAGTGACTATGTTCAGGACCTCACTAACAACACCAGCGCCCCCACCCCCGACCTGCAGAAGGTGGGCAGCTTCATAGCCTCCTCACCCTCATCTAGTGGGGTGCAGCTGCAGCTGGCAGAGTAGAGGGGCCTGAAGGCCTCCAGGGCTCCCTCCATCCACTACCCCATTGCTGGTGTTGACAGGAGCAAAATGTTGTCCAGCTCTTCAGGCTCTCCTGCTGCAGGCTGCCTCTCAGTGTTCTCTGCTTGCTCCAGTCCCTAGGCTGGACCAGTTTCTATTCCACAATTGAAAAGGCCCACGCTAGGTCTGGAAATACAGAGCTCAGTGGAACCATGTTAGTTGAGCATGCTCAAAGCCCTAGTTTCAATCTCCATTATGTGTGTGTGTGTGTGTGTGTGTGTGTGTGTGTGTGTGTGAGAGAGAGAGAGAGAGAGAGAGAGAGAGAGAGAGAGAGAGAGAGAGAGAGAGANTCTCTGTATAGCCCTGGCTGTCCTGGAACTCACTCTGTAGACCAGGCTGGCCTCGAACTCAGAAATCCGCCTGCCTCTGCCTCCCGAGTGCTGGGATTACACCACGCCCGGCCATTCTCTCCTTTCTTAAAGTGCATCCCAAGGGGTAAAATCCAGGTTCTCAGGCTTGACAGCAAGCAACTTCTGCCTGCTGAGTCATTTAACCAGCTCAAACCTCCTTTTTACAGCTGAATAATATACACACACACGCACACGCACACACACACACACGCACGCGCACGCGCACGCGCACGCGCACACACTCGCACTCGCACATGCACGCGCACGCACACTCGCACACGCACACGTACACGCGCACACACACACACACATCCTATCATTATTTACTTGTCTCAACTGTAAAAAGTTCTTTTAGGTTGATTCCTCCAATAAACTCTTAACATTATTTATTTATCTTTCTATTTATTGACTGATAAAGGTTCTCTCTATGTAGCCCTGGTCTGAGACTCACAGAGATCCCCCTGCCTCTGCCTCCTGAATGATGGGATGGATAAAGGTGTGCACCACCACCCTACAACCCCCACCCCATCCTGGCACTTTATTTATTTTTAAAAATAATTTATTATTATTTTATGGTCATGGATGTTTTGCACACATATATGTCTGTGTGAGGGTGTCAGGTCCCCTGAAACTGGAGCTAATAGGCAGTTGTGAGCTGCCATGTGTGTGCTGGAAATTGAACCCAGGTCCTCTGGAAGAACAGCTAGTGCTCTTAAATACTGAGCCATCTCTCCAAGCACATGATTTATCTTTGAGACTAAGTGTGTGTAGTCCAGGATAGTCTTGAACTGGAGTCTCCCAAGTGATGAGATTACAGGTGTGCACTGCCAAGTCCACAAAGTTTTGTTTGTTTGTTTGTTCATTTTTGGTAGTACTTCTTTACTTCCAGGCAACTCAAGCTATCCCTGGCTGGTCTTGTATCACCCCTACTCACTACCACTATCAATCATTTTTCCAAACGTCTTTTATTGAGAATGGTAGAATCCCAGCACTAAGTACTGGGTGTACTCATTGCTATGAGGTATTCCAGAACTTCTCAGTGGTCTGAGGTAAACTTGTAAAATGTCAAGTCACCTGACCCTATCATCTACTACAACATAAACAGAGGGCAAACCCCACTCCCTCCAAAGTTGCTGGCATCCGTTTACAGTGTTTGCATGGCAGTAGCCCTACCTTACGTGGACATTTTCAATGTCCAGAGTATGCAATGATTTGGACCAGGCCCTCCCTCTCCATCACTGGGGAAGGAACAAGACACATCCCAGTTTGTTTGCACGACAGGTGCTCATTGCTGCCTTTTAACCTTCAGGAAAAGCCTAGCGGGACTGGGAAGCCAAGGGGCTCAGCCTGAGAGCCCCTGGCCTGTTTCTGGAGCTCACTCCTAATGTTTGATCTTTTGAAGGCTGTTAACCTCTGATCCCCTTCACTGGAAAGTGAAAACACCTCTCCCATGGGCTTCAAAGAGTTAGCGGCCTTATAGCAAATCTATATTTGTTTTCTATTGCTGGGTAACAAATTACCACCTATTTAGCAGCTTCGAACAACATCCCTTTATTACTTCACAGTTCTAGAAGCAGAAAAGCATTGCTTGCCTGGGATCTTCGTTGAAAATGTGGCTTGAGCTGAAAGCAAGGCGTTGGCTGCCCTGTACTGCTGTCTGTCCCTGCCTCCTTTCCAGGCTCACCGGCTGTGGCACAATTCTTTTCCTTACAGTTGGAGGCCTGATGTTCCATCCCACTTTGTCTCCAGTTGTCAGCAGGAGACGAATCTGGCTGTGCTCAGGCCCTGCCCCATGGCTCTCCTGCTTGGCAATGGAGAGAGAGCTTCCTCAACATCAAATCTCAGCTCCACTTCTCCCACTTCTGCTATCAACTGGACAAAACTCTCTGCTTTTAGAAGACTCCAAATAGCCTTGGGCTCACCAGGAGAAGTGTGTGTGTGTGTGTGTGTGTGTGTGTGTGTGTGTGTGTGTTAATCTCAGAACTCAAGAAGCAGAGGCAGGCTGGTTTCCATGAGTTCAAGGACACCCTGGTTTATATAGAGTTCCAGGGTAGCCATGGCTACATAGAGAGACCATCTGCTTGCAACAGATCTTGATGCAGCTTTTTGTAGGTCCCAGGTGTGTGTGTGTGTGTGTGTGTGTGTGTCCCCTTCAAGACCCTAACCCTAATGAAGGTTGAGGAGATAGCTTTGAGGGTAAAGCTGCCTTTGGTGCTATCATGACTCCTGAGTGTGGTGACTAGAACACGCAGAAAGGCAGATGTGTTGGTGCAAATCTGTGATCCTATGACGAAGTGGGAAACAAGGATAGGAGAAATGGCCCAAAGCTTGGGGCCAGTACACTGCTCAGTATCGGAAATAAGACTCTGTGAAGTGGAAACTTAATGGTTCTTCGGAAAGTCGGTTGGGTGTTGTTTTGCTGGGGAAAACACATGAAGGAATGTTTTGCTGCAGCGGACACAGGAGAGAGGATGTTCTGTTTAAAGCAAATATCTTTGGTGAGTGATGGGCTACAAGGAAGATTAAAATGTTTAAGAACTATCATTAAAAATAGGATTTGAGGGCCAGGCGTGGTGGCATACGCCTTTAATCCCAGCACTCGGGAGGCAGAGGCAGGTGGATTTCTGAGTTCGAGGCCAGCCTGGTCTACAGAGTGAGTTCCAGGACAGCCAGGGCTACACAGAGAAACCCTGTCTCAAACAAAAACAAAAACAAAAACAAAACAAAACAAACAAACAAACAAACAAAAAAGGATTTGAGGGCTGGAGAGATGGCTCAGTGGTTAAGAGCACTGGCTGCTCTTCCAGAGGACCTGAGTTCAATTCCCAGCAACCACATGGTGGCTCACAATCATCTGTAATGGGATCCGATGCCCTCTTCTGGTGTGTTTGAGGACAGCTACAGTGTTTCATACATAGAATAAATCTTTTAAAACAATAGGATTTGAAAAAAATCAACAAGGTGGAAGGCAAGAATGGATTGACTCTCAAAAGTGCTATCTGAACCTCCACATGACCAATGACACATGCTAAATTAAACCAACCAACAAACAAAATCATGGACTAGAGAGACAGCTCAATTAACAGCACTTACTGCTTTTCCAGGGGACCAGAGTTCAATTCCTAGCACCCATAACTCATGGCTCACAACCTCCTGTAACTCCAGCTGCACAGGATCCTACATTTCTGTTCTCTGCAAGCATGGACATTCATGCATGTGCGCACGCATACACACACACACACACACACACACACACACAAATTTAGAGTGCTTTAAATAAAAAGAAATTAACAAAATCTGTAGATTCTTCCTATGAAAAAGAACCCAACCCAACCCAAAACAAAACAAAAAGACAGCCCCCCCCCCAGGCCTATGTTTGGGCTGGTGAGATGGCTCAGCAGGTAAAAGCACCCGACTGCTCTTCCAAAGGTGCAGAGTTCAAATCCCAGCAACCACATGGTGGCTCACAACCATCCTTAACGAAATCTGACTCCCTCTTCTGGAGTGTCTGAGGACAGCTACAGTGTACTTACATATAATAAATAAATAAATCTTAAAAAACAAACAAACAAACAAAAAAGACAGCCCTCACATCTCTGGCCTTTACAGACTCCTGAAGACCAACCAGGTCAGAAACCAGCGCGGTGGAATATCTCGGCAGCTCCCCCCAGAGCTTGAAGATACAATGAAAACCTTCATTGACATTACTAACCAGTACATACCTATGACTCACCAGCTTACATCTAGCAGGCTGGGTTTCCTGTGTATCTATATTTATTTTCGTATATTAAAATACTTGTTTTGTGTGTCTGGGTATTTTGTCTGTTTGTGTGTCTATCCACCACTTGTATGCATTGCCCTAGGAAGCCGAAGAACTCTGAACGGCAGTTACTATAGTTATTAGCCTCCATATGGGTCCTGGGAATCAAACCTGGGTCCTCCGGAAGAGCAGTCAGTGCTCTTAACATCTGAGCCATCTCTCCAGCCCTGTTTCATGTATTTTTTTTCCGTACATGAATCTCCCTGTATGGTTCTCCTTACATGTATCCATTCATTTTTGTAGTGTTTGGATTAACCTTGCACACACTAGTCAAGTACGACACTGCTGGGCCATACCATATTATCAGGAAAAAGTTCCTATAGAAAACACACAGGAATTCTTCTTCTCTCACTGCTCCCCTAACATTGTAGCCTAACCACTCTTCCCATAGCATCTGTGTTGTAGTCCTCATCATGAGTCATGTAGAGATCAAAGTGTACGAGGGCTGAGTGTGGCTCCCAGCTTGTCTCAAGCCCAGGGCTTAATCCCTAGAGCTGCAAGTCTGAAAAACCAGTAGGGCTGGCAAGATAGTTCGGTGGGTAAAGGTGTGTTGCCCTGCCTGACAACCTGAGTTCAGCCTGGACTTAATTCTCCATGGCAGACAGGCTACCTGAAGCTAACCAGTTAGCTACACTGGAATTCGACCTTCTCCATGGTACTGGGGTTACAGACACTTGTAAAACTTTGTCGTTGGGTTTGTTTTGGGTTTTGTATTTTTGTGGACCCTGGGGATTCATCCAGTTCTTGGAGTACCCACTCTGCAAACTGAGCCACCTCCACAGCCTCCTTTAGATGCCAAGAGACTTCTGTTTGCTTGTGGAGTTTGTTGTTGTTGTTGTTGTTTGTTTGTGGTTTTTTTTTTTTTTTGAGACAAGGTCTCACCGTATAGGCCTGGTTTGCCTGGAACTTGCTACCTAGACCCGCTTACTCATGAATTCACCGAGATTAGCCTGTCGTTGCCTCCCAAGTGCTAAGGTTAGAGGTGTGACCACCACATGTGGCTATCCCGGTAGATTTTTAACATACCATTTTGTCTGGACTGACATTCCTCGAGTCCCCTTCTTGGGTGGGACATGGAAGAGGCATGTGCAGGATTTGGAGGGCAGAGGTGAAAACCACTGCCCCGTTGTGGCACTCGTCTGGCACCTCTGACCTACTGGCTCTTCTTGTTGGTGGAAGCTGTAGACATTCCACGGCTACTCTGCTTTCCCCGTGTATGGCCCTGGCTCCCCAGCACCCAGGCCATGAGAGTGTGTGGAGCAACATCCCTCCCTGGTCTGCAAGGGCTGACTTGGGGTTCCGCTCGCTCACCCAGGCTCCTGGGGCTTTCTGTGAGTTCTCGATACTTCCCATTCGGAATTCCCCTTTCTTTCTTCCTGTGGACTTAAAGCTCTCACAGAAGACTGAAGGGTGACAGCCTTCCAGAAAGTACTTATGCAGCTCCTACAACCATATGAGTCCAAGCATCTGGGACATTTTATTCTGTGACCTCAGGATTCTGCCTCCTGAGCCTGAGCCTGAATCAGTGTGGCTGCACTGGGTCGGAAGAGGCAGGCATGCAAGCGGGGAGCTGAAGATGGTGGAACATACCTAGTATCCCAGCATTTAGGAAGCGGAGACAGGAGGATGAAGTGTTCAAGATCATCCTTGGCTACATAGTGTGTGCAAGGCCAGGCTGGACTATAGGAGACTTCTCTTTAACATAAACGTAAAAAGCTTATACTCTTAGGTAAGGATCCTAGTTTGGTGTGGTGTACATGTAGCTTCAGCTAATGCAAAATGTGACCGGATTTTGCAAGTGTGTGCTAGCCCACCACCCCACCGATCTGAGGCCATAGCTCCCTTAGAGCAGGCGTGGCTCTAAGAAACTTGCTTGGGCAGGGGCCTTCAGCTGGTCCAGAGGCACAGTCAGCGCCAGCGGAGCCTAAGCGGGATCTACAGGGGAAGCTAGTGCTCTGTCCTGACTGGCCAGTAGGAGGCGCTAAAGTCACGTCTAGGAAGGTCCCAAAGGGTGCAACACAAAAGACACCGGTGAGGTTTAATACAAAACAATAGACAACTGCGAGGAGACTGCGTCCCTGGAAGAGTCGGAGTAGGAGCTGAAGAGCTGAACTGCCCGAGGGGTCTGCAACAGCTATCGGGGCCGGGCAGATTTTCCTTCGCAGCTGAACTCTGGATGCCATGGCTACCTGTGGTCCACCTCGTGAAACTGGGCGTCCCTGCTACACTCCTGGGAATGTATCACCAGCCAGGGCAGGAGGGTGGAGATGACAGGCATCATACCCAAAAGGATTTTACAAGTTTCTTTCCTAATTATCACCCATCATTCATATACCCTGTCTGTCTGGCCTCAGTTTCCTTCACCGTGCAATAACCGGGTTAAATCATTCAGTTGGCTTCTACCTTCCTAGTAATGATGCAAATGGCGGTGGCATTGGGATCTTAGTCTATAACTCATGGTGCTCTAGAGCAGTGGTTCTCAGAGTTCCTAATGCTGCGACCCTTTAATAGTTCCCCATGTAGTGGTGACCCTCCCAACCATAAAATTATTTCATTGTTACTTCATAACTGTATTTTTGCTACTGTTACAAATCACAATGTAAATACATGATATGCGACCTCTGTGGGGTCTCCACACACAAGTTGAGTACTGCTGCCCTAGAGTCTAGACTACACAAACACCTCCCTCCCTTTGGCCACACAACATCGCTGGGATAAGCAGAGCTGCTTGCTGTCCTGGTTTCGTAAAGACACAGACAGCTCAGGATGTGTGCTGGGAGGAAGCCAGTACTTCCGGGGAGGGTCTAGTTCATGATTATGAGGGAGGGCCTGGGCATCTTGGACATAGGATTTGCTGTTTTAGGCTGTGTCAGCCTGAGCAAGGCACTTACCCTTCCTGTGCACACAGATGTCACTGCAGAATGTGCAGTGCAGAACAGGAAATACATCTTTGTGGCTTGGGTTTGGACCACGCTGCTCCACTTTACTCCACAGCCTGCACGCTCTTCCCTGTGGGTAAGGCCCTGAGGATGCAGGATTCCTAGTCTGGAACTAGGACTTCATGACAGACTCGGGTCTCCCCCCGGAAGAGCCAACTTTCCAACTGGCCACAAAGCTGCCTGCCCAACCTGCAGGCATTCCCCCTTGTCCTGGCCAGCAGCCTCTGCCACCCACCCTGGCCCATTGGAAGCCAGTCTCTTCCTGTTTGTTCTTTCGGATCCTCCCAGCTTCCTCTGTAAGGCCTGCTGGAGCCCGCTTCTCTTGCCACCCCCGCCCCGTCCCCTGAACTGTCATACACTCTGGGCTTCAAGAACTGCTATCTGCCTCAAGTGCCCTGTGGGACTGAGCTGGCAACCACCCACTAGCCATGTTAGTTCTGGAATCTTCTGGAATTAGCTGGGGCTGCCTTCTTCTTCACCTTTCTTTCATCCGTAGATGCTATGTGCCAACGTTGGATGCTTCCACACTTGATCTTCCTGGAGTCACAGAGACAGGATTTGATTTCCTCCACCCCACCCCACCCCACCCCACCCCCCACACAGGATAGTTTCTTTGTGTAGCCCTGACTGTCCTGAAACTTGCTCCCTAGACCAGACTGACCTCAAACTCAGAGATTCCCTGCCTCCTGAGTGCTGGAATTACTCAGCACTGCTGTATGCCAAGAGGCAGGATTTGAATACAGAACTCTGTGTCTCCAGAGGATACCGCCCACTTCTCTAAGAAGGGCTCCATCCACACCAGGCTGGGCTGTTCTGCTTTCTCAACCCCGAACCACACCAGCACTGTGCAAATCTGTTTCGTGTCTCCTGTTGTCACTCACGCTGTTGGCCTTTGTCCAGAGAATAGGACGGTCATGGGACCCAGGACAGAATGCCTCTATAATAAGAAGTCTGGTTTCTTAAAAACCTAGTCATGGTCTGTGAGTGCTTAATCCCGGCTGTGGGTTAGGCTTGCCTCAGGCTGCCCACGGCTGCTGGCTAGGATTGGCTTCTGCTCCAGGAGGGCCGTGGGTTTTGCCAGCTGCAGAGAGTTTATGTTCAGGATTCTGGGGACTCTAGGGAGGGTAAATGCCAGAGCCCTAGAGGACCTGGGGTGGCTGCCGCTGCTACTTCTGCTTCCTGTGTTGGTTGGAGATAGACTGATGAAGAAGACTGAACTTGTCCCAAGGGAACCAATGCCCCGAGCAGCAGGAAGTAGCCTAAAGAGATCTACACCCCGTACCCCTCTAACCTCCTTTCTTCTCCTGCCTAGTGTTGGGGGGCTAGAAGGGATGGTGGTGGAATAAGGGTTGGAAAAGTGGGAGATAGTAGAACCCAATAAAGTATGCCTACACGCTCCAGGCCCTCTGTCTGAAACAAGACAGAAATGTCCTGGACTTTCGCCATTTTGTTCTCTTCTCTTCAATACTGGGGACGGAATGCAGAGCCTCACACAGGTTCAGCAGGCACTTTGTCACTGAGCTCGGCCCCCATTGTCCTGCTCATAGCTGGTTAATGTCTGTGGCTTCTGTGCCAGGCCCTGGGTCCCACAGGCCTCCTGGGACTATGCCCTCACAATAATGCCAAAGCACAGGAGGGCTGAGTGCTCTCTGAAGAGGCAGCTCTGTGTAAGCTTTGCCCTGAGGTGTGGAGCATCATGCCGACCAAGGTTTTGGCTAATAGCTGTGTGACTTGGATAAGCCTCTCCAGCTCTCCAGGCCTCGGTTCATGCATGTGAAAATCGAGGACTACCCAGAAGCTGCTGTTATGAATGCGAACAGAGAAGTGACTCTTAGGCAAGCCTGACCCCTAGTGGAGGTTAGGTGCATAGTAAGTACATAAGAGGTGAGCCAGGCAGCTTCACAGCTGTTTTGAGCTTTCACAATTGTGTGTGGTGTGTGTGTGTGTGTGTGTGTGTGTGTGTGTGTGTGTAGTGTATTTTGGCACAGTCTCAAACTGAGGTTGACCTTGAAAATCTGATCCTACTAGTAGGATTCCAGGCATGGGTCACTAAGTCTCACATATTATGCGATGGTGGGGATTGAGTCCAGTTCTTGCCAGTTAGTTAGGCAAGAACTCTGCCAAGTGAGCTACAACCCAGCCTGTTATTATCACTACTGATGATAAGGAGTGGTTCTGTGGGCCCATCTCTCAGCACCCTTCACCCTGAGTCTAAACTTTACCTACAATCCCTATGGTGCAAGACAGGGGTCCTGGCAGCCCCTCGGGGGCCTTGAATGAATGCTTCATTTGGCCAACATGTCTTGTCGTTGCTGTGGACATAGTCGTCTCTTTATTTTTCTCCTCCTCCTCCTCCTCCTCCTCCTCCTCCTCTCAGTCTTCCCTCCTGACTGCAGGCACTAGCTTCTGAGTGACTGTCCCTGCCTCTGACCTGCCCGTTGAGCCTTTTGCTGGTTTGAGAACACTTCATATCTTCACCTGTGCAGCCGTGAACCTGCACAACACTGTCATATGCAACACGATGCAGAGAGACACTACCGATGACAGAGCTTCTAAGATCCTAAGGCCATGCGGCTGGCACTGAGGCCACCTAAAAAGGCACTGGGCTTGGGGGACAAATTATCTGGAATTTGAGTAAATGAAAAAAAATATCTGCATCTGTACACTGGATAGATACTTGTATTTATACAAAGCAATGAAATACCAGTTCATGGGCTGGGGAGATGACTCAGTGGTTAAGAACACTGAGTGCTCTTCCAGAGGTCCTGAGTTCAATTCCCAGAAACCACATGGTGGCTCACAACCTTCTGTAATGAGATCTGATGCCTCTTCTGGTATGTCTGAAGAGAGCAACAGTGCACTCACATATATAAAATAAATAAATAAATCTTAAAAAAAAAAAAGAAAAGAAATTCCAGCTCACACGACAATGTGAATGAACTTTGAAAACTTGCTAAGTGAAAGAAGCCAGAAGTAAGGGGCAAGCATCGTTTATATCTCATTTACTGAAATGGTCACAACAGGCAAACCCATAAAGAAAGATTTAGTGGTTGCCTGGGATTACAGAATGGAGAGAACTGGAGTATGTTAGCCAGATTAGAGTAACTATGGCAGAAGATCTGGGGCTGTGAACTGACAAAGAGAAAAGGTTGTTTAGTTGGAGGTTCAAATTCAAGATGGGGTGGATGCTGGGAGGTGGTGGCACATACCTTTAATCCCAGCACTTGGGAGGAAGAGACCCGTGTAGCTCTGATTTTAAGGCCAGCCTGGTCTACACAGCAAATTCCAGAACAGCCAGGGCTACTCAGAGAAACCCTGTCTTGACAGACAGACAGACAGACAGACAGACAGACAGACAAACAAATAAATAAATGATCAGGGATTGCTTATGGTCTCTGTGGTGGTTTGTGTGAGCGGCCCCCATAAACTTGTACATTTAAATACTTGGTCCCCAATTGATAGAACTGTTTGGGGAGGATGAGGAGGTGTGGCCTTGTTGGAGAAGGTGTGTCCCTGGGAATGGGCTTGAGATTTTAAAAGACTGTGAGTTTCTCAGTCTCTCTTTGTCTCCTGGTTGTGGATCAAGATGTGAGCTCTAAGTGGTGCTTTTGCTCCGCTGTCATGGGCTCTCACCCTCTGAAACTAGAAGTCAAATGAAAAGTTTTCTTTTCTAAGCTGACTTGGTTATGTTGCTTTATCACACTAATAGGACAGTGACTAAGACAGGCTCTGATGAAGGGACAGGAAGGACAATGAACACTGAATCAAGCTGTAATGTCGTAAGTCAGCAAGCAGAGATGGAGGGAGGTGCAGACAGACAGACAGACAGATATATGGGGTCTCATGATACAATCTCATACCCCAAGTGACCTAATTCTCACCAACTAAAGTCCACATCTCTGTCCAGTACCACCATTTTTTTTTTTTTTTTGGTTTTTCAAGACAGGGTTTCTCTGTGTAGCCCTGGCTGTCCTGGAACTCACTCTATAGACCAGGCTGGCCTCGAACTCAGAAATCCTCCTGCCTCTGCCTCCCAAGTGCTGGGATTAAAGATGTGCACCACTACTGCCTGGCCAGTATCACCACTTTTTTTTAAAGGTATTTATTTATTATATGTGAGTACACTGTGGCTGTCTTCAGACACTCCGGAAGAGGGCGTCAGATCTCTTTACTGATGGTTGTGAGCCACCATGTGGTTGCTGGGATTTGAACTCAGGACCTGTGGAAGAGCAGTCAGTGCTCTTAACTGCTGAGCCATCTCTCCAGCCCCAGTATCACCACTCTTGAGACCAAACCTTCAAATATGGACTTTTAGGGGATATTGTTTATCCAAACCACTGCAGGGAGGGAGGGATGGAGGGCCAGTGGGTGTGGGGCTTCTTCTTGAGGAGATAAAGTGCTCTAGCATTAGGAGATGGCTGCGTATCTCGAGCCATTGTACTGTGTCCTTGAATATGGTGAATGTACCAAGTTGAGTGGGTTGTATCTCAACAGAGAGGAAAGAGGATGCGAGTGGCTGTGCTGCCTTCAGCAGTGTGACACTGAACGAATTTCATTCCCTAATGTCTTAGTTCGGCCTTTACTGCTGTGAACAGGCACCATGACCAAGGCAACTCTTATGAAGGACAACCTTTAATTGGGGCTGGCTTACACGTTCAGAGGTTCAGTCCATTACTATCAAGGCAGGAACATGGCAGCATCCTGACAGCAGTGGTGCAGGAGGAGCTGAGAGTTCTACATCTTCATCTGAAGGCTGCTGGCAGAATACTGGCTTCCAGGCAGCTAGGATGAGGGTCTTATTTTTCATACCCACAGTGACACAACTATTCTAACAAGGCCACACCTACTTCAACAGGGCCACACCTTTTTTGTTTTATTTTTTAAAAAGATTTATTTATTATTATAAATAAGTTCACTGCAGCTGTCTTCAGATGCACCAGAAGAGGGCGTCAGATATCATTACAGGTGGTTGTGAGCCACCATGTTGTTGCTGGGATTTGAACTCAGGACCTTCAGAAGAGCAGTCAGTACTCTTACCACTGAGTCATCTTGCCAGTCCAGGGTCACACCTTCTAATAGTGCCACTCCCTGGCCCAAACCTCCACAGCTTCTCACTTCAAATGTACTATTTTATTATTTTTGAGATAACGTCTCACTGTGTTGTTCAGACTGATCTCAAACTTTGGGGTTCAAGGATCCCCCTTCCTGAGCTTCCAGAGTAACTGGGATCACAGGTGTGCACCCCATCCCAGCTCCCAGGATTCACGTACGTTTTACATCTTCTGGAACCTCTTCCCTGTCTTCTGTAGGATGGGGATAATCACCTGACAGGCTCTGTGGATAGATGCCTTGGCTGAAGGCAGAAGGACATCTGGCTCCTGGTCAGCCTGAGCTTGCCTTCCTCCCCATCTGCTCACTTGCTCCTCTGGTTGCCCAGGCTCATCCTCTTGGTCCAGCACAGGTACCAAGGTTTCTCCAGTCCAATTCCGTTCAGGGCATCACAGGCTGTGGACCAGGAGCCTAGCTAAAGGGACCGGCACACAGGCTGGCTTTTGGAGGACATGTTTCAAATGCTCCAGAGGCCACAAGAACAAGTGATGCCACCAAGGTCTCATTAGGGTGGTGGAGTGACCACACTGAGGCTAGGCAAAAACGAAATCTTTGTTGGGGTGATAGGTCAGTCAGCTCTGCACTACTATAAGAAGCACCAGAGACACTCAGCTTATAAAGAGAAAAGGTTGTTTTAGCTCATAGTGCAAAACTCACGGCTTTGGGCTTACGGTGACAGTAAATCACAGCATAAGGCGAGGTACAATAAAACGGCACACCTTACAATCAACACGTGAAGGAGAAAGCAGAAGAGACCAGGGTCCCACAGTCCTCAGTGACCCAAAGATGTCCCATCGGCCATCTTTTTGTTTGTTTGTTTTGTTTTGTTTTTCAAGACAGGGTTTCTCTGTGTAGCCCCCTGGCTGTCCTAGAACTCGCTCTGTAGACCAGGCTGGCCTTTCACAGAGATCCTTCTGCCTCTGCCTCTAGAGTGCTGGGATTTAAGGTGTGCGCCACCCCTACCCCCTGGCTTTGGCCCTACCTCTTTAAGGTTCTGCTCTTCCCCAAAGCACCAGGCTGGGGACCAGGGCTCCCACACAGAGGCACTGGGGAATACTCTAGATCTAAACCATACTAATGCCTAAGTGAGAAGCCACCAACCTGCTCAAAACTCGATGTCCGCTCTGCAAATCCACCAGACAAGGAGATGCCGCCCTGAGAGCCTCTCAGTTGCTATTGGAAGGTGCTGCTTCGGTGTCCCCTGGCCCTGGCCTCCTGCCCAGTTCCTCACCGAGCAACCCCTCTACTGGTTAGTTTTTGTCAATCTGTCACAAACTAGAGTCACCTAGAAGAGGGAACCTACATCGTATTGGCCTATAGACAATTCTCTGGAGCATTTTACCATTAACTGTTATGGGAGCTCAATGTGGGCGGTTCCATTCCTAGGTAGGTGATCCTGGGTTGTGTAAGACAGCAAGCTGAGCAGGCCACAAAAAGCAAGCCAGTAAACAGTGTTTCCCCCTGGTCTCTGCGTCAGTGTAGTGTGACCTGGGAGTTGGAAGATGAAATAAACTCTTTCTTTCCCCAAGTTGTTTTTGGTCAATTTTATCACAGTCAAGAGAAAAGCAAACTAGGACATCCCCCAGACTAGCTGATCCATGGCTCTTACCAATTGGACTCCCAAGAGGATGCTGTACTCCAAGGCACTACTGTCGTCTATGCAGGTCCCTGAGGAGGACTGACGTGCCCGGGAATGAGGCTGTTATTCTTTTGGGGGGGAGCGTGTGTTTCCTGCATTTTTGAGAGTGTATCTGTAGGTGCCCAAGTATGCACTCATACTTGTACACACACACACACACACACACACACACACACACACACACACACACACACACAGTCATGCCCCAAAAATAACAACAAAAAGAATTAAGGGGCTATGGATGTAGCTCATTTGATAAGAGTACTTAGCTAGTATGCACAAGGCCCTAGGTTCTATATTCAGCACTGCGTAAAACCAGGTGTTATAGTATATGCCTGTTAATCTGTTACTTAGCCGCAGAGGTAGGAGGATCAATGCAAGGCCATCATTATCCTTATACTGAGTTTGAGGGCCACCTGCTGAGACCTCAGAACTGGCATGCCAGGCTCTAGTCCACATCTGATGGCCCCACTGACCTCATGCAGGTTTGTGTTAATACTGACTAAGCAATATCCCACCCCACCCCTGCTGCTGTGCAAGTCTCTTGGCCTCTCTGAGCCACATGAGTGGGGGAGACTAACAGAGCCTCCCCACTGGGTTTGGGGAGGGCAATGTTCAAGGATGGGGCAAGTTCAAGGATGACGTATGCATGGAAGTTGGGGGTGTGTGTGCTTGCTTATTCCAGGAGACTCACTTACTGATGGGCTGCTCGTGTGGGTGACATGAGACCATCCTGCGGCAGCAGGCAAAGACCCAAATATCCAAGCTGCACAAGGCCTGCCTGGCTGTCCTGGGCAATCCTCAGATGGGCTGGGATCTGTGTTCTTGCCATGCACATGGCCCCACAAACCCCACCAAAATATGAGGAGGGGTCAGGTCCAGAGTTCAGGTTCTAGCAATAGGAATCCTTGCTTTCCCCTTCCCCTCTCACGCTCACACTAGCTTAGGCTAGCTTAGAGACCGGACAGTAGCCTGGAGAAGCCTCCTGCAGACACTGCAGTGTCTGGTCCTGCACCAGGCCTTTCCTCTGTAACCTCTTGGCGTGCCTGGCAGCTGTAAATCTCTCAGGAAGGGACTGCAGAGGCTTGTCCTGGCAGCTTGGGCAGGCTGACTCCCTTGCCCTCCTTTAGGCTCTTCAGGACGAAGCTCCTCGATGAGACCAGGGCAGGATGCCCAGGTTCAGGCAGCTGCAGTACTCTGGCACAGCTCTCGAGGCCGTCGGAGGGGTCGGCTCCCCATTCGCCTCGTCTGGGTCTCTTTGCCCATCTAATAACAAGAAGCTTGCATCTGGGTCATTCTTAAAGTTTAGAAGAGGGTCATCGCCACTGCCTCTAGAAACTGCTCACAGATGCACCCGACACAGTATTTTGTACTTCTGCTCCCACCAGACCTACCTGCCAGGTTAAGAATTTCTGCATTTAAAGAGCTACCCCTTTCTGATTGGTTTCGGTTTTTTATTTCTGGTCCCTAGGGCTTCAGCATGCTAAGCACATGCTCTTTCATCTCAGATGCCCAAAGAGCTGCTGCTGCTTGCAAAAAGCAAATTTCAAAACAAAACAAAACAGGATAAATATACTGTGATTGTTAAAGACCCAAGCTTTAAGATCCACGTGCAGTAGCCGGGCATGGTGGCGCATGCCTTTAATCCCAGCACTCAGGAGGCAGAGGTAGGTGGATTTCTGAGTTCAAGGCCAGCCTGGTCTACAAAGTGAGTTCCAGGACAGCCAGGGCTATACAGAGAAACCCTGTCTCAAAAAAAACAAAAAAACAAAACAAACAAAAAAAGATCCACCTGCAGAGGGCCGTCTGGAGGAGTCATGTGACGGACAGTCCCAAGGCTTATCTCTGGAGAGCAGAGCCTCCTGGGCTCTTACTGCATCCCGCACACACATCTGTCACAAGATTCTTCTTTTCCATGTTTCTTTTAGGGCTTCATCTCCATTTAAAATACAGTCCTAAACTGGGTATGATGGCAAACACCTGTGCTCCCAGCACCCAGGGGACTGAAGCAGGAGGATTTTGATTTTAAGGCCTGCTACGTATACACAGCAAGTTCCAGGCTACACTGGGAAATCCTGTTTCAAAGAAAGTCACATAAAAAGAAAAAAAAAACATTTAAAGTGAAATGAAATGTGCGTAAAGTATAACAATTTCAAGTTCCCTGGGCCACTGATCCTTTTGTGGAGCATAATCACGTTGAGAGTCAGCAAGGGACCCAGAATAACCATGGTGACTCAGGGCTTGGCAGTCTGGTCGGGAAACAATCAATAGCATGAAGCCATGATTGCACACTTAGCCCTGGGCCCCTAAGGGCAAGCCAAGAAACTCATAAAAGTCTCAGCTTATGCTCCAAGAGGGATCAGTGGTAGTCCCTATACCTCAAAGAGTCACTTACTTTTGTAAGATGAAATAAAGATAGCACGTCTTTATTTATTAAAGAAAATATTTAAATTTGGAGGTGAGGGGGGAAAAATCAGGAACTTAAGGTCATGCTTGGCTACCTACTGAGTCTGGGGCTAGCCTGGGCTACGTAAGACCCTACTTCAAAAACTGAAAGAGAGAGAAAAAAGGAAGAGAGAGGAATGGAGGAAGGGAGGGATGAGGGAGGGAAAGAGAGGTATTGACTTAAGGACTCTGCCTGTGTCTCCAGTGGAGGTTATAGGTTTTATTTGGTAAAGACAACTTTTCCCCAAAGGCTGGATCTCAAAGCAGACCCCTGGAAGGTCTCCCCAAGGCCAGGAGCACAGAGGACAAATGTGGCTCATGGGGTTTGGCTGGACTGGCATCTGGCACCAGCTCAGCCATGGGACTATAAAATCCCAGACATCACCTCATTGCTGTCTCATCAAAAAGGGAGCATTTTTCCTGCATCCCTCTCCAGAGGATGAAGTCCTGCCAGTGCTGCTGCCTGGGAGGAGGCAGGAGGGGGGGCGAAGGGGGGGCAGGATGCAGAGTTGTCCTGCTCTTGGGGCTCAGAGGGCAAGCCCAGGCATCACAGCAGCCCTGGACTGCCTCTGGGTAACCATGGATACCCTGCCTTTGGATAGCCTTGCTCCCAGGCACTGGGAGAGCATCCTCTACTCCTGCCCCTACCCTGTAGCCCTGTCTCCAGGTGATGGAAGTGTTAGTATCGCTGTCTGGTAAGAACCTGCTTCTTGAGGCACAGGGTCCTGGGTCCTGGCTGCAGTCTGGATTTGGAGTGCCACTAACTCCAGAGCTGGAACTAAGAGGCCTCTGGTGTGCGCGAGGCTCTCCTCTTTCTATATGTGGTCCAGGTGGGCCTTGAACTTGCTATCCTCCTGCCTCTGCCTTCTAAGTAGCTAACCAGGACTATAGGACTGCATTACCTCCTTCCTGCTGGCCTAACTCTTCTTTGAATTCCATGGGGACGTCTGGGCAGGTCTGAAACCCCTCCTGAATATTTTGGTGTTCCTCTCAGAGGCATCTGATTAATGCTGGCCACTGTTCCAGCCATTCGGTCATTTGCAGTGTCATCTCAGGCACCCTGTCTGGCCTTCCTCTGCATGCTCAGCTTCCGGGGAGCTTAACTCTACAAACACCATTTCTCAAGCTCCTTTGCCAAGCCGCACTGGTTAGGTCCAGCCAATGGGAAACTCTGACAGGCTGGTGCTGGCTTGCAAGTGTAGGGGCGAGGATTTCCCAAGTCTCAGTTCTCCAGGCACATGGCCCATCATAGTTGCAAAGGAAACCTAGGAGGCAGAGGCAGCCAATCCCTGAGTTTGAGACTAGCCTAATTTATATAGCGAGTTCTAGGACAGCCAGGGCTACAGAGAGAAACCTTGTCTTGAAAACAAACACCAAGCAACAATCAACCAAAACCAGCATAAAATATCCGGGTGTTCAAACAAACAAACAAACAAACAACAACAGCTCATCATCAGTTTGCATCTCAGGCTGGGGATGTGGCTTAGTTAGCAGGGTGACTGCAGAGCATGCACAAAGCTGGTGGTTCAATTCCCAGGACTGCATAAACCTGCCATGTGAGGTGGAACGCTGTGCCGCTTTTCAGGGACGACTCCAGAGGCTAGGAATGGTGACTGCCCTGTCTTCACTTGGAGGAAGGCTTTCGGACTTTTGAGCCATTTATAAACAATCTTAAAAACTCAAAACCTGAGGCAGAGTGCTTGTCTCGCCTGCCCTGTTCCAGTCCCACCCCCACAGTGTATGTAGTGCTGTATACACATCTGCATATACATATACAGCGTTTCCTAGCAGTCTCCTTGTCCCACAGTCAGGGGTAAGTACAAGAGTGAGGGTCAGGGGCTACAGTGTGCAGGAAGAGCCAGACACACTCATGAATGCGCTGAACAGGAGATACAGTGTTGAGCTGGAGACACAGTCTTCCCCATAAGAAGGTACAACGGTTGGTTATCCAGTACCAAGTGGTGCTGGAACATTACCCTGAAAACATACATACAAGTAGCAGAATGTGCAGGTTGTACTTATATGTGTAGGAACATACAGTCATTGGGCAGTGGTGGCACACACCTTTAATCAAGAGACAGAGGTGGGGAGATCTCTGAGTTCGAGACCAGCCTGGTCTACAGAGAGAGTTCCAAGATTGACAAGGCTATGCAGAGAAATTCTGTCTCAAACAAACAAACAAACAAACAAACAAACAACAAGAGGGTGAGGGAAAGAAAAAGAGGAATATAGTCATACGCACATATATAACAAAGGAAAACTGTTATATCATAGTCTCCAAAATTTTTTTAAGGAGGGAGACAAGTGTGGCATGGGGGACATAGGGAGGAGGCCCACCTATCCCTGCAGGGACAATGAAAATGTTCCAGTAGTGGGGGTAGGGGGAGCAGATAGGGTCTCACCACATATTTCTGGCCAGCCTGAAACTCGCTATGAAGACCTGGCAGGCCTTAAATGCACTGAGACCCACCTGTCTCTGCTTCCAGAGTTCTGGGATTGAAGGTGTGGGCCACCCAGCTGGTTGGTTTGTTTGTTTGTTTGTTTGAGACAGGTTCTCGTGTAGCTCTGGCAGGCCTTGAACTCCTGACTGGCATCACAGACACGTGCCCTAATGCCTGGTTCATAGCAGTCTGGACTAGCAGTGAGTGAATGAACCAGTGGAGAGGTAGGTGGTCAGGAATGGGCAAGGGGAGGAAGCAAGAGCAATGGATGAGAGTCCGCAGATGATTCCAGAAGCAGTAGGAAGGAAACCAACACTGAGAACAACGGGGGGCTGAAGAACAGCAGCCCTGTTTACAGGAGCAATGAGCTTTGGGTCCTGGTTAAATTGTGTTCCTTCTGGGTGACCTTGGGCTATAACAGCTGAGTAGCCTCACTGTTAAATGAGCCAAAGTGGTGCCATTGCTCTAAGGACAGGTTACTGGAGGAAGGAAGGTACCAGAGGACTGGCCCCCACGGGAGCGTAACAACCATCAGGGAACAGATTGTCAAGCTCTCGGCAGTCCTATGCCCTCCTCACAGAGCCCCAGTGTGGGGACCCACTCTGATGTCCCTCTTCCTGCCTGCCGAGGAGCTGGGCCGGCCTGGAACACTTGGAGATACCTCCACCCAAGTAAGTGCTCTGTCACTACTACCTTGACCCCCACAGATAGCCATCAATGTCCTGTCTTCATGCGGTTGGCTGGAGCTTGGGTCTGAGCCCCAGGATTGAGGCTCAGGGACACTGGGCTGGGCCTTGAGGGAATGGATGACCTGTGTTTATGATCTCGCTTGCTGGTGTTGAGCCCAGCACGGGAATCCTGTCGTCATGGTGGGGGTGGGGGGTGGGTGGTGGGTGGGGATGGGGGTGGAGGTGAGAAAGCTGGCCTCAGAGGTTAGAGACCTAAGAGAAGCAGGAGTCCTACCCAAAGTCACAGGATCCCAAGGCTGTGTAGGCCTCTCGTCCTCCACTGTTGTACACCTTTTTTTTGGTCAGCTCCTGTTTGCCTGGTTGTCATGGTCCCCAGCAGATACATCAGATACATAAGTGCTAAGTCAATGGACTCACGGGTAGGGAGGCGTGGAGAGGAACTAGAAGTATGGATGCTGGTAGCTAGCTAGCTTCCAAATCATTTACCCTGGACAAATGGAGAAACTGAGGTACAGAGTTCTGCTTATCCCCTAAGATGCCTGAAGACATCTAGCCCACATAGTTGTGCTGGGACAACCTGCCCTAACATTTTGGAGGCCTGCTGAGTGACCCAGGCTGAAACAACCTGACTATCTGCAAATAGGGACCTACAGAACTCTCCAAAAGGACTGTCTGCCAGCAGTTTTCCTGGAGAGAACCCAGACAGAGCCGTACATCAGGCATTGCAGCTACTGGTGCAGTGCAGGGAGCAGGCGCCAGGGCCCAGCCGCTCCTCCACGGTGGCCCTGGCCCTGCAGAGGGAGGGACTTGCAAGCTGATGCTGAGCTGGGCTCCGATATTTCCAGCTCAGCAAGATCTGAAGGCCAGACAGGCCCTGCGTGCTGCGTGGTGATCTTCCCCTGCAGCTCAGTGGAAGGAGAGGCAGGAGGAAGACACTGGCTTCCGAAAGAAAGAGGGAGAAAGGGAGATCAGAAGGCAGGCTTTAGGCTAGGAAGAGCCAAGTGGGAAAGATCAAAGGGAAGTTGACAGTTCAGGGCAAGACAATGGCATAACTCAATGACAAGGAAGCTGGGTGGTATCATAAATGCCACTTTGTGGATGATGTCCCCTTTCATGACAGCAGTTGAAAATACTCTGGTGCAGAGCAGGAAGCAGAGACTACAAGCACTGAGGAAAAGACACTGCCGGTCACCATGATGTGGGGGCTCTGGCCAGCCCCATTTCACAGAAGAGGTAACCTAGGCCTGAGTAACATGCAATGTTCATGCCTGCATAGCTCCGTCTCAGCACCTGCAGAACTCACCTTGCCCTGTTTCCTGGGTTCCTGGCGCCAGCAGGGAGGGAGTTCCTGTATAGTGCCTTGAGTGACATTAGCCCTGAGAAAACAGCTCTTCCCTTAAGGAAGCCGAGCCCTAAGGGCAAAGAGAGGAATACCAACTCCATGGTCTGGTCTAGCTTTAGTGTCTCTGGAGGTAACCAGCTGGTGGAAAGCCATTCCTGTCCCCTCAGGAGAAAAAGCCTAAGAAGGCCACACACCCTGTTTGCCCTGCCTCCCCTTTCCACTGCGGCTTAGAGCAGGCTCCTCCCTCCTCTCAGCTTTCTCTAGGGGAAGATAGGCTGTCTGTATAACACGGGGTCATGAAGTGAACATTTAGGTATGTACACTCATGATCTACCAGACATGCAGCTTCTCCTCCAATTCTCCTAGTAATATTTATTTTCGGCATTCATCGTACAGTGAGGAGTATCATAAAGACTTTCTTATTCACATCATGTATCTTGACCATACCAACCCTCCATACCTTCTCTTCTCCCGACTCTTGACAGCCCCCTTCCTTCCCCATTTTGCTTCTGCTTCCATATTTTATATAAATGACTTTATACATCGACATAAAGTCTAGGACCCAGCACTGGAGTGATATATCAGGCACTAAGAGCTCACACTGCTTTCCCAGAGGACTTGAGTCCACTTCCCAGAACCCACATGAGGTAGCACAATGGCCTTTAACTCCACCTCCAGGGTTATCTGAGTTCTATGGTTCCTGTGGGTATCTGCACTCATGTGCACATATCAACACACACACACTCACACATACATACACGCAAGCACATACACTCCCGCACACATGCATGCATGAACGCACACGTGTGTGCACAAGCAAACAATAAAAATAAATCTTAGGCCAAGCAGAGTTGGCACACCTAATCCCATCAATCGGGTGACTGGGCCAGGCAGATCTCTGAGTTCAAAGCCAGCCTGGTCTACAGAGTGAGTTCTAAGACAGCTGGGGCTACACGGAGAAACCCTCTCTGGAAAAAAAAAAGAAAAGAAAAAGAAAAAAAAAAACCTAGTTCTTCAGGTAAGTTCCCAGGAGTGACAGAGCTGGGCCACATGACTTTGAGTTTGATGTAAAGCCTCCATGTTGTGTTTCAGAGACAAGGTCTCCCTATGTAGCCTTGACTATACTGGGACTCACTCTGTAGACCAGACTGGCTTGAACACAGAGATCCACCTGCCTCTGCCTCCTGAACACTGAGATTAAAGGCGTGTCCCACCATGCCTGGCTTTGCCATACTTTACAATGTTTTTGTAACAGTCTGATTGAGACATAATTCCCACATTCAATGGTGGGAAGTCACAATTTCCTGGACTTTCATATCTTTAGTAATAGTATATAACCACCATCACAATGGATTATTTTTTTTTTAAGATTTATTTATTTCACGTATGTGAGTACATAGTAGCTATCTTCAGGCACACCAGAAGAGGGCGTCAGATCTCATTACAGATGGTTGTGAGCCACCATATGGTTGCTGGGGTTGGACTTAGGACCTCTGGAAGAGCAGTCAGTGCTCTTAACTGCTGAGCCATCTCTCCAGCCCCACAGTGGATTTTGAAAGCTTCAGAACCTTCCAAAGAAACCTCAATCCCCTCCTTGTGTGGCTCTAGATAACCACCCTACAGTATTTCATCTCTCTAGACTTGCTTACTCTAGATATGTCACATAAAGGGAGTCATACACCACTCAAGCGCCTTTTGAACAGGCACCTTTCCCCTGGGTGCTGCTGTGGATGGGACCTGGGCAGGTGCTCTACCAATGAGCCTCATCCCTGTCTCTCCCTGTCCCTCGGTACAACTGGTAATCATTTCCTTGAAGGAAGAGGCTGAGACCCATGACATAAATTAATTGAGGGATCTTGACCAAACTATGACAAAAGTTTAAACTCAGCCATCTGAGCCGAGCCCCAGTGTGTGTGTGTGTGTGTGTGTGTGTGTGTGTGTGTGTGTGTGTGTGTAGGGTGTTCCTCCACCCCCAGCTCAAGGCCCCAGCCCTAAATTCCTCCATCATACTCAGGTGTATGTCTGAGAAAACCCAGGCCCAGGGAATCTACTTGACTCCTTCACGAGCCCTGTCCCCAGTCCTTCAGCTCTGTGACCTCATTTGGGAAGCTCTCCCTAGTTGCTGACCCTTCTTGGTTGTGTGTGTGTGTCCATGTAAGATAGAACAGCTAGGCCACCCTGTGGAGGTGGGAGACTGGCATCCTGGAGAGGTACCTGGATGCTGCTATACTGGGTGTGCACTGAGAGAGGCCCTGCACAATCGGGTCCAAGGAAGGGAAAGAACACTGTGCTATCAGTCAGGATGCTGGGGCGAGCTCCACATCCGGGAGAGCAGACACTCAGCCAGCACCTCCTGAGGTCAGGCTTTCACGGCCTCCACTCTTACAGGCCTGGAGAGATGGCTCAGTGGTTAAAAGCATTGGCTGACCTTCCAGAGGATCCAGACTCGATTCCCAGCCCCCACATGGCAGCTCACAACTGTCTGTAACTCCAGTTCCAGAGGACACTCTCACACAGACAGACAGACAGACACGTAGGCAAAACACCAATACACGTGAAATGAAAATAAATTTTAAAATACTTATAAAATGTAGTTTTTGTGCTTTTATTAGAGTTTCTAACAAGGAGAGATCTTCTTCATGGCTGCATCCCAAGACCTGGGTGCTGCCTAAATCAGATCTCAGGAAATTTCGACTTCTAAATCAATAATTCATTTGAGAGTTGGTCTGTGCTTAAGGCCCTGGGCCCCACCCCAGCAACAAACACACAAAAGGAATCTTGGCAGATTAATTATTGCTACCTAGAGGCTAAGGCAGAGGGGTCAAGAGTTTGAGGCTGCTCTCGGCCGCGCCAGCCATCTTCCAGTAACTCGCCAACATGACAATCACAAAGGGAAAGAGGCGAGACACCCGGTACATGTTCTCCAGGCCTTTTAGGAAACATAGTGTTGTTCCTTTGGCCACATACATGCGAATCTACAAGAAGGGTGATATTGTAGACATCAAGGGAATGGGCACTGTTCAAAAAGGGTTAGTGCTACCACGGCAAAACCGAAGAGTCTACAATGTCACCCAGCATGCCGTGGGCATCATTGTAAACAAGCAAGTTAAGGGCAAAATTCTGGCCAAAAGGATCAATGAGCGGATTGAGCACATCAAGCACTCGAAGAGTAGAGACATCTTCCTGAAGCCGGTGAAGGAGAACGACCAGAAGAAAAGAGGAAGCCAAAGAGAAGGGCACCTGGGTTCAGCTGAGGCACCAGCCTGCGCCACCCAGAGAAGCAAACTTTGTGAGGACTAACGGAAAAGAGCCTGAGCTGCTGGAGCCCATTCCATGTGAATCCATGGCCTAGTGTACAAAAAGAAATAAAGGACCCAGACTGCAAAAAAAAAAAAAAAAAAAAAAAAAATTTGAGGCTAACACAGGCTACATCATGACACCTGGTCTCAAAACCTAATCAGTTTTATCAATCTTAGCCCTTGTGTGGGAAGCCTGGCCTGGTGGTATGAG
>NC_034602.1:24352604-24358667 GCF_900095145.1 Mus pahari
CACACACACACACACACACACACACACACACACAAACACACATACTTTGGACAGTTTGGCATCTTGGCTCTCTTGAACAAGAACCTATATGATCCTGCAGTTTTGCTCATCTGAAGGGCATGGTGGCAGGAGTGCACTTCACCCATAGTGCTTACTGAGAGCTTAGGACAGCCACCCCAACACCATCTCTCTATCCCCACATAGCTGGGACCGCCCCCTGTCCAAGGCTGACTCTAGTCTGAGATATGCTAAAAGGCTCTTTAATATTACCCCAGGCTGGGCAAGGAACACTTACAGCCTCAGAGGTCAGGATGGCCTGAGCCCCAAATCTGGATCTTCCACACACTCACTAGGACCCTATCTCTCCTTCTGACACCATCATGGTCTCAGGAGGAGGAGCCAGGCACTCCTCTAGGGTGCAGACATCATAGACACCCACTTACCACCCGTTTTGTTTAGAGTTTTCTCCCCAAACCCCAGTAACACCAATGGTTTCCACTGGAACTATTATTTCTCTACGAGAAAAAGGCAGAAACTCAGATTCAGAGAGGAGAGGTTGCCTCTGCAGCCTGAGCAGAGGCGGCAGTGCTGGCATTCAGCTTTGGCTTGGTCTGACCTCAGGGGGAAGCAAGTGTTACAGTCACTGCAGACATTTGGATGCATCTGCCTGTTGTCACCAAAGATCTGCTGAGTAAGGCAAGAAATTGATGTTCATTAAAAATTCTCAGATCTGGGGAAAAGAGCTTGTCTAGGATGTGCAAGGCCCAAGGGTCATCTCCAGTAGTTGGGGGTAGGGGAGGCAGAGAGAGAATAAGTGGAGGAGGAGGGGGAGGGGGATTGAGAAGAGGGAGGAAGGAGAAGAGAAAGAAATACTCAGAGGATGTATTTTGCTGGATCTCAGGTGGTCTTATTATCCAGAAAGTATGCAAGATGGAAGGGTGGTTAGGGCAGCTCAGTGGTAGAATACTTATCTAGTGTGCATGAGGTCTTACATCCCATCCTTAGACACACACACACAGAGTGTTGGAGGATGAGCGTATAAGCCTATAACCCCAGCATTGCTTCAAGGGGTTCTATTGCTGTGACCAAACACCCTAATGATAAACAAGCTGGAGTGTATTTCAGCTGGGTCTCAGGACATGCTGCCTTGCTGAGGGAAGTCAGGGCCAGAACCCGGAGGCTGCAGTTGATGCAGAGGCCATGGAGGAGTACTGCTCACTGGCTTGTCCCCTGCCCGCCTCCAGGCTTGTTTAGCCTGCCTCTTTATAGAACTCAGGACCACCAGTTCAAGGATGGCACCACCCATTGTGAGCTGGGCTTATATCCATCACTAGCTAAGAAAATGCACTACAGCCTTGCTCACAGGCCGATTTTGTAGGAGTGTTTCAAGTGGGATATCCCACCATCCATTCACTCACGCCCACTCATGCCCAAATGTTGGGTCTCTCAGCTTCTGCTCTCACAGGCTCGTGACCTGGGAAGCGTCAGAAGACACAGGCACCATGGACTCCACTATATGCCATTGCCTAGGTCTCAGGATGCTTAGCTAGTGAGCAAGACCCACGGTACCAAGGAGGAGACAACATGGGACACGAGGAAGCTCTCAAGACAGGCAGTGTGGCTTTCCAGAGTCAGGCTGTGGAATTTCAGATTCTGGCTCTGTATTTGGCAGCGGCTGCTCTTGCAATGCTGAGGGACTGAGAACCTCAAGGGTGGCAGAAAGCACTCTCCCACTGAGCTGCACTCCCAGCCAATGCTCGGCCAGTGACTTAACCATTAACCCAGCTGGCTCTCTGCATCACAATGGCATCTAAATGATGTAATGTGGACTTAGCAGAGTGGTCGCTTACAGGGTCTGGATGGTTAGCTGAGACCAGATGCAAAGGAACTTCTGCTTGAGGGACAATTGACTCAGGAGGGACATCCCTAGGACCACTTTGGAGATTCTAATCCAGGTCATCTGAAGGAGCCTGGGACTTGTCACCAACAAACAATATCGAAGTGGGATCCTTAGGAACGTGTTTTGGTTATGTGTGTGCACGAGTGACTCTGGCCCTGGGTGGGCACCTGTAGTCAGAGAATCTTTGGGAGTCCGCTGTTCCTGCCTCAGATCTCACTGAGGTGGGGGTCTCTCTCGTTCCTGCTGCTATGCATCTAACTCCATGCAGGCTGGCTTGAGAGCTGCCTGCGGATCTTCCTGTCTCAGCCTCCCTCCCACTTGGCTGCAGAAGAGCTGGGAGCACAGGTTCCCGCCACCACATCCCAGCCTCTGCGTTCAGCTTTGTAAGGATTTCTTGGGATCAAATGTAGGTCATCAGGTTCGCCAAGCCATGTTCTCAGACCAGGGATTTTAGTTTTTAAACTAAGCCAAGTGTGGTGTCTCATGCCTATCATCTTAGCAGTAAAGAGGCTGGAACAGGTGGATGCCAAGTTTCAGGCCCTCCTGGGCTCTAGAGTGAGACTTGTCTCAAAGCAGTAACAAGAAAAAAATGAGAGTTGCAAATGGGACTCTCTGGTAGACTCCTTACCAGATCCTAACCGCCCTTCACACACCAGTAATGGTTTCCACCAACTGCCCCTCACAGACAGCCAAGCCCTCAATGGCTGCTCTGCCTCTCCCTTCCTCTGCTGCTAACAGCTCACAGTGGTAGCTCAAGTGCTGACGACGCTGGAACTCTGGTGTGACCAGGTCCCTGGTACAGGTCCACCTGGGTCTCCTTAAGTTTTCCAACCTAAGCACTTAGCTCAGGGTTGAAGCACAGGCTTTAGAAACTTCCTGGCACATGTCTTCCACATTGGCATCTCTTGCCTCTGAGCAAGAGCCACGGTGCTGCGGGGCTGTCTCTGTCCTCACACAGCCTGGCTGCAGAGAGACAGGTCAGAGTGTGCTGTCCCAGGGAGGGCAAGCTTCACATCCACCTTGAGCTGCAGAGCTTTGTTAAGTTCTTTATTTTAATGAGTCTAATGTATCTGAGGCCATCTTCAAACCTGTGAGCTGAGGATGACCTTAAATTTCTGCTCCTCCTGCCTGTCCCCTAAGAGCTGAGACTACAGACATCCCAAGTATGCCTGGTTGACATGGAGGAGAGGACCAGCGGAGTAGCATCTCAAGCCCCCGGGGCTTCAAAGCCCAGTCTTTTCTCATTGACCCATCAAACTTGACCTCCAGAGATGAAATTTTCTTGTTTGTTTTTTTGTTTTGTTTTGAAGACAGGTTCTCAGGGCTGGAGAGATGGCTTAGCAGTTTATGGCACTAACTGCTCTTCCAGAGGTCCTGAGTTCAATTCCCAGCAACCACATGGTGGCTCACAACCATCAGTAATGGGATCTGATGTCCTCTTCTGGTGTGTCTGAAAGACATCTACAGTGTATTCCTATACATGAAATAAACTAATAAATCAGAAGAAGAAGAAGAAGAAGAAGAAGAAGAAGAAGAAGAAGAAGAAGAAGAAGAAGAAGAAGAAGAAGAAGAAGAAGAAGAAGAAGACGACAATAGGCTCTCACTATACAGCTCTGGCTGTCCTGAAACTCACTATGTGAACCAGGCTGGTCTCTCTGCCTCCCACGTGCTGGAATTAAAGGTGTTACCACTCTGTCCAGCCAGGAATGATCTAACATTGGCTATTTGGACTGTGGACTTCCTCCTCCTCTGGCATAGACAGAGCATCAGAGTGCTGTCTACACTGGCCCCCAGCCCCGTCCCGCTCCGCCAGGCCCCACCCCCAGCCCCCTCTCCTTGCAACCTTGCCAGGCACATTCTCCCTCTGACCTTGGTGTCCTACTCTGCAGGACCCTGCAGACCTTGCAGAGCTGCCACCAGTACCATACAGGTCAGCAGCCGGAACAAGCAGGCAGGCGCTCGCAAGCTGAAGCTGCTCAGCTGCTTCCTCAATGACTCAGACGTACACTGTGAAAATCAATCTCCCACTCGCCAGTCACTTCTTTGACTTAGGCGTCTCCAGGACGGGCATATAGGAAAGCTGACCCCGTCATCATTTTGACTTCCTAACTATGCCACCTGGGAATTCTCCCTCTCCCAGACCTCCCAAGACAACCCAGAGGACGTAAAAAACGTGAAAGCAGAAAACCCAAAGTCAGTTCTCAACACCCCCCGTTTCCAGCAAGGTGCCACAGAGACCCACAGAGCAAATGCTCTAGCCAGGGATCATGAACTGGAGAGGTGCTGGCTCCGCAGGGCCTTCCTGGAAAAGCAGTGTACGATGGCAGTCTCACAGCTGATCATCCCTGCTGCACAGCCAAAAAACTGGACTTGAATTCCAGTCACACCACATTCAAACTGTGTGATTTGGGGCAAGTTACTCAACCTCTCCGAGCTTATGTAGGTATAGTAACAGAATTTACTTTATAGGTTGGATGTATAATAGGGTAGACATAAGAGCAAAGACTGGCCAGGCAGTGGTGGTGCACGCCTTTAATCCCAGCACTTGGGAGGTAGAGGGAGGTGGATTTCTGAGTTCGAGGCCAGCCTGGTCTACAGAGTGAGTTCCAGGACAGCCAGGGCAACACAGAGAAACCCTGTCTCGAAAAACCAAACAACCAAACAAAAAAGAGCAGAGAGTCTTGCTAGAAATGGAAGTATATGTCTTTAATTCCAGCACTTGGGAGGCCGAGGTAGGAAAGTAAGTTTGATAATAAGCTATGTGGAGAGCTCAAGGCCAGGCTACGCTATGTAGTAAGATCCTGCTTTAAAACAAAAGAAGAAGAGCTCAGAAGAGCACAAGTGTCCCTCTCAAGGACCCAGGTTCAAATCCTGGCATCTACCTGGTAGCTTTCAACCATCTGCAACTCCAGTCCCAGGAGACCTTTCCCCCTCTTCTGACTTCCTCAAACACCAGGCACACACACAGTACTGACAAACACGCACAGAAGACACTCGGGCACATAAAATAATAAAAATAAATCTGAAACAAACAAACAAACAAACAAAACCCAAAAAAACAGATAAGACCAAGCACTGGAGGTGTGGCTCAGAGGCAAAGCACTGGCCAGCTGGTAAGCACAAGGCCTCTGGGCTTGACTCTTAGCATAAAAACTAAGTAAGTAAATAAAAAAGACCATTTTCTCCTTCCAGAGAGCACAAGTTTCATTTGTGTGGCTGCTTAGCCTCTTGCTCCAGGTAAGGAGAGTTCTAAGAGCTGCAGGGACCCTGATGAGCAGCCCCACTGAGTCGCTAGATAGAGGTTCCGCAGGACAAACTGACCGCCTCACTCTGCATCTCAGGACCCACAGTGAGAAAGCCACTCAACCAGAACAGCTCAGAACAGTGTTGGAGCTGCGGGTATGGTGTGAGCCAGACCTGTGAACCCAGCCACCAGCAACCAGCCTCTGAGGCAGAATTCCGCTTCTCTCCCCACGGAGGGCGTCCCAGGGCTTCAGAAGTGTGTGCCAGCAGGGTTGCTGAGGGCACTAGGCAGTCCAGAGCGGGTGGGGTAAGGCTGTGGGTGGAGCTAGGAAGGGAGGATAAAAACTGCACCTTGTTCTGTCTTTGAAGCTTGCTCCCTAAAGCGTGTAAGGGTGGAGAGGCTGCCCTCTTCTTACTACAAACCGGATCTGAGTCAGGCAAAAAGAGGACACATCTTAGAAAGGAGAGGTTACAAGGGACAGGCGGACAGAAACCAGGGAGAACGGAGGAGGCACAGCCCAGAAGGAACAGGAGAAGAGCGGAGAGGAGATGGAGATGGGGATGGGGGCAGGGGAGAGGTGGGATGGAGTAGAGAAAGGAACATGGGACACGGGACAGAGGCAAAGAATGTGGGGTGTGACGGCCACTGGAGAAAACAAACAAGCAGACGTCACAGACATGAAACCAAAAAAGGTGAGTCTACAGGTGGCAGAGTGGGGATGGCCTGAGCCTCTGAAAAGGGGACACACAGGGGCTGATGTGCCCCTCCCCCCAACACCCTCACCCCGCCCCCGCACACACCCCCACCCCACCCCCACCCCACCCACCCCCCACCCCCCCGCAAAGCTGAGGCTGGAAGCTGTCCACATGCCAGGTGCTGAGATGTTCCTGCAGAGCATTGCGGCCACTTCACAAATCCC
>NC_034602.1:24358847-24374717 GCF_900095145.1 Mus pahari
ACACCTTATTAGAAGAGAAATCAGCTGGGCTGGTGAGATGGTTCACTGGGTAAAGATGCTTGCTGCCAAATCTGACAATCTGAGTTGAATCCCCAGAACATGCATGGTTGAAGGAAAGAACCCTATTTTCTGTGGTCTCTATACACCTGTGGTAGCATTTTTGCGCGCGCGCATGCGCGCGCGCGCGCACACACACACACACACATGCAATAGATTTCTGAGAAAGAGAAAAAAACACATTTGAAATAGATACAGAAGGATCATGGGTTCAAGGTCAGTCTCAGCTGTATGTGAGTCTCAGGCCAGTGTAGGTCTCCTGACACAGAGAGGAGGAGTGGAAGGAGAGAGACATGTTCTCCTCTGACCTGGGCTCCCATGCTATGGCATGTGTGCAGCACCTGCACTCACATACACACATGTATGTAAGTAGGCGAATATGTGAGGATGTGAATGAGATTTCCCCATCTCCCTGGACATCTAAATACTTGGTCCCTGTGGTGTTTACCACAGCACAGAAAAGCAACTGTATGAGACGAACGTGATGCTCTTTTTTAAGGAGAGAAAGAATGCTTGGCTCGAACGAGGGCCTGCGTTCAACACTAAAACCAAAACATAACCCAGGATGTGCAGATGCTGGCCGCAGGACTCTGGGCAGAAGCCAGCCCTCTCCCCAGTCTCAGGTCCAGAAAACTGCCACACCCCACCCTGCACTCAGGGACTTCTCATTCCCCTGCCCTCAGACATCTGGGCTCTGCTTCGGTGGAGACCTGGGTATGTGCAGAACTGCTTAGGTCTGGATGACTTAAAATCCTTCATTCTATCACTGAGTTAACTCAGATAACCCAATCCCTCACTCAGGCCTCCGTTTACATATCTATAAAATAGAAAGAAGGGCCCTTGCAACATGGAGGGTACTCACTTGTTAATGCTTCTGTATTAGCAGTGAATTGTGAAATTCTCTGCTGTGCACACAGGTCCAGAGGGACCTGCTTCCACCACAAACTCCTCCTTCTGACTTGCCAGCAATACTGAATGAAAGGAGTGGGGGCAGCAGTGAATGCTGGGAAGGCTGCAGCTTCAACCTTCAAATACGCTCCTGAGGAGGCCAGCCACAAACTCCACTGTATGCCGGCAGAAGCTGCCCCCATCCCCCCCCCCCACTCCCAGCCAAGAGTGAGGCATCACTCCAAGTCCTTCACTGTGGGCCACTGCGACTTTGTCTGGGAGATACCTGAAGCAGGATGGGTCTGAAAGCAAATAAGCTCAGGCACTCAGCATGTATGCTTGGCTCTGGAAGATTCCCAGGGCTCTTCACAATATCAGGCTCTGGAAAGTTCTAACAACTCTAGTTAGCATACTTAGTCATGGCAGACACCCCTCCCCCCCCCACACACACTCTAGTCTAAGCTGGTCTGAAACTCACCATATAGCCCAGACTGATCTTGGACTTACAGCAATCCTCCTGTCTCAGCCTCCCAAATCCTAGAAGTCATAAGCAGTCACACCTGGCTTCTCCTTTCCTTTTTGTTAGAGGAATATCCATTGTATATGTTCGCTTTTGTAATGGCAACTTACAAAAAAAGGGGGTGTTCATCTCAGCTTGTAGTTTTCGAGGTTCTAGTCGAGGATCAGCTGGACCCATTGCTTTGGCACTGTATTGATGCATTTGGCAATGTAAAGCTGCATTGCTTTGGCAAGGCAGCATGATGGAGTGAAAAAACAAACAAACAAAACCCTCAATTCATGGCCAGAAAGAAAAGAAAAATGAAGTGTCTAGCATGAGGGTGCACACCTGCAACCCTAGCCCTTCCGCAGGAGGGTCAGGAGTTCAAGGCCAGTCTGGGCAACATAGGGACAGGCTGCCCTGATGAGCCAATAAAACTGCCTTTAATACCAACACTTGGGCACCTGAGAAAGGAGGGCAGAATGTAAAGCTAGCCCAGGCAAGAGCCTGTCTAAATAGAAAGAGAGAATCCTTGGATAGTTTTATGTCAACTTGACACAAGTTAGTTATCTGAAATGAGGGAGTCTTAATTGAGGAAATGCCTCCAGCAGTCCAATTGTAGGGTGTTTCTTTAATTAGTGACTGATGGGGGACGGCCCACTTCATGGCCGGTGGTGCTACCCCTGGGCTGGTGGTCCTGGGTTCTATAAGAAAGCAGGCTGAGCAAGCCAGTAAGCGGCACCCTCCACGGCCTCTGCTTCAGCTCCTGCCTCCTGGTTCCTGTCCTGACTTCCTTCAGTGATGGAGTACAGTGAGGAAGTGTAAGCCAAATAAACCCTTTCCTCCCCAGCTTGCTTCTTGGTCATGGTGTTTCATTACAGCAATAGAAACCCTGACTAAGACAGAAAGCAATAGCAAAAGCTGTGGAGAGAGAGAGGGAGAGGGGTGGTGGGGAGAGGGAGGGGAGAGAGAGAGAGAGAGAGAGAGAGAGAGAGAGAGAGAGAGAGAGAAGAGAGAAGAGAGAAGAGAGAAGAGAGAAAGAAAAGAAGGAAGAAGAAAAGATAGAAAGGGAGATAGGGAGGAAGGGAGGGGAGGAAATTGAAGAGAAGAAGAAAGGAAAAGAGGAGGAAGAGGAGGGGAGGAAAGGGCCTGGGACTTGCAGCTTCCCTTGGGAGCATGCCCATAGTTTCTGAATACCTCTGAGCAGGATTTCATTGCTTAAAATCTTCACCATCTTCCAACGGCAACTCCCTGGGAACTAAATCTCTAACATGGAATCATATATAGCATGAAGCATCTTAAAGGCACCCTGGGGCATTCTGGGCTGAGATCTGGGAAGAGTTCAGAATTGCCCTAAGGAGACACCTGGGAAGATGGGCTTACTGGGTTCAGTGGCTCCGTCATCCAGTGTGTGCCTATCACACACAGCAGCGGCTCAATAGGCAAGGAAAGAGACAGGGGTGCAATTAAGGGATGGATGGATGGATGGAGAGAGATGTCGTCTTGTTCACTGCTAAATGTTAAGAATGCAGGATGGAAGGCAAAAGTTATCTCAACGGCAAGATCTTAGAAAAGAATCACATGTAGCCCTGGCTGTCCTGAAACTCACTCTGTAGATCAGGCTGGCTGCAGACTCAGAGATCTGCCTGCCTGCCTCTGCCTCCTGAGTGCTGGGATTTAAGGCGTGTATCACCACTGCGCAGCAAAAAGAATCATTCTCAGTTCTCTCTTGGCCATGCATTTTGCTAGAGAACTGATTAGAATCCATCCATCTATCCACTCACAACAACAGACTGGGAAGCAGCACACAGGCAAGGACTAGCTCTGGGGACCCTAGGACCCCAGGAGGGGATATCGACCTAGGCTCAGGGTGAAGGGAAGGAGGCAGCTTCCTGAAGGTGAGTCTGAAGGCTCCCAGGGTCCCAGCGTTCACAACAATCTTGCAGCCACAAAAGCCACACCTGGTGCCTCTGAGAAGCCACATGTCACCTTCCCCCCCCCCCGCCATCATTCATGCGTGCTGTCACCTGCTTGTCAGACCTCTCACCCCCAAGAAGGGCGTGTGTGCTCTGCCGACAACTGAAGAGAGTCAAAGGAACAAGAATCTAATAACAAAAATCCAAGCAGGATGGAAGGTAAATGGGGAAGCCGTGTGGGTGTAAGGGGGTAGAGGTCTGTACCCAAGTCCCCTCCCCATGACATCTGCAGTGCCTCAAACAAGCCATTCACTCCAGCTTTTCAACCACACCTCCCTCCCAGCCTTTCTGACCCCTGCATAAAGCAGCATGACTGGACCTTTAAATTGGGAAAATGCTTCATCATGTTCTGCTCCATCATGAAAAACTAGAGACTCCTCCCCCTCCTTCCCCTCCTCCCTAGTGCACTCTCCTTCCAGTAAAACGTGGTTAAAGGGACAGCGCCATCACTTCTGTAGCAATGAGGGTCAGCCTGCAGCCAGGGGCTGGGAATGAGACAGAGGAAAGAGACAGGCAGGGATCTCTTTTAGGGAATCTGTCAGTTTTCATCCTAGGGATCCCTCCAAAAAAGAAAACCACTGGGGTGCAGTGAGGCTTGAGGTAATTGCCTGGGAGAAGTTCTGATCTGAAGACGTCTATACTGGTTCCCAGAGCTTGTCAGTGGGCATTGGAGTGGGGTTCTCTCTCTGCTCCGGGAAGAGGTTTACAGGGAGAAAACTTCACAGAGAGCCAGGCACTGGACAGGACATGCAGGGGTGGGTCACTTACATACAACCATAGGTCGCTTTGAGCCTGTCATATGTCTCATCCAATCCTCCCTTGTACCGCACAGAGGGACTGCTTGGAAAAGCTACTGAACGTCCCTACTCTGTTAGGCATAGATCAACCCTTCCCATCCGAGGAGCGGGCGCTGTCCGTAGTGCTGAAGCGATAGCGGCACGGATGGCTCCACTAACACCGCTTTTGACCAGAAAACCAAGAATGAGCCATATAATAAAGCAAGAGCTCCAAGTCTGAGCCCCTCCGCCGCCCCTCCCTTTTACCTGAAGCCTCATGAAGAAGGGTTCATGATGGAGGTCGGGGGACTTTGGTACTGAGAAACCACCCCACCACTTCCTCGGAGCATGAAGGCGGATGCTTATGGTTCATCTATTGTGGAATAGGAGTGAGATGCCAAGATAAAACAGAAAATAATCGGTCAAGGAAGGGAGAAAGACAAAGTTCTCAGGTGAGGGGAAATGGGTACTATTCCGCCTGGTAATATGTGGATTGTTCCCAAATTCAGCCAGAGATCCTCCCAGGGGCACATGGGAGCTTGGAGTTGCATCTTGTCTCTTGCACACAAGGGAAAACCAAACATAGGAGAACACAATTTGTACAAGGTCCTTCCGCTAGCGAAGCACAGAAGCTAACGCCATCCTGTGGCAGAACTTGGCTTGGGTATTGATGCTCTTGCTGCCTACTGAGGGACCCCCTGTTCTTCGTAGGCAGTTTTCCTTGCCAGGCAAGATGAGACTCCACTTTCCAGTCGTGGCCACTGGAATTTTTAAGAGAGCACCAAGTTCCTCTCACCCAGTGCTCCCTTTCTCCTTCTGCAGTGTTCTCATTCTCAGGGTAGCTTTGCAGTCCTTTCAAACTCCACACCCATCCCAACCCCAACCCCAACCCCGAAGCCAGCTGTATACAGTTCCTTAAGCCCCTCTGGGTGGCCCAGGGCCTCTGTAGTATCTGGGGAACACTGCACCTCCAGCTAGAAGGTCCCCATTTATCCTCAGTAGCATTCATCGTGCAGCAGAATCCCTCCGTGGGTGGCTGCAGTCTGCACTCCTCATCTCAAGGTCCTAACTATCAGGGAACCCTGTTCTGCTTCTCAAGTGGGGGTGTCCTCTCATAGTAATCACTACAGTTTCTCACTGCTTCAACCCGAAGGCGCCCTGACCCCTCAGTTCTGCAATCCCCTCCCTATTTCCAGTGCCCTCTCTTATTCTGAGGGTCTTATTCTGACCAATAGGGTCTTCCGACATGCACCTGGAGGTCTGCACTTGTCCGCTCCGGAAGTCCTTTACTCCTTGGTCTGACCTCGGGAGGCTCCACTGACGATGCGTCGATTCCCCTTCACTCCTGGGTCGTCCCCCCCCAGCCCCGCCCCTCTCACTGCGGAGAAGCCGGTCGGCCCGGGGCCGCGGGGGAGGAGGTGGAGAGGGCGGGGCCCTCCTCCCCAGCCCCCCACTGCCGAGGGGCCGGACCGGGCCACCGCGGATATAAAAGAGCCGGCATCCCAGAGCTGCCGCAGTGCTGCCCGCCCCGTCCCGGCCCCGCACTCCCGCTCCGCCGGCGGCCGCACCTGCTCCGGCCATGATGAGCTTCGGCAGCGCCGATGCGCTGCTGGGCGCCCCGTTCGCGCCGCTGCACGGAGGAGGCAGCCTGCACTACGCGCTGAGCCGCAAGGCAGGCGCGGGCGGCACGCGCTCCGCGGCCGGCTCCTCCAGCGGCTTCCACTCGTGGGCGCGGACGTCCGTGAGCTCCGTGTCCGCCTCACCCAGCCGCTTCCGCGGCGCCGGCGCCGCCTCGAGCACCGACTCGCTAGACACCCTAAGCAACGGCCCAGAGGGCTGCGTGGTGGCGGCGGTGGCGGCGCGCAGCGAGAAGGAGCAGCTGCAGGCTCTGAACGACCGCTTCGCGGGCTACATCGACAAGGTGAGGCAGCTCGAGGCGCACAACCGCAGCCTGGAGGGCGAGGCGGCGGCGCTGCGGCAGCAGCAAGCCGGCCGCGCCGCCATGGGCGAGCTGTACGAGCGCGAGGTGCGGGAGATGCGCGGCGCCGTGCTGCGCCTCGGGGCGGCGCGCGGGCAGCTGCGCCTGGAGCAGGAGCACCTGCTGGAGGACATCGCGCACGTCCGCCAGCGGCTGGACGAGGAGGCCCGGCAGCGCGAGGAGGCGGAGGCGGCGGCGCGCGCCCTGGCGCGCTTCGCGCAGGAGGCGGAAGCGGCGCGCGTGGAGCTGCAGAAGAAGGCGCAGGCGCTGCAGGAGGAGTGCGGCTACCTGCGGCGCCACCACCAGGAGGAGGTGGGCGAGCTGCTCGGTCAGATCCAGGGCTGCGGGGCCGCGCAGGCGCAGGCTCAGGCCGAGGCTCGCGACGCCCTCAAGTGCGATGTGACGTCGGCGCTGCGGGAGATCCGCGCGCAGCTCGAAGGCCACGCGGTGCAGAGCACTCTGCAGTCCGAGGAGTGGTTCCGAGGTGCGTGGGAGCGCGGGGTGGGAAGGGGTAGTGAGCAGCCCGTGGGCTCACCAACGAGGACGGTAGAGGACCCGCTGCGAAGTGCATGCCACCTCACAAAGTAGCGGTTTTACCCAGACCCTCCCTTGGGGCGCCCCAATTCTGGATTTTCCTTTAGTTGCCAACCCTCCACATTCTTTATGTCTGTACTTAAACACCGGGGCCAACCCCTGTGCTCCACACACGGTTAGACAGACCCCAGATTCAGACAGATCTCCCATCTGAAATGGAGCAAGCCCCTTCTGGACCCAGAGTATCAGGTATCCAGCAGCCTCTTGCCTGCCAACTCTGCCCACCCTTTCTTGCGCACCCTGCGCAGTGGGCGGAACAGGAGTATTCGTTCCACCAGGCGTCGCCCCACTACTTGCTCAGTACATAACATCTCGCAATTTTAGTAATTGCTGTGTAAAAATGAAAGCCATTCATTTTCACGCCCTTTCTAGCCAGTACAGAACCAGCATGTGAACCTCATGACTACAAATGGCTGTTATTTAATATCCCCTTCCTCTTTCCCAAAATTTACAGGGGTTCTGAGTTAGCTAGACTGCAGTTGCCCTGAAACCCTACCCAGTAGCTGCAGCGTGACCTTGACCAACATTGGCTTTCTCTCATTCTCATTTCCTTTGGGATTGGGGCATAGAGTAACTGGGCTCCTTAGTGTCAGCTGCAGAATCGTTCCTGTAGCCATCTATAAATCCACGCGTTGTTCGGGAGGCAAGGACAGAGCATCTGCACTTTTCAAAGGTGTCTGTGATCCATAATAGCTAAAGACTCCTCACTTGAGCGGCTTTTAAGCCTTTGCTAACAGCACGGAAAGCCCGGAATGCTGGGATTTGGGTGGGTGGAATTTCCCTTTTCACATTCCACGCCTTTTCGGTGGCAGTGCCCTTCCCCCATCTCTGCAGCAAGGCTCCTCCCAGAGGGGACCTCTTCTCTTCTTTTAGGTTTGCCCTTCACCAAGCAGAGCATCCCAGGATATGTGTTCCCACCAGCTGGCCTCTTTCTTTCCACCAGGACTCAGCTCTTGGATGCAGGATGTTCACTTTCTGAAGATTAAGACCAATTTCTGATGTTCACTGGCCTGGACAAGATCTGAGTCCCAGGTGCCAGCTGGTGGCAGAGGCTCCACTGCCTCCGGGGCTGCTGTGTTAAGGGAGCCAGAAGAGGAAGGGACAGAGGCTGGTACAGGATGGGCCTTGTGCTCTCCTATGACCTTGGACTCTGCAGAAATCTGCAATGAAGTTACCATGGCTACACTGCAACTGATCACTCCCAGTGTTCATACCTGGAGAAATCAGAGGAATATTAACTTCTTTCCCACACTGCACACCTGGGCTCAGAGTTAGACCTCATGCTAGTTTTCCATCTGAACCCCTAAGTGCAGTGTGGCAACCCTTTGTTAAGGAACTCTGCCAGGCACTGGAACCACCAATGGGGGCTTCCTGTCTCCTGAGTGGTTTATGGATCAAGTTGAGGGAGACACAGTCTGTTTTCTGAAGCCAGATAGACTAAATTTGAATCCTGCCGCTCGCTAGCAGGGTGGCTTTGGACCATAACTTCTTAACTGTCATAGGAAAGGGTGTATTAAACATCCTGGCACCCAGTAGGTCTTCAACCCATGCATTGCCACTTTGCAGACTGCAACCCAAGTCCATATGTTGCTAACCCTGTGTCCTGATTCCTTCCCTACTTAGTGAGGTTGGACCGACTCTCAGAAGCAGCCAAAGTGAACACAGATGCTATGCGCTCAGCCCAAGAGGAGATAACTGAGTACCGGCGGCAGTTGCAGGCCAGGACCACAGAGCTGGAGGCCCTGAGAAGCACCAAGGAGTCACTGGAGAGGCAGCGCTCTGAGCTAGAGGACCGTCACCAGGCAGACATTGCCTCCTACCAGGTGAGCAGAGGGGAGGGTGACTCACTTCCTTTCTTAGAGCAGGACCCCGGTCTCTGAGTCAGACTTCACATTTGTTGTGTGACCTGGAGAGTTCTCTGCCTATCTCTGGAGTGAAAAGAAGAAAACCAGCAAAAACCTCCACTTTGCAGATCTGTGAAGATCTAAGAGATTTAGAGTGCTCACAACTTTGGGGACGTAGCCCAGTGGTCGAGTGCATGAGGTCCTGGGCTCTGTCCTAGCACCTAAGAAAGAATTTACTACTTAACTATAAATGTTCAGCATAGTCTTGGTTAGAGTAGGCATTCTAGTCACCAGTGTCTGTGGGTGTGGCCTGGGCGCAGCTTGGGAAGATTTCTTCAGTCAAAAACAGTCTGGGGAGAAAAGTGTCACTTTCCCAGAACCTGATAAACAAGCAAATGTGGTAACTACAGAGACAGTGGCAGCTGGAGAAACATTAAGGAGTAAGCAGAGGGTGGTGTGATGGTTCACTCTAAGGCAGTGCTTCCCAGCCCTCCTGATGCTGCTGTATTTGCATACAGGTCCTTATGCTGTGGTGATCCCAGCCAGAAAATTATTTTCCTTACTATTTCATAACTGCAATTTTAATAGTTATGAATCACAATGTAACTATTCTTTGGAGAAAGAGGTTTGTTAAAACCCTGGGAGAGCAGGTTGAGAACCACTCCTTTAAGCAGTGGTCCAGGGAAAAGAAGTTTCATCTGTATCCAGTATGCTTCTGGGTGTCCTCTGGCTTGCCAGGGAATCAAATAGCAAGGGTTGACACTTGCAGGCACTTTTGGAAAGAACAGAAAACAATGTAACTAAGACTGCTCTCACCCCAGGTAGCCCTGTAGAGTGTACCAACCCAGCTACATCTCAGCCCTTCAGGGAACATTTCCTAAGACGTCTGTAAAAATTCACCCATCGTTCTGACTGAGCCAGTGTCTGTTGTCTTTCATTCCAGAACTTTCCTCAGGCTGAGCCTTTTGCTCCAGACTTTTCCAGCGCTGTACGTGCACGTTGAAATGTTGACGGGGTGGGGCTTTGTCCCCAGGCAGGTGGCTGAGCAGGGCAGCACCGGCTTACCTCGCCTGGTACTACATGGCAGATGACTTTCCTGATGTCTGATCTGTCTTCCCCAGGACGCTATTCAGCAGTTGGACAGTGAGCTGAGAAACACCAAGTGGGAGATGGCTGCGCAGCTCCGAGAGTACCAGGACCTGCTCAACGTCAAGATGGCCCTGGACATTGAGATTGCCGCTTACAGGTAAGAGGCCCAGGAGCCAGAGGCAGTGTAGAGCCCTGACTTCCATAAAGTACTAAGCCTTCAGTACTAAGCCTTCAGTACTAAGCCTTCAGTTTCAGGTTGTGTTTGGGTGGCTGCCTTTTGTTTTAGAGACAAAGGGTTTTTTGGTTTTCCTTTTGTTTTCTTTTGTTTTGTTTTTTAAAACAGAGCTTACTAGATCGTGGAGACCCACCTACCTCTGTACCCCAAGGCTGGGATTAAAGGTGTGCATCACCACAATCTAGCTAAAGACATGGGCCAAGGGACAACTCTGTAGATCTCTCCTCCTACCTTTACATGGGCTCTGAGGGTGGAATTCAGGTGTTAAAGCCTGTGCAGCAAGCCTCTCTACTCACCCAGCCATCTTACCAGCCCCAAGTCTTTCAGTTGTGAGCCTTAACCCTTAAAAGCTCAGCTGTCCCTCTAGTGCTAATTATAGTACAATATGTTTTAATGACGTGTGATCAGCAGAACGGTTCATGGGTAAAGACACTTGCTGTAGAAGCCTGAGGGCCCATGTTTGATCAGCAGAATCTCCTGTAGAGGGAGAGAACTTTGATTCCTGAAAGCTGTCCATAACCTCCCTCACCCACTGAGGCACCCATGTACCCACACCTGTGCACAATAAAATAAGAAAAATGTATTTTAAAGTCTGTATCTTAAATTGGCCATTTAACAGTTTTCAAGGAACATGTCAGTGATGTTGGATGCATTTGCATATATTTGCATACACAACACTCGTCTCCCGCCATCCCAAATCATTGGCTCAGGAGTGACTTCTTATGTTTCTGACAGTGACATACAGTTTAAAGACTCTTCCCTAAGCCTTCTCTAGTTAGAGACGTGCTTTGGAGGAAAAGAGGTGCTTAGCTAGTCAGACACTGTTCCAGCCCCACTCTTTGTTGTTTCTTAGCTTGCTGGGCCTTCATTCCTTATGTAAGTAAATGGAGACAACAGAAACAACATCCACACCATGGGTTGGTGGAAGCTCAGCCAGTCCTGCTTACAAGGTGTCCAGCTGACACAGGTTCTGCTGGTGCTCACTGAATGGTTGTCATGAGAAGACCAGTCCCCAAAGATGGGACATCACAGCCTAGCAGGGATGACATCCCGAAGGCCTCTTTCTGGTGGGTGGTCCTTGGCTGTCCTCCTGGCTCTGCTCTAATCTTGGTACTCAGTGTAGTACAGTGATCCTAGAGATAGAAACACAGGCCCTGCCCCAGGCTGTAGATTAAGATCTGTAGTTTAACAGGATCCAGGATAATTTGTAAGCTGTTAAATTTGGAAACCACTGTTTTGGGGGAAACCCCTATGGCATCCACTAAGCAGCCACCTCATCTCCCACCAAGCCCTTAACACTCATCCTCTCACGGAAGCAGCCCTCTGAGGTAAGGACGCTGATGATCAGCCTTTTACCAATGAGGAAATGAAGGCCGTTAGAGTCCGGGTAGCCTGGATAAGGTCACCATCTGGTGAGGAGCTAAGTGAGAGGGGAAATCCCAAAGAATGGCTCCAAAAGGAGCCAGGACACTCTAAATGGCAATTAGGGAACCTCTCAGCCTGAATGTGCACGTGTGGGCTTCGCTGCTCCTTCAGCCATGGGAAGGGCTTACATTTTATGTTTCTGTGTGTGTGCAGGGTTGTGTGTACAGTGCACATGTAGATGTTATATACAACATTCAGGAGTCATTCTCTCTGTCTCTCCAAACCCAAGGACTCGTACATACTGGACCAGCAATATGCCACCGAGCTATAACCCTGGACCCCCAACTTTCTCTTGAATTAGGTTTTTGTTTTTGGGGGGATGGGATTGTTTAAGACAGGGTTTCTCTGTATAGTCCCTACTTTCCTGGAACTTGCTTTGTAGAACAGGCTGGCCTCGAAGTTACAGAGGTTCATCTGTTTCTGCCTCTCAAGTGCTGAGATTAAAGGCATGCGCCACCATGCCTGTCTTGAACTAAGTGTTAGTTGAGAGACACGCAGTGTAACTTTTGTCAGTGTAGGGTCTTCTGTGGAGGACCACTCTTTAAGGTGAAGGTTCCTCCCTTAAGCAGCAGTGCAGCCCCCATGAGGGTCAGGCTCTGTAGGTGGCCACCGGAACACTTCCTGAAGTAACTCTCAAAGTGCTTCCTGCCAAGGCTGTGACTCAGGGCAGGATATGTGTTAGCATAACTCCATCCCCAGCACCAGAAAAAAAAAAAATAAGTGAGTTCAAAAGTCTACTAGGAATGAAAATGAAAAGCCTGGAAAAAGAGAGAGCAATAGAGAAGAGAAGAAGAGGGAACAAGGGAGAGAGTGGGATTCCTGCCACTGAGTCATAGCCTTCATTCACCAAACCCTGTCCCGGCACGTACTGGGGCTTCGGAAAGGCAACCCGGAGTCCAGTTCTGAGGTAACAGTGTATCCCATTTTCCACTCTGCAGAAAGCTCCTGGAAGGTGAAGAGTGTCGGATTGGCTTTGGTCCGAGTCCCTTCTCTCTTACTGAGGGACTCCCCAAAATTCCCTCCACGTCCACGCACATAAAAGTCAAAAGCGAGGAGATGATAAAGGTAGTAGAGAAATCTGAGAAGGAAACTGTGATTGTAGAGGAACAGACAGAAGAGATCCAGGTGACGGAAGAAGTGACGGAAGAGGAGGACAAAGAGGCCCAAGGTGACGAAGGAGAAGAGGCAGAAGAGGGAGAAGGAAAAGAAGAAGAGGAAGAAGAAGCAACATCTCCCCCTGCAGAAGAGGCTGCATCTCCAGAAAAAGAAACCAAGTCTCCTGTGAAAGAAGAGGCCAAGTCCCCAGCTGAGGCCAAATCTCCAGCTGAGGTCAAGTCCCCAGGTGAGGCCAAGTCCCCAGGTGAGGCCAAGTCACCAGCTGAGGCCAAATCTCCAGCTGAGGTCAAGTCACCAGGTGAGGCCAAGTCCCCAGCTGAGGCCAAGTCACCAGCTGAGGCCAAGTCACCAGCTGAGGTCAAGTCACCAGCTGAGGTCAAGTCCCCAGCTGAGGCCAAGTCACCAGCTGAGGCCAAATCTCCAGCTGAAGCTAAGTCACCAGCTGAGGCCAAATCTCCAGCCACAGTGAAGTCCCCAGGTGAGGCCAAGTCTCCAGCTGAGGCCAAATCTCCAGCTGCAGTGAAGTCCCCAGCTGAGGCCAAATCTCCAGCTGAGGCCAAGTCCCCAGCTGAGGCCAAATCTCCAGCTGCAGTGAAGTCCCCAGCTGAGGCCAAATCTCCAGCTGAGGCCAAGTCACCAGCTGAGGCCAAATCTCCAGCTGCAGTGAAGTCCCCAGTTGAGGCCAAGTCCCCAGCTGAGGCTAAGTCCCCAGCTGAAGCTAAGTCACCAGCTGAGGCCAAATCTCCAGCTGCAGTGAAGTCCCCAGGTGAGGCCAAGTCACCAGCTGAGGCCAAATCTCCAGCTGCAGTGAAGTCACCAGCTGAGGCCAAGTCCCCAGGTGAGGCCAAATCTCCAGCTGAGGCCAAGTCACCAATTGAGGTAAAATCTCCAGAGAAGGCCAAGACCCCCGTGAAGGAAGGTGCAAAATCCCCAGCTGAGGCCAAGTCTCCGGAGAAGGCCAAGTCCCCTGTGAAGGAAGAGATCAAGCCCCCAGCTGAGGTGAAATCCCCTGAGAAGGCCAAGAGCCCCGTGAAGGAAGAAGCAAAGTCTCCTGAGAAGGCCAAGCCTCTAGATGTGAAGTCTCCGGAAGCCAAGACCCCAGTACAGGAGGAAGCGAAGCAGCCCGCAGACATCAGACCCCCTGAGCAGGTGAAAAGTCCTGCCAAGGAGGAAGCCAAGGCCCCTGAGAAGGAAGAAGCCAAGACGTCTGAAAAGGTGGCTCCCAAGAAGGAAGAGGTGAAGTCCCCTGTGAAGGAGGAGGTAAAAGCCAAAGAACCCCCAAAGAAGGTAGAGGAAGAGAAGACACCAGCTACACCAAAAACAGAGGCGAAGGAGAGTAAGAAAGACGAAGCTCCCAAGGAGGCCCCGAAGCCCAAGGTGGAGGAGAAGAAGGAAACTCCCACGGAAAAGCCCAAGGACTCTACAGTGGAAGCCAAGAAGGAAGAGGCTGGAGAGAAGAAGAAAGCCATGGTCTCAGAGGAGGAGACTCCTGCCAAGACAGGCGTGAAGGAAGAAGCTAAACCCAAAGAGAAGACAGAGGCAACCAAGACGGAAGCAGAAGACACCAAGGCCAAAGAAACTAGCAAACCCGCAGAGAAGGAAAAGCCAAAGAAAGAGGAGACGCCAGCAGCCCCAGAGAAGAAAGACCCCAAGGAAGAGAAGACCACAGAGTCCAGGAAGCCTGAGGAGAAGCCCAAAGCAGAGGCCAAGGCCAAGGAGGACGACAAGGGCCTTCCCAAAGAGCCTAGCAGACCCAAGACAGAAAAGGTTGAAAAATCCTCTAGCACAGATCAGAAAGATAGCCAGCCCCCAGAGAAGACCACAGAGGACAAGGCCGCCAAGGGAGAGAAGTAAGAGAGGCCAAGAGGAACACCCAGAATAGCCAAAGAAACTCAGGACAGTCCCAGTACTCAGGGGTCGGCGTGATAGATTTTATTTCTTCCTTTCCCTCTCTAAGAAGAAATACCGCTTAGATGGCGGGCCTGCCCTCACCAAACAGGAATTTCTGTTAGGATTAAGTTAGCAAGAGAAGATAACCCTGAGCCCTGTCCCCCAACCCACGCCGAAAGCCCTCCCCAGGTGATGGACAATTATGATAGCTTACTGTAGCCGAACGTGATGTATGCTGAATGCTACGCGTAAAACACGCGACTAAAAACTGCCCCCTCCTTTCCAAGTAAGTGCATTTATTTCCTGTATGGCCAACTGACGGATGACCGCAATAATGAATGAGCAGTTAGAAACGCATTATGCTTGAAATGTTGTAACCTATTCCTGAATGCCTTCTTGTTTTCCAAAGGAGTGGTCAGGCCCTTGCCCAGTACACACTCCTGGAAGAGCTGCAGCAGGTGAGGCAGGGCGCTGACCACTGAACCACGCCAGGGTGTACTCTCCACTGAAGTCCACTTTCAATTGCTTCCGTGCAATAAAACCAAGTGCTTCTGAAATAAAACTGTGGCTGTTCTTATTCTCTTCCTCTGGGAAGGCTAGAGGCAAGGGGAGGCGGTCTAGACATCACATCGGATCTGTGCTGGTGGCCCAGGGCATCATTCCTCCGTGTGCTCTATGGATCACCTTCATCAGCATCACCTGGGAGCCTTATAAACCCACAGACAGGGCTGGTGAGATGGCTCAGTGGTTAAGAGCACTGGCTGCGCTTCCAGAGGTCCTGAGTTCCGAGTGACCATGTGGTGGCTCACAACCATAGATAAAGGGCCAGTAGATGTATATGCAGCAGAACACTCATACATTAAATAAATAAAATTAAAAAACAAACAAGCAAACCCCACAGACTCCCGACTGCACACCATTGACATCACAATCTGAGGGAGGTGTGGGAAAGTATCCTGGCCAGATCCCGCTTTACCCTAAGGAACACTGATGCTGAGATACTGAGAACAGTGAGCCAGGGAGGATGTCGAACGGTCCATGGACTCTGCATGTTAGATGAGAAGTACCTATGCATGAGGGGCTACACGTGGATAATTCATCTGTTGTGAAGACAATGGCCACTCAACAGTCACCTAATTTACACTCACTGTGCTTCTCTGGGCATGGAGTCTTTTTTTCAGCATGCACCCCGCTACCACCCCTTTTTTGTATTTTTATTTTGAGACAGTGTCCTGGTTAAATACACAGGGTGACTTTGAACTCATAGTCCTGTCTCAGTCGCCCAAGTATCTCCAGAGTTACATGCGCGCACCATTAGCTCTGGAAGTGGTTTTGAAGGCTATATGGTCCTCTTAAAGGTTCCCATGGCACCCTGACTGTTAAGTCCTTGCTTCTGTGATGGGACTGCCGTGGCCCGTTATTCTGTGTGCTCAACGCCCCTCCCAGGAATTACCTCTCTGCAGCTATCCTGCCTAATCTTCCTACTTCTTTTTTTTTTTTTTT
>NC_034602.1:24375527-24379090 GCF_900095145.1 Mus pahari
AAAAAAAAAAAAAAAAAAAAAGAAGAATGACAAGACAGGTTAGGGCAGTCACCTTTAAATAAAGATGTGTGCGTATGTGTTTGACACAATCTCGTGTCCAACACGAGATTACCTCTTACTTGGTTTGTTCCTAGATGGCATTGAACGCCTGCTATTCTTCCTGCTCTCCCTGCTTCCACCTCCTGAGGGCTGGACTGTAGGCTTGCACCTCACTCAGCCCCTGGAAAATAATCACTGACAACATAATCAATGACTGCAAGCCCGATCTGTCCCCCCTGGGTCACACGGCCATACGCCCTCGCACATTCACACGGCCATACGCCCTCGCACATAGCCACATCTGAACATAAAGTGAGGAACTGGAAGGCAGAAAAACAAAACCAGTCCTTCCTTGGAATTCTCCTGCCTCAGAGTCCCGAGTACCACGATTGCAGGCATGAACCACCACACCTGACTCTCCCCATCTGGCTTGCCTAGAAATGTCACAGTCATTCGAATACTCCAAATTGCTGATAACGATGACACAGCATGTTAAGAGATAACCGTATTATATAAATGTAATGTGTAACCTGTAGTCTACCTGGGCTTCTCGCTTTTGAGACAGAGCCTAGTGTAGTCCAGGCTAGCTTCTAACACTGTATCGCTGTAGAGAATGCCGCAGCTTCCCACCTTTCTTCCTTGACCTCCCAAGGGCTGAGGTTACAGGTGTGTACTACCAACCCTGGTTTCTGTAGTCCTAAGGATCATATCCAGGGCCTGTGCTCTCAACCAACCAAACTATATCCTTAGTTCTATTTTTCAAGGTGGGTAAAGGTTGAGGAAGCAACGGAGTGGGAGCCCAAAGTTGTTTGGCTGGTTTATAGATTAAATGAATTAATGAGTGATTAACTCTGAGTCACTAATAATGCATCCGGGTTGTACTAAGGAAGGAAATGAAAGCCATTTAACTGAGAACAGGTCCAGATTAACCAAGAGCAGGCTTACGTGACCCCAACACTGTGTTAGTCATTTGTGAGGTGCTGCCAAAGTTCTGGTCTCCTAGAATGGGAGGGGTATTTTTCAGAAGATTGTGGCACCACAGGTAAGGGAAAAGTTCTAGAAGTAAAAAAAAAAATTACTAGAGTTAATAAAAGTCATATTCAACAAAGCTTCGGGGTACAGATCAACACACAAAAAACTGCAAATATAACCTGGGTGAGTGGAGTACACTTGCAATCCCAGCATTCAGGAGGTGGATGGGGGTCAGAGTATTAGAAGGTCAAGGTCATCTTAGCACAACAAACAAGCTGGATGGGCTGGAGAGATGGCTCAGTGGTTAAGAGCACCGACTGCTCTTCCAGAGGTCCTGAGTTCAATTCCCCGTACCCACATGGTGGCTCACAACCATCAGTAATGGGATCTGATGCTCTTTCCTGGTGTGTCTGAAGACAGCTACAGTGCACTCATGTAATACAATAAATAAATCTTAAAAAAAAAAAAAAAAAAAAAGGGCTGGTGAGACGGCTCAGTGAGTAAGAGCACCGACTGCTCTTCCAAAGGTCCAGAATTCAAATCCCAGCAACCACATGGTGCCTCACAACCATCCGAAGATCTGATGCCTTCTGTGTCTGAGGACAGCTACAGTGTACTTACATATAATAAATAAATAAATCTTTAAAGAGAGAGAAAGAGAGAGAGAGAGAGAGAGAGAGAGAGAGAGAGAACTTGTTGCTGTGACTGAGAGCTCAGGTTTGATTCCCATCACCCACATGGGGGCTTTTAACTGTCTATATGTAGCTACAGTCCCAGGTATTCAGGTAGTCCACAGACACTAGACAGATGTGTGCACAGACATATATGCAGATAGAACACTCACACACATAAAATAAAATAATTAAATAATTAAATATAAAAGAGACAGCCATCCTGGAAAAAGTGAGATCCTGTCTGAAAAAACTTAGAAGAATAATTGAGCCGATTTTGTGTCTGCTCACTACTAGTAACGAACGTGGCACATTGAACGCATAGGGCACGAGCAGTAAAAAATCCGAACAGAGATAGGGTTTTCGTTTGTTTGTTGTTCTTTGCTTTTTTAGATAGGGTCTCACCAGTAACCCAAGCTGGCCTGGAACTTGCTATGGAAACCAGGTTGGCCTTGAACTCAAAGAGATCTAGTGCCTCTACCTCCTGAGTGCTGAGGCTAAAGGGCTGTGCCACCAAATCTGGCTGAATAGAGAAGCTAAAAAATAATGTATAATAGCACTAAAAGATCCACTTGCAGAGGCAAGCAGATCAATGTGTGAGGCCAGTCTGGTCTACACAGTGTCATTCTCAAAAAAGAAAATCCATTTAATTGAAGGACACCTTGTATTTGTGTATTGCAATACTTAACCTTGTTAATTTTTTTTTTTTTTTTGAGACAGGGTCTCACAGAGCACACTCTGGTCTCACTGCATTTACAAAAATGACTCCGGCTTCCCGGCTTCCATTCTCCAAGTGCTGGGATTTCAGTGTGCACCACCACACCCTGCTCTTTGTTTGGTTTAAACGGCAATACCACCAAGGGCAGATTACCAAGTCACTATGACCCCTATCAAAATTCTCATGCCCAGGCCAGGGAGATGGCCTAGTGGATGAGGGCACTCACAGCCGAGCCTGATGACCCAAGTGACCCAGGAATCACAGGTGAAAGGAAAGAACCAAGTCTCGAAAGTCGTTCTCCTCACAGGGCTCACGGGTACTGAACCACCAACCAAAGAGTACATAGGGGCTGGACCCAGGCCCCTACTCATGTGTAGCAGATGTGCAGCTCGGTCTTCATGTGGGTCCTGAACAGCTGGAGCAGAGGCTGTCTCTGACTCTTGCCTGCCACTGAAGAAGGGATGCAGAACGGGTGATTAGGACATAAGGGGAATAAATTCATTAATTAATGAAAAACTTTTTTAAAATTGAAAAAAAGTTGTTCTCCTACTTATACACATACAAACACACACACATGCATGCATGCATGCACATGTACACACACACAAATTCAACAATAGTAATTAAAATTTTATTGCTGGGGCTGGAGAGAAGGGTCAGCGGTTAAAAGCACTGGCTGCTCTTCCAGAAGTCCTGAGTTCAAGTCCCAGCAACCACATGGTGGCTCAAAACTATCTGTAATGGGATCTGATGCCCTCTTCTGGTGTGCCTGAAGACAGCTACAGTGTACTTATATGCATAAAATAAATAAATCTAAAAAAACTATTGCTAAACATTTTTACTTTTTCATAACTGGGGAAAATGATTCTCAAGCTGCCATGCACAGGCTCCCAAATTACCAAATAATGGAAAAGAACAAAGCTGGGTCACTCCTAGGTCCCAGTCTTCTGAAAACACATCACACGGGCTGGTGAGATGGCTCAGTGGGTAAGAGCACTGACTGCTCTTCCAAAGGTCCTGAGTTCAAATCCCAGCAACCACATGGTGGCTTACAACCACCATAATGAGATTTGACGCCCTCTTCTGGTGCTGTCTGAAGGCAGCTACAGTGTACTTATGAATAATAATAAATAAATTCTTTAAAAAAAAAAAGAGGTCTGGTG
>NC_034602.1:24379184-24385117 GCF_900095145.1 Mus pahari
ATCCATGTGACAAAAATGTACCATAGAGCTGAGGAAAAAAAAAAAAAAAAAAAAAGAAAGAAAGAAAGAAAAAGAAAACACACCACACAGTCACAATAACAAAAACATACAGACGGACACACCAAGGGAGCCCAGAGAGAAACCCTTAACACCATTGCTCAATTCATTTGTCTGCTATAACTTTGCCAGGGTCTTAACTATGAATCCCTTAGTACTTGCTGCATAGCCCAGGTTGGCCTTGAACTCTCAGCAATCCTCCTGCCTCTTGAGTCTAGAATTACAGGCATGCCCCGCCATACCAGGGAGATCAATTGATTTTTGATAATATCGCCAAGAGGATTCCATAGGGAAAAGAATAGTATATTATAGTATATTTCTTCTGGTTTCTGGGACAATTGGATATTCATATGTAGAAAAAGAAGTTGGATCTCTATCTCACATCATATAAAAATTCTTATTGAGGCAGACACAAATATATGAACTAAACTCACAAAAACTCTTAGGAGCAGCCATCAGTATTATGGTGCTGTAAGTAAAGGCACTTGCCACCCAGCTAGACAACCTGAGCTCAGTCCCCGGGACCCACATGACACACACAGAGAGTCCTGCAGTTGTCCCCTGACCTACACATACAGGCCAATGCATGTGGGAACCCCCTAAGCACAGTAACAACTTAGCAAGCAAGCTGTCACATGTCTATCACATGTGTTGTTCTAGGGGTCTTGGTGGCTTTTTTTCTCTGCAGCTTCCAGTTCTTGTAGAGAATTACATCTTTCCCATTTGGGAACAAAACCTCCTACTCTCAGACCATGTCCAAAGGTATGAAGGACCTCATCTCCAGAACCTGTAGCGGTTGTCCTATGGTACAAGGGACTTTGCAAGAACAGCGAGGTTAGGGCTGGAGAGATGGCTCAGCGGTTACGAGTACCGTCTGCTCTTCCAGAGGTCCTGAGTTCCATTCCCGGCAACCACATGGCGGCTCACAACCATCTGTGATGGGATCTGATGCCCTCTTCTGGTGTGTCTGAAGACAGCGAGGTTAAGCATCACAAGATGTGAAGTCCTAGAGTATCCGGTGGACCCGTTCCAAGCCATCTGGGACTACAGGGCAGGACCTGTCTCAAGCAAACAAGCAAACACAAAGTTACTGTCTTAGGTTTTTATTGCTGTGAAGAGACAACAACGGCCAAAGCAAACCTTATAAAAGCAAACATGTAGTTGGGCCTGGGTTACCATTTCTGAGGCTTAGTCCATTATCATCACGGGGGAAGCATGGCAGCGTGCAGGCAGACATGGTGCTGGAGACGGAGCTGGGAGTTCTACACCTTGACCAAAGGCAGCCAGAAGGAGACTCAAATTCTACACCGGGCAGAGCTTAAGCATAGGAGACCTCAAAGCCCATCCCACAGTGACATGCTTCCTCCAACAAGGCCACACCTCCTAATAGTGCCACTTCCTGTGGGCCAAGCGTTCAAATGCGTGAGTCTATGGGGGCCATACCTATTCAAACCACCACAGTTACATATATTTACTTATTATGGTGTGTGTGTGTGTGTGTGTGTGTGTGTACATGTGCGGGCCCATGTGTGTTGCAGTGCTTATGTAGAGGTCTAGCGACAACCTGTGGCAGTCAGTTCTCTCCTTTCACCACATGAATCCTAGGGATCAACATTTAGCTCACTAGACTTGAGCACCAAACACCTTTAGCCCCTGAGTCCTTGTGTGTATGCTGGGTGCGTGGGTATCCAGGCATGGGGAGGTCACAGGACACTTTGTGGAGTTGGTTCTCTCCTTCCACCTTTGCATTGGGTTCCTGGGACCCCTTTACCCCACTGAGCTATTTTGATGATTCCCAAGAGTGGGTTCTTAATCCCCACTCTATCCAGTGCACAGCTGTCCCCATTTGGAAAAGATTCATCCCAATACCAAGGATGAGTCAAACAACCTGTCCAGGTTGAAGCAGCTGCTCACAGGTGGAAAAGGATCCAGCGAGCCATTAGGACACTAAAATGCAGTTCCTCCTGACCAGGCGCCTCTGAGTGTACAGACATGAACAATAATGTTGCTGAAATGGGTGGCAGCCCAGAAAAAGTGCTATCCTGGATTGGCTTTAGCCGACAGCTACTGTGTAAGCCTTAGATGCAGACAGACCTCTCAGTTCTAACCTGGGGCAGCTCCTGAGACACAGGAACATGGACGGTCATTGCATCCTGAGCCAGATTCCTCTACTGTAAAAATGAAGGGAGCAGAGCTGGATGTAGTGTACGGCGTATTGTAAGGAGTCCCAGCAGACAAAGGCAGGAGAATGCCTGGTTCAAGGCCAGCAGGACCTACATCTTGAGACTTCTCAACCCACCCCAACCATGCCAAATAGGGAGTCCATGCATCCTGGTGGCGGCTGCAATTAAATAGGCCAGAAATGTGAGGCTGTGATTCGTTCAGGGCCTTACCTAAAGAAAAGGTCTGCTCTGGTCAGAGGCTGCTGAGCAGTTAAGGTGCAGACAGGGAGAGAGAGTTCCTGTGGAGTGTGGCGACTGTCCCCTTCTCTGAAGAGGGGTTTGTTCCATCAGCGTGCTCAGTGACAGACCAAAGATATGGAGGTTTCTATGTCAACTTGACATGGGCTAGAGGAGGGAATGTCAGTTGAGAAAATGCTTCCAGAAGATTGGGGATGTAGATAGGAAAGCCTGTAAGGCTTTTTCTTAATTAGTGATTGATCTCACTAAAGGGCATGTTCATCATGGGTATGGTCACTGCTGGGCAGATGGTCCTGGGTTCTTTAAGAAAGCAGGGTGAGTAAGCCATGAGGAGGGAGCCAGTGAGCAGCAACACACACACACACACACACACACACACACACACACTCCATGGCTTCACACACACACACTCCATGGCTTCTGTATCAGCTCCTACCTCTAGGTTCCTGCCCTGTTTGATTTGCTGTTCTGACTGCGTTTGACGATGCACAGTGATGTGGAAGTGTGAGCCAAAGAAGCCTTTCCTCCACAACTTGCTTTTGGTTGCAGTATTTCATCACAGCAATAAAAATACTGAGGCGGATGGGCTGAGGGCTGCATCTCAGCGGTCCTTGCGTAGCAAGCATGCAGCCCTGTGTTGGATTCCCAGCACCGAAATAAATAAAGTCAAGGAACACGAATGGGTCTTCTGGTTCAGGGCAAGTGCTGGCAGGGGCTGCATCTTGGGATGTGCCTCGCTCAGAGATTATGGACAGTTCCAGTAGAAGCAGCTGTGAGGGCTTCCCCCTATCTGCCCACCCTAGGCATGGGTGGCTCCACTAAGCCTCCTAAAGGGTCTGCACTGTCTTTTGTTTCTCATTGGTTTTACTACCTTTCTCCATGAGGCCAAAGCTTTCTTTGTTCTGCTTGCTCTTTGAAAGGAAAAGCCCTTTTCTGGTGGGGACCAGCTGTACCTAGCAAGCAGAGCCTCTCCCACCATTGCAACAGTCCCTGCTTCTTTCTAGAGGTGAGCTTTTGAGCTGAGTCAGTTTGGCTCCCTGCCAGCCAAGGCCAGGGGCCATTAAAGGAACTATTTTTAGCCTGCTTTAATCTTATTCAGCACAGGCAGTGAAACATGGGCCTGAAAGTAGCCAGACTAAGAAGATGGCAGCAGGGACAAAGTCCCAGGCAACTGGGTCAGGAAAAAGACAAGATTTTACTGTGTGCACAGGGGTGGAGGTGGGGTGGGGGCGGGGGAGAAGCACCTAGGTGCTCAGGCTGTATAAGACAGCAGAGAAGGAGCTGTTTAGAAACAGCTGGCTCTCCTGTGCTCTGTGTCACTAAGAAAAATGAGGGATGAAAAGGGACAAGCAGTCCAATGCCTTCAAAGAAGGGCTAGGGCAAAATGATTGTTAAAAATAAACTTCCTTGGCCCAGCTTAGGTCAGCTGGTGTAGAGCTTGGGAAAAGTGCTTTTGGGATCAGCTTTTGGGGAGGTAACTCCTGTGTATTTGGAGGGCCTCTGGCTGAAGAGAGCCTGCCTCTGTGAGCCAGAGGAATGGGGCAGTGTGGGGTAAGATATGGACATTTAAGGCTACCCTAAGGTACTATTCTCCCGTGGGACTTAACTTTGGCAGGTGTTGGTGTCTCCCAGCATCTCTTTTTTTTTTTTTTTTTTTTTTTTTTTTAATTTATTTATTCCCACCATCTCTTAACAAACATTTTTTTCAAGTTAAGTGTGTAAGTGGTGGTATGTGCATGAATGCAGGGGCTGGATGCATTGAATCCCTGAAGCTGAGTTACAGGGGTCGTAAGTCACCCGACATGGATGCTGACAAACAATTTGGGGGCCTCTATAAGAGGCATTTACGCTCTTAACCCCCGAGCCATCTCATCTTCCCAGCCCCATCTTCCCCCAAATCCTCATCTTTAAGATGCTCAGCTGAAAGGATAGAAAAGGCAGTTTCTATGTGAGAGGCCCATGCTGTCAGGGATCATCTACTTATAGAGTAGATGTCTTAGTCAGTCTGTGAAGAGACACCATGGCTGAGACAACTCTTAAAAGGGAAACATTTAATTGGGGCTGACTTAGAGTTTCAGAGTTTTAGCTTATTAGCATCATAGGGGTGGGGGAGCATGACTTGGTACTGGTGAAGGAGCTGAGAGTTCCACATCTTAATTCGTTGACAACAGGAGACTGTTACACTAGGCCTCGTTTGAATATACATGAGACCTCAAAGCTTGCCTCCCCAGTGACACACTTCCTCCAACAAGGCCACACACACCCTGCCGCAGGCATTCAAACAGGAGTCTACGGGAAGCACATTCCTATTCAAACCACCATGTGTTTGCAAAGTGCTCCTGCAATGTTCTACGGGGAGGAAAAGCTTGAAAAGGCTTGACTGGAACTGTAATAAGAGGTACAATTACTGTGTCTTTGAGTTAGCAAACTAGACTGTACTTCCATAATAGACTTATTATTTATTGCTGAGATAATGTGTTAGGTAGTCCAGTTCCCCTCAAACTTCCTGTGCAGCAGAAGATGACCTTGAGTTTGTGATCCTCCTGACTCTACCTCATGCTAGGATTATATGCATGCACCACTAAGGCTGCTTTAGGTACTCTAGGGAATCAAACCCACGGCAACAGCGATAGATCCCTAGTCTGCAAATACAGACTAATTCTTACTTTTCTGATTTTTGAGACAGCATCTCTCTACATAACCCTGGCAGTCCTAGAACTCACTATGTAGTCCATGCTGGCCTTGAACTCACAGAGATCCACCTCCTGCCTTTGCCTCCTGAGTGCTAAGATTAAAGGCATGCTCCAAAGTGCCCTTCAATAATTGTGAAATATTTTCCACTGTGTACCTTGGTTCTCTTATTGCTTATTAGTGCTAAGGAACGACACCATCTGCATGTGCTCCACACTGAGCAATGTTCTCAGCCTTATCTTTCACTTCTTAAGCCGAAATGTGAATTTAATACTGGTTGGGGTCAGAGAGCAGATTTTCCAGACAAATGTCCAAGGATCCTCGGGACAGGGAGGGCTCTTTTTGTGTGCTGAGAACTGCACCCCCAGGCCTTCGCTATAACAAGGCAAGTGGCCCACACTGAACTTCACTCTGGACCACAGAGGAGATAGTTTTGCAAACATTTTCCCAACAGTTATTATTATTATTATTATTATTATTATTATTATTATTTTATTTGTATTTTTTGAGACAGGGTCTTATTGTAATGCTCTGGCTGGCCTGGAACTCACAGAGATCTGCCTGTCCCACCTCTGATGTCAGGGACCAGGTTGAGAAAACCCAGGCATCTTACACCCAGGGCATCCCGCAGCCCAGGTGTTTTCACAGTACGTAGCTAAGAGCCACATAGTTCTTTGTCAAGAGCCTTTCCCCTTCTCTCTCTGCAAGGCCACTCCTGGGAACCAGCAAGACCTAAACAGACATCAAGGACTGAGGGTGTCTTCT
>NC_034602.1:24385387-24395510 GCF_900095145.1 Mus pahari
TCTCTTTCTTTATTCCCATTTCTCTCTAGGTTTGTGATCCCCTTCAAGGACCATGGAATAAAGTGTCCTGTGGGCTGGGGCACTCTGAAGTCCTGGGAGTAAAGACACTTATCAAGTCACTGTCCCAAAGACCCTCAAGTGTTAAGGTCTCACTCTCCTATTCAAAAGGTAACCCTGGTGTGCTCACTTTCTGTGATGGTTTGTATATGCTTCGGCCCAGGCAGTGGCACTATTAGAAGGTGTGGCCCTGTTGAAGTAGGTGTGTCACTGTGGGTGTGGACTTTAAGACCCTCATCCTAGCTGCCTAGAAGCCATCATTCTGTTAGCAGCCTTCAGATAAAGACGTAGAACTCTCAGCTCCTCCTGCACAATGCCTGCCTGGATGCTGCCATGTTCCTGCCTTGATGATAATGGACCGAACCTCTGAACCTGCAAGACAGCCCCAATTAAGTATTGTCCTTATAAGAATTACCTTGGTCATGGTGTCTGTTCACAGCAGAAAAACCCTAACTAAGACAGAAGTTGGTACCAGGGACTGGGTATTGCTGTGACAGGCCTGACCATGCTTTTGTTTGGAAGAGTGTAGATGAGCAGGCTACATCCTACATTATCAGCCACCCTTAAAAACAGCATCCAGAAATTCTTCACGCTACCATGATCCCACCTGCTCTTCCAGACTGCCCAAAGAGCTACAAACAGAGTCCGTTTGGTCAGATGACATTTTAATTAGCTGGTGTCTTTGGAAAATATTAAGAGCCACATGCGGCCAAAGCCAAAAGCAGATACCCAGGAGCCAGGACAGGGCTTTGGGGGATGACGCGTCGAGGGGGGTCAGCGGTGGCTGAAGAATCCCTGAGGATGGTTATATTTAAACGGCTTCATCCTACTCGGACCCCTAGAGAAACAGGAGGGAGAACAGTTAGTAGCATGCCTTTTGGACTGATAAAATAAACTACAGTTCACTCACAAGAGAATGCCACGTAGCTGTCATCAGGGGAAAGTCAGAGCTGCACAGTTCAGGCCCTGGGCACGGTGAGAAAGCAGACCACACTGGTGAAGGAGTGATACCATCTTTGTAAAAGTGTCTCTATGTGCTCACAAACGTGCGAACCTGGAAGATCCCTTAGTCAGACATTTTGGGGACAGTGCCCAGTGCCCAAACATGTTTTGGATCATTGCTTATAACGTTTTCAACAAACAGTTATTTCTACAACTGCAAAGGAAACAAGACAGTGCACAATAGTACATGGCCAGGAAGCAACAGAACACAACCAGAGAGCTGACACCAAAGCCTGTTTGTTCCAGGAAGGCCAAGTCACGGCCAGGCAGGCCATGATCTATGTTCAAACTTCCTTCCTGTGGAGATTTTAGCAGTAATTCTGTGACCTCAAGCAAAAACTTCACAAAGGGATATGTTATACACAGCTCCATAAGGACAAACATTTACAAAAAGGGGTCCGACAGCAGTAACTGGTGACACTCTGGGACTTGGTCTAAGGAGTAGGGGGACAGGGTAGTTTTTCCTCAACTTAACACAAGTCAGAGTCACATGGGAAGAAGCAAGTGGAGTGAGCAAGCCACATGGAGAGCAAGCCAGTAAGCAGCATTCCTCCATGGTCTCTGTTTCAGTTACTGCCCTGCCTTCTCTTCATGAAAGGCTAACTGTAAACTGGGATTAACCCCTTCATCCCCAAGCTGGTTTTGGTCATGGTGGGTTTTTTTGTTTTTTTCTTCGAGATAGGGTTTCTCTGTGTAGCCCTGGCTGTCCTGGAACTCACTCTGTAGACCAAGCTGGCCTCAAACTCAGAAATCCACCCGCCTGTCCCTCCTGAGTGCTGGGATTAAAGGCGTGCACCACCACTGCCCGGCTGATCATGGTGTTTTTATCACAGTGAAAAAGGAACTAAGACATACGTGAGTGGGCAGCAGAGTGTAAAGGTAAGGAAAGTGGCTGAAGGGTATAAAACCTTCTTTCCCAGCCTGCTCTGTGCTGAGTTCTCTGTCTCAGTGTCATTTTTCCATAACACAGGAAGCACAAGCCGCCTGGAGGGTGAGATACAGAAACTCCTCCTCACAGGTGGAGCTGGAGCGGAGATCATTCACGGCATTAGCCTCCAAACAGCAGAGGGGTAAACTGAGGCAGAGTGGCCAAGTCTCAGGTCAAGCTGCAGCTAAGGTCTACCAGCTCACAGCAGCACTCTGCGCTCAGCCTCCCGAGGATCTGAACCCCAGCAGTGGCTGGACTCCTCCGGGCCAAGAGCCTTGCAACCCACCCATCAGCTCTGATGTCAAGTCTTGCCACAGCACGGACACAGCTCAACACGTGAGGAAATGAGTCTTCCAGGAACCATTCGGGAGAAACAAGCGCAGGCTGCGTGGGGCTCCCATCCTGCAAATGTGCTGGAGTGGGAGGAGGGGTGAGAAGAGCTGAGACTTCACGCAGACCACTGCAGAAAGAAGACTCAGGCTGGCACTGGGCATCAGCTCTGCTTCCTGTAGCCATTCGGGGCATTTCTGGTTATTATTAGATAACACCATGAGCCAGGGCAGCAGAGGTGCCAGACAAGAGGGACAGTGCTGGGACACCTCCCTTTCTGTCACGACTGAAAGCAAGGTGAGGAACTTTTTGGTTTTGCTTATCCTATAGCCACGGTTAGCCTTGAACTCATGGCAATCCTCCTGCCTCCAGCTTCCAAGGGCTAAGATTATAGGCATCAGTTGTAACACCAGGCCTGATAGATTATAAAGATAATCCAAACACAGTTCTTCTTTACCCCTTGTCTAAAACAGAAGGGAGATTAAGAAGTAATCTCTAGGGATTTGAAAGGAAAAAACAAAACACATTAGGAGATGAACAGGAAAGAAACCCTAATACCCATAAAGATGGAAAACTGGTCTGAGGCACTGCGAGTCTACATACTATAAATAGCAAGTTGCCAAGAGCGTACCCTGAGCCCCAAACAGGGAGCAGGAGTCACCTGGGAACTTTACACAAGTGACCTGAGCCAGCCTGAACTCTGTACAAGGTCTCAGTCCCCCACGTCAGCCCTAGGCTCAGTGCTGGCAGCAGTGGATTGCTCGCTCCTTAGCATGGTCACAGCCTGCTGGGTTTTCTTCTGTTCCCTATGCTGCCTGACTGTCCTGAGTCGCACCAAGAGACTTAGATGTCAGCAAACTCACTAGGGACAGTGGGGATGCACTACCTTAAGTGCTTGCTTGGAGACTAAAAGTAAACAGGTCCTGCTGTTTCCCACAAAAAACAATCAAAGTAGGTCAGGCAGTGGTGGCGCACACCTTTAATCCCAGCACTTGGGAGGTAGAGGCAGGCGGATTTCTGAGTTCAAGGTCAGCCTGGTCTACAGAGTGAGTTTCAGGATAGTCAGAGGTATACAGAGAAACCCTGTCTCGAAAAACCAAAAACCAAACCAAACCAAAACAAAAAAACAAACAAAACAAAAAAACCAATCAAAGTTCAGTCAAAGCTTTGTAGCATGGCTCAGTCAGGGCAGTCTCCTTGGCTGCTTGCTCCAGGGAGTGACAAGAAGAACAGGCGAGCCAGGCTGCAGTTAGAAGTCTCAGGAAGGAGAAAACAAGTGCTTCCTGGCAATCTGGCCGCAGAAGTTTCTGCTACAAAGACAGATGCTCTCTCTCTCTCTGTGGTGTGCCAGGCCCTGTCCAGTGAGGCAGAGCCTTCTAGAGGACAGCGACCTCTGCTCATCATCTTGTGAAAAGTCACAAGAGCCCAGCCCTCTACTCACCTAGAAAGCCGCAGGCACATCTTCTCCTGGGGAAACTCCTTGGGGCCCTCGAAGCTGTCATCATGGCTCTCGGTCTCCAGGTAGACGTCCAGCAGCACACACAGTCTCTGCAGCTGGTTGGTCAGGAGCTGGTGACTGGGCCGAGGGCCACACAGCTCCTTATAGCACACGTTGACTTCACTCTCCATAGCCTGTGTGGGTGAGAAGCCAGTACCTCAGCATTTGCTTCCGCAGGATGGCTGAGCACACTGGCCATGCTTTTACCTCATGGCTGAGCCTGACGGCACCACAAGAGCTCCAGCTGATGCCTGCACAGGAGCTGTACACGGAGCTGGGCCACAGCCTCCGTTTCCTCAAGACAATGGGCTCCTCCTGATTATCACCCACCTTCCCACCTCCAGCAAGGACCATGGGCATGTAGAGGAAGACATGTTCTGTGGTCATAGGCTGTAAAGTCCCAGCAAGAGGCTTGTCCTTGACAGTAGCTACAGCACTCTCACTGAATTGAGCTTCTGTAATACTTCTGAGCTTATTTACCATCGCACAGAAGCCCAAGGTGACAAGAAAACCTTTTGGGTTTTTTTGGAGGCAGGGTCTCACTAGGTAGCCATGGCTGGCCTGGAACTTACTTTGTAGACCAAGCTGGCCTTGAAATTAGAGGTCTGTCTGTTTTGTCTCCCCATTGCTACGATGAAAAGTGTGTGCACACCTTGCTAAAGGGGGTGCAGGAAACCCTGAATGCATGAAACCTGGAGTGGATGTGTGCTGTTGACATGAACTGGCCTATCTAGGACCATAGCCTCAGACCCACACAAGTACAGCAAAACCTCCCCCTGCCTGATATGAGGCTAGGAGGAATGCCAGAGCCTTTTCTTCTCATCTGTGTGTAGATGTCGATGGCGTGGACTGAAAGTGTCCACCACAGCTTTCTCTTTCTGGATATTTACAGCCTGGAGACGGCTTCCTACAGCCTGCTCCTGTTGAGGTTGGCTAAGCCTGCCTCCTCGATCCATCTCTGTAGCCCTGCTTCCCTATGCAACCTTATATAATAAACATGCCGGGCTTGGGGGTGGGCTCAGGGTTCTCCAGCCGAATCAGACCACCAGACTGCAGCTGTCTGTGTGTCTGTCTTTTCCTTGTCACCCCCCAGTCAGGTACTGGAGTGGTACACAGACACTTTGCCAGTTAACAGTGTTAACAGCGCTACATGGGAAAAGCTGTGGGCCTTGGGGAAATTAAGCGGTGAGCATGTTCTGTAAATCCTGGTAAGTCCCTGTCCTGAAAGTGACACACTGCCCACGGCCTCAGCAGCTGCAGGCTTAGCCACCGCTCACCTCTCTAGGGCTCTCCCCGGTTTCCTGCCACTCATGTGGGCCTTACCCGAATATTGTCATCGTTGCTGTTGGTTTTTTCCCCTTTCCAGTTTAGACAGAGCCGGAAAACTGGTGGGATGGAGGAGTAGCCAGGGTTCAGTACCACAGCAGCCTGAAGTTTAGCTGAGAAGGGAGAGGCAGACATTCAGTGATTACCCAGCGTTCCATGGTGGTCTCCACATGTGTCCAGAGCCAACACAAATGCCTCCTCTAACTGAGGTGCTGCTGAGTATGCGGGTACCAACTGTTTTAGGATGTAAGCTGAGCTGCCAGGTCCCCAGTGTAAGGTACAATGACTCTGGTTACCCCAAAAATTGTGTTCTACTTGCTGGTGTTTGTCAATGGATTAAAAACCCTGCTACCTCGAGAACGTCATAATCTTGTTAAAAACGTGTGTGCATGTGTGTATACTTGTATTTGGTTGTTTGCCTCCATGTATATTGGCACCAACATGCATGCATCACCTCTGGGATGCAGAAGAGGGCACTGGATCCCTGGGACTGAAGTTACAGACAGTTGGGAGCTGCCATGTGGGTGCTGAGATTGACCTCAGGTCCTCAGGACGAGCAGCCAGTGCTCCTAACCACTGAGCCTTCTCTCCAGCCTCTTCCTTTCCTTTCCCTTTCCTTTCCCTTCCCTTTCCCTTCCCTTTTCCTTTCCTTTCCTTCCCTTCCCTTTCCTTTCCTTTCCTTTTCCCTTCCCTTTTCCCTTCCCTTTCCTTTTCCCTTCCCTTTCCTTTTCCCTTCCCTTCCCTTCCCTTTCCCTTTTTTTCCTTTCTTTCAAGAATTTGTTGTCACTGCTGATGAGTCTCACGTAGCTCAAACTAGCCTCAAGTGCAATCTATAATCAAGGATGACCTTGAACTCCTGACCCTCCTGCTCTGACTCCCACCTAGGACTAGTGGCAAATGGTCCCAGCTTCTCATATCACATCTGTCCCAGTGAGGCTCTGACAGAAACTTCTCTACCAGTAAGGGGCTGCAGAAGTACAGGACTGAGCTCAACCGGAACTGCCTAGTTTCCCTCTGGTGACAGCCTTTGACCTTTCTTGCCCTAGGAGTATGGGGATTAGAGCTGCACTGCACTGCATTCCACATGCTGACGTGGCTTTGGGGAATCAAGTTCAGGTCATCAGGCTTGTGCAGCAAGCGGTTTAACCCCCTGCGCCCCCTCCCTGGCTCCCAGATGGCTTTGGATTGGTACTTCTGATTTGGCTCATATGCATTACCCAAAGATATTTATACAAGAAGTTGGTTGCCCTGGCTGGTGCCCAGCTGAACCTGAAGAAGCGGGCTCTAGTGAGAGGTAGCTGGGTCTGGGATGAGAGGGAATTGCCTTCTGAAAGGATTAAGGGCCTTGAGACTCTGCTTGGTGTCCAGAACGCTGTTACAGAACAGAATTGGCCCCTAACTCCCTCTGGCTTCCTTTTCACCTGTGCCTTCTTCTCCACTTCTCTGCATTATCACCTGCTACGAGGCTCCTCACCAGACTGTCATCAGGCCACCTGGGACTTTCAGCCTTCAAATATTAAAACTAAACCAGGTATGGTGTCTCATGTGTGCAATCCCAGTGCTCTGGAGGCTAAGAAAAAGAAGATGAGTTCAAGGCCAGCCTGGACTACATAATGGGATTCTGGCCAGCCTGAGCTGATCTCAAGGACAAAATTAAAACAGAGGTAGACAGATCTCTGTGAGTTCCAGACCAGCTAGAGCTATATGACACTCTGTCTCAACAAAACAAAGAAACAAACAAAGCAGGCCAGTGGGACAGCTCAGAAGGTAACAATGCCTGCTCCCACACCTCATGACCCAACTTGATCCTTAGAACCCATAAGGCTGAAGCAAAGAAGCGATCTCAAGCCATCCTGATAGATAACTCATGTGCATGCATGCGTATGTGTCTTACATCTGAGTGCATACACATACATTAAATAAATTTAATAAAAATTGTAACAAGCAAACCCACAAACTTATGAGCTAAATAAGCTCTTCTTTATAAATAACACTTCCAGCTTTGGGAAATTCTATTTAACTTATCTTTTGTGGTACTGGGGAATAATCTAAGGTCTCAGATATGCTAGGCATGTGTTCTACCCCTGAACTATATCCCCAGCCCACAAATTCTATTACATCACTCAACCTGTTGACAAATGAAGGGCCACTGACGTTCTCAGCCCAGTGCTCGTGGCTGTGAGGCAGGGGTAAACAGCCTAATGCCTGTGATGAAGTCAGTGGCCCCTGTAGAAGGCCCTGTCAGGATCCGATGTCAGAAGAAGAAGGAAGCACAGAGTTCCATGACTCCAGAGGGACTGTGTAGAAGGGAGGGTCTCTGTTATCCAGTCTCTACCATCTGAGAAACAGCACTGCCCTCTGTTAGCCGGATGAAGGAGAAGTAAAACAGAAAGCAAAGCCAAGCGGAAAGCTGAGGTGGGGCCAGACTTTCCTCAGCTAGTGAGTGGGATGAGGCCACCACCCGGTGACCGTTGTGAGGATTTAATGACATGAAACCATGGCCATGCTACAGAACAAGTCCTCACTGAAAGGGGTGATCCCCTAGTCACTAGCGTGTGTAAATTCCATGGAGGACTCTAGGACTTTTGTGCTTCTTTCGGGCAACTCCCAGGCATGTGTGACACGTCAGAGGCTCCCTGTGGTCAGCAGAGCCTCGCCTACCTGTTCCCCTTTCAATAAGCGCCAGGTAGTAGAGGTTGGTGTCTCCAGCCAGTCCTGCCTCTACGATGTCCTTAGTGAAGTGCAGCTCCTAGAACAGGAACCAGTGTGAGCTGCTGCTCCTTTAGAGCCTCTGCACGGATGGCAGGGGTGGGGGACAGGAACCGAGAGGTGACATGATCATAGGACTATAGTTCTACCTACCATGTACTCTTCATGGGCAATTATCACCCACTTTACCAGGCGAGAAACCACCTTGGCAGGGAAGAGGTCCTGGCAATCGCTGGTGACTGGCACAATGCCATGTTCTGAAAGAGTAAAGCAGGGGCATTACTGGTAGAAATCAGGAGCCACAGTTGGGGGACTAGCATCTGCCTGTGGCTTGCTGCAGGGCGGAGGTGGCCTTGCCACTTGTTCAGTACATCTGGTGCTCAAGAAGTACCTGCTCATCACATACCAGGAACAGAGGCATCTCAACCTGACATCCACTTCATACAGGGTTTGTGTGCCTGGGGTCAGACGCAGCACCTGCATTCATGGTGCTTTATCCTTAATGCAGACAACTGTAGCAAATCGGAACCCTGAAGCCATGACTAGCGCCAGTGTCTGCGGCAAGGCACGAATTGCTAATTAGATCAAATAGCCAGAAGGCTGTGATTTCTTAGCTGACCTTGACAGAAAAACCAACTGCAGTGTTCTATGTCAGTTCCCTGCTGCTGTTTCAACAAACAAATCTGCCAACACAGGGATACTGTCGGATGACAGTCATCCGACCTTGACAATGCTGAGTGGGGAACATGGCCTGAGCAATGCTTCCTGGAGTTCAGTGTCCACATGAAACCAAAGAACTGGCCTGGCGCCAGGAAGAGGGCGCCGGTGTCCAGATGGGCCCCGAAAAACCAACGCCTAGCCTGACAGTGAGTCTTTCCATTTTTACTTAATTTTATTTTTGGTTTTTTGAGACAGGGTTTCTCTGTATAGCCCCAGATATCCTGGAACTTGCTTTATACACCAGGCTCTCCTCAAACACACAAGAGGTCTGCCTGACTCTACCTCCCAAGTGCTGAGACTAAAGGTGTGGGCCACCAACACCCAGCAGACAGTAATTCTTTAATATCAAAAAAGATCTGGCTCCCTCCAAAACCTTACTCCTACCCTACTAGTGTCTTGTAAATACCCATCAAGCTTTTACTGAATGAACTAAAAGCCATGTGGTTGCTCACAATCGCTTGGGAGCGTAAGAGAAAATCCAGGGAGCCCAGCAGTACGTAGAAGCACTTGCTCAGCAGGTCTCAGGGAAAGGATAACGGGTGACCCTGCATAACTAGTCAGTGAGCTGAAGGTGAGCTCAGTGGATACAGGGTCCCATTGTTCCCCCTCTCAGGCTACTGGGGTACCAGCATGAATACCTGCCAAGTGCATATGGATCTGTGATGCATGCACCTACGATGTGCTGCCTTGGTGAGCCTGTCAACTTGTGCCGGTGGCTTTGGTGACCTCTGAGGGCTGACACAGAACTGATGAGTCTGCAGGGAGCTCAGACCTCTGTCTGAATGGGCCTGCAGCTCTCCCCACTGGCCCTACCATCCAAAGCTCAGTAAGGCCAGGAACACAGGTCTCTTTGATCTGTAATCAGGATTTACAAGTTCTGAGGAAAAAGATGTAGTTTCTGTTTGTATGTTGAAGAAGTGGCTGTCAGGCCCTAGTCCCTGCCCCAGCTTACCCAGAGATGCAAACTGTTTGTGTAGAGCCAGGCGGGACTGTACCCTGGTCTTCAGCAGTTTCATGGTAGTCTCCATGTGGCTGGCGCTCTGTGAGTGGTCAGCCATCACTGTTTGCTAATAGTGAATGATAATGAAGGATACATGTGAGAGCTCCCCTTTCCTTCCTTACCCTGCCATCTTCCCTGGGACCAGTCGGACTGCGCAAACATGTCCTAAGACAAGTGCTGTTTGGGAACGGCAGAGTTTGCCCACTATATCAGGTAAAAGGTTAAGCCCTGGCAAAAACACAAGCTACCAGGGTTCCCATGAATCTGTGGCCAGCTTCTAAGAAAAGGCAGGCTTCGAAGGTGTCTGCCCCAGAATTCTGCCCATCCTCATTTGTAGCATCCTTGTATGGGATGGCAGTCCAAGGGCAGCAAAGGCTGCAGCTGTGCCATATCTGGGGTGACAGCAAGGTACCTTTGGTTAGATGACCACAAGCTCCTAGGGAAGGCCAAGTCATCTCAACACTGGAAGACCGGGCAGACTATTAATACCCTGAGGCACTGAAGTCATCTCCACACTGGAGGACTGGGCAGGGTATTAATGCCCCGAGGCACT
>NC_034602.1:24395984-24396912 GCF_900095145.1 Mus pahari
ACTGGAGGACTGGGCAGGGTATTAATGCCCCGAGGCACTGAGGTCATCTCCACACTGGAGGACTGGGCAGGGTATTAATGCCCCGAGGCACTGAGTGGAGGTCAGATTGCAGCCTCAAAAGAGGATGTTCTGCAGAGCAGAACCGCTCTCGGGGGTGTGGCCTTTCTATGAGTGCAGGGGAGGAGAGGTTCAGCGCCTCAGCCAAGGAGATGTCAGAGTACACACCTGGGGATGCTCTTTGGGGAAGTGGAGGCCACCCAGCTTCTGTACCCACAAGTAGGGGTGACCTAACTCAAGTACATAGTCTCTCAAAGTCAGGATGCTGGAAAATAAAAAAAAAGCAAGACAGAATAAAACAATTTTATGAGTTGGGAACTCAGCTCACGAGCAGCGTCTTCACATCAAGCCTGATGCTCATCCCGAATGCTGCATGGCCCTAGGATACAGTCCTCCCTGCACCCCTGCAGTTCTCCCTGTACCCCAGCCTCACAGGTTGCATAAGATCACTCCCTGGAATTCATCTCCAGTATTTACTTCTTTTTGCCTTGTAACCTTTTTGTCGTAAGACAGATCTCAAAGCGGCAGTATACTGACCTCCGCTGCAATACCCACCTGCAAAACAGCTTTTAAATCTCAAACACCCAAGAGAACAAAACTACAGACATTTTATTGTTTTTGTTTGTACTTTATCTGAACTTACGCTGGATTTATTCCCGTGCCCTAAGGTTTGTTTCTTCACTACTCTGTTTCTTCTGTGCAGCATCCTCTTCTGGCTCTGGAACTTTGTTCCTTTTCTTCGGGGATCACAGTGTGTGTGTGTGTGTGTGGGGAGGGGTTGTGTGCATGTGGGATTTGTGTGTGTGTGGGGGGGAGGGGTTGTGTGCATGTGGGATTTGTGTGTGTGTGGGGTTGGGTTAAAATTTGGATT
>NC_034602.1:24397144-24401904 GCF_900095145.1 Mus pahari
GTGTGTGTGTGGGGGGGAGTTGTGTGTATGTGGGATTTGTGGGGGGGGGGAGTTGTGTATAGGAGAATATGGCCATGAGCTCTGTAAGGTCATCTGCACATCTTACGCACTTTGTTCAATGACAGAGAATCTACATCTAAATCCCTATATTCAGCATTATCCTCTGCATTTTTAAGCACGTGGAGCAAAAATTCAACCCTCTTTTTTGGCCACTGACCCTGTGTCCCACTGTTTGGCCTGGGCATACCGACCGACTCCAGGTTACACAGCCAATGGCACTCATGGCTTATTTAAAGTGACATCTTTCAGACACTTTCCAGATATGTATACCCTTGATAGTTTGGGCAGTTTCACAGGTCTTTGTAAAGGGAACATGAAGATTTAAACATCTTGATTTGCATGATTGTGTAAGGTTTCTGGGTCAAGAGAATAGTGACCCATCTTCACCTCAGGCTGCTTCCATACATATTATTATTGATACTGGTTTGTTTTGATTTTGTTTTTGTGGTACTAGGGATCTACCCCACCATCGTACCACAAAGTCCCCTCCCTAACACTAGTGTCCCTACACTTCCCAAGCTTTCATCTTCCCATGACATCTCTTTGCCTTCAATGCAAGAAGATGCCCCCTCCAGCCCCAAGGCCCCCAGCTTGGCCTGAACTTCCAGATCCAGCCACAGAGTGAGGAAAAGTCGACCCTGTGTACTCACCCAACTTTATCAAACTGATACTGATTGGCTGGGTTGGGAGTTTTTTTTCCATGATCTCCCGGATACAAGCAGCTCAAGACCGAGTCAGGGGACAGTAAGTCTCTGCAGAAGAAAAGACCACAGTGAAAATGCCGGCCCACCTGGAGTTTCAGAGTGGGCCTGGGCATTGGAGAGTGGCAGAGTACCACTCAGCTCTCAGGATGTCAACCACCGGCTTCTTGTTGTTGTTGTTAGTGGTGGTGGTTTTTAGGGGGGCTGGTAGAGGGAGAATAAGGTTTCTCTGTGTAGCCATGGCTGTTCTGAAACTCAGTATGTAGACCAGGCTGGCCCCATACTCAGACATCTACCTGCCTTTGCCTCTGAGTGCTAGGATTAAAGGCATGGGCCACCACGCCTGGCTCTACCGCCATCTTTCACTGAATGCTTCTTGTGAGTCAAATCAGTTATGTGCTTCAAGCTACTGGACTCCTCCCAAGCCCTGTGAACAGAAAGGTCAATGTCCACCATCGAAATAAAAACCCAGGCAAAGCAGCACACACCTAGAATCCCCTAGGAGATGGGACTGAAGGATCCCTGGGCTTTCTGGCCAACCAGTCTAGCTGAATCTGCAGGCTCCAAGTTCAGTGAGATCTGTTTCAAAGGTAAGGTGGAGAGTGGCTGAGGAAGACCCTCATGCTGAGCCTTTTGTCTCCACACATGTGCATCTGCACATACACACACAGAGAGACACACAGACAAGTCATCTGGTGGCCAGACAGTACTTTGGAGTAGGAACACCACATGAAGTTATAAATAGAAATACTAGCCGGGCGTGGTGGCGCACGCCTTTAATCCCAGCACTCGGGAGGCAGAGGCAGGTGGATTTCTGAGTTCGAGGCCAGCCTGGTCTACAAGTGAGCTCCAGGACAGCCAAGGCTACACAGAGAAAAACCCTGTCTCGAAAAGCCAAAAATAAATAAATAAATAAATAAATAAATAAATAAATAAAAATAAATAGAAATACTGCCAGAAATAATTATCACAATAATTTTACATGAAAGATTAAGTTTTTATAAGTGATCTGACCATTGAGTACAGGTCCTTGGTGTATGCAATTTCTCTATATTGTACATATGGAAAGACAGTATACATCTGTAGGGTATGGTGTAGTAATTTGACAAACAAAATCGGTGAATAATGATCAGAGTACTAAGCATTTGTACCTCTCTAAACTTACTTATTCTTTTGTAGATAGGGTCTTACTATGTATTTTAGCCTGGTACTTTCTATACTGCCCAGTTAGAACTTGAGTTCAAGAATTCAAGAAGCAGGAGGATCACTATGAGTTGGAAGGTCTTCATAGCAGATTCTATGCCAGCCAAGACTACACAGTGACACCCAGAGAAAGAGACAGAGAGACAGAGTCCTAGAAGTGCTCAGAAGGAAACACCTGGCTAAGATGTGGAACTTAGAAGAAACAAGCTCTGGGCTCCCTCTGCTGGGAACAAGGTTAACTCCACTCAGCATGCCCCAGGAAGCCCAAAACTACCATGACTGCAGAAGCCTGAATACACTAAAGTCAGGACTGCTACCATCTGGCAGAATGGAAATAGCTAGGCAGAGCTCTGCTGCAGGAGGCACTACACCTGTGCCTTCCTGAGCCTCAGGACTCCCTCTCAGGCTGACAGCAGGACCAGGAATGCTAGGATAGGCAGCAATCCTCTAGGTGCAGGCTGGGGTACCCATGTCCTTTCTGTCTTCTGTTCTTCCAATCTGGACTGCACAATAAGACTACCAATGCCGGGGCTTCCTGGGGACACTGGCTGACTGTTTCTAGTCCTCCACTTACTACAAGTTAAGGACAACACTGGGGACTGAGCTGAGCTGGGAAAACAATATCTTGGCAGCTTGGGACAAAAACAAGAAAAGGGCTAAAATGTGTCAATCTGGTCATGTCTCATACCTCATTCATGCATTTACATGCATTACTGGCTGTAAAAAGCCTGCGACTCTGTTCTAAACAGCAAATGTAATATTATCACTGGTTTTATCTGCTGTGTAATAAGAAATCTCACAAATGCAAATTAGAGAACACTTCTAAATTTCAGTGACCATCAGGATTCCCAAACTCTGGGGACACAGTCACAGAAATCAGCATGGCAAAGAATCCTCTGATAGCCAGCAGGAGGAATAGCGAACAGGGCTCTCAGCACGCCCTCTCCCACCCCTTCCTTTCATCTCCATACCCTGCACTGATGGGGGTGATCAGCTCCACGGCGGTCGTCACTTTGGCTTTCACTGTCATGATGTTGAGGTTCATGAGATAGAAGAAAGTCAGATGAAGCACACTGCTGTCTGCAGGACCAGGAAAAGAAGAGCTCAGTTATGAATCAAGCACACCAGAGAGCAGGTGGGGTGCTGCAAAGAGGCAAGGGGATCTCTAAGTTCACAGCCACCTGCTGTATACAGCAAGTTCTAGAACAGCCAGGACTAATAAAGTCCCCATCTCAAAAGAATAATAAAAACAAAACACCACACCATGTGAGATGAAAAATGGCCAGAGCGACAGTTCAGAGGGTAAAGTCACATGCCACCTGATGGTCTCAGTTCAATTCCCGAGACATAAAGTAGAGAATTAGTCCCCAGTGTTCTCTGACTTCCATATGCCTGCTGCAGTGGTACACACACACGCACAAACACATTTTTTAAAGGAGGAAAACCTGAAATAGGACCTGAAATATTAGAGTCTCTAGCTTACTAGAGCTTTGTACCAACAACTGACAGGCTCTTAGGCACTATGGAGCTAAGTGAATACAGTCAGATGTCTCTAGCTTACAAGGACTTTGCACAAACAGCTGACCACGCTCTTAGGCACTATGGAGCTTCATGTACAGTCAGACCTTTACACTTCAGATCCAGCAGGACAGACAGTGGGTGCCTTTTCAGCATCTCCTTGCGCTTGTCATCCAACTGAACCCCGAGAGTGGGCCGACGCCGCTTCTGGACAAAAGGAAAACCCAAGCATGAGTCACGTGACTCTCCCCTTTCCATCCCCACCTCCCACAGTCTCAGCACAGCTGCCTGGGACCCTCCCTCAGCTGCCCTGCTGCCAGGCCCTTGTCCCAGCAGACACATATCCAGCCCTCCTCCTCTTGCTTTTACGAGTGTGGTGCTTGAAAACATCAGCATGGCTGCATTATTCCCACGACAGAAAGCGGCCTCACCGTGGTCTGCTCCTCTTCAGCGTCTGAGTCGCTCTCATCATCTGAAGCCACAGAGAAGGCAGTGAGAAGTGAGGTCATTGCAGAGGTGCCCTGATGAGGAACCTCAACCTCAGGGGCTGAGGGGCCACCCACATGGTCCTTTGTGTGAGTTAACAGCTACTTCTTACTTGGCATAGAAAACACCATGGAAAGAATGACTTACAAGTCCATCAGCCCTGGTTCTGTACGTGTGTGTGTGTGTGTGTGTGTGTGTGTGTGTGTGCATGGATTTGCCCATATGGGCATACAAGGCCAGATACTGTACTCTGGATGCACTCATCAGTCACCTCTCCACCTCATTTTTGTTTTTTGGAAATAGAGCCTACGTAGCCCTGACTGTCCTGGAACTCACTCTATGGACCAGGCTGGCCTCAAACGTAGAGATCTGCTTGCATCTTCGTCCTGAGCACCCAGCTGTTTGTTTATTTATCTTGAGGCAGTCTTTCACAGAGCTGGACATTCCAGCTAGAGGGGCTGGCCAGCAGCTCCTGAGATCTGCCTTTCTCCCCCAGCATTGAGGGTAACAGCACACACCATCATAGCCAGGTTTTTGTGTTTTGTTTTATTCTGTTTGTTGATGTGGGTGCTAGGGATCAAAACTCAGGTCTTCATGTTTGTGCAGCAAGACTTTACCTACGGAGCCACCTCCCCAGCTTCCAGTCCTGGTGTTCAAGGGTCTTTTAACTGCCATTTTTTTTGGAGCATAAAGCTCTTTGTTGGAGGTGGCTTTAAGAGCAGTGTATGGGGGGGCTGGAGAGATGGCTCAGCGGTTAAGAGCACCAACTGCTCTTCTGAAGGTCCTGAGTTC
>NC_034602.1:24402149-24416381 GCF_900095145.1 Mus pahari
AAAAAAAAACAAAACCCAAACAACAACAACAACAACAAAAAGAGTACAGACTGCTCTTCCAAAGGTCCTGAGTTCAAATTCCAGCAACCACATGGTGGCTCACAGCCATCTGTAATGGACATCTGATGCCCTCTTCTAGTGTGTCTAAAGACAGCTACAGTGTACTCATATACATTAAATAAATAACTAAATGAATAAATAATTTTTTTTTTAAAAAGTAGCGTAAGTAACAATGGTTGCTGGTATAGTTAGACGGTTGCTGTGTGCAGAAGACAAGACCTCTCTTTCATTCATATAGAATCACACAATGATTGTATATGAAAAATTTGTCTCTCTTTTTGGGGGGCAAAAGGGGAACACTGAAACATTTCAATATGTCACCTTGGCTGGCCTGGAAGTCACTTTATTGACCAATCTGGGTTCAAATCTGTGTAAATTTTCCCATCGCTACCTCCAGAATTTGGGGATTACGGGCATTAACCTATAACTAGCTACCAGCTACCTTTTACAGCGAGTCAAACACATTACCTGCCTTCCTCAGGGTCAGAATGCTCCTGGGTGCTAGTGGGTGGCAGGGCTGAAACCCAAAGGCTGCATGTGGTGATCCTGGGAACTGAGTTCTCTTGGGCCTACCCTAACCCTGACAGAAGGCCAAGCCCCCAGCTATTTCTCAAAGGACCAAGCCCTGGCAGTGACTTGGTACCCTTGGTGACTATCCCATTCACTAGGTTACCTTGGGAGTCCTCAGGGGGCTTGAAAAGAGCTTTGGCTTCGTCCACACTGCCTTCGATTGCCACGGACAATGTCTTATCTGGAGGTGAGAAAAAGCCTCTTGGAAAAGGTTCTGGAGCGGTTCCTGAGTGCAAGCCAACTCAGCGTACCTCCCCCCAGCTCTGTACTGACTGAGTGGGAGGGCACACACTCTCCACACAGAGCAGACAGCACCTAAAATCGTTTCTCTATGGTTGCTAAGAACAAACAATGCAGAGTACTACTTCCTAGCTAAACATCCCTGAGACTAGTGCAACGTCCAGGAACATAGACTTGGGGTTTGTCACCCTACAGGACCCTTCCACCAGCTGTCCTAAGAAAGTTCGCACCCAGAAGCCAGCACCCATCCACATCCCAGAGATAATGGGTCACCCTCTGTAAAAAGTTCTGTGTTCTGCATGTCACCAAGCACCTGGCCTGCCTTGTCTCATCTTTACTGGGTGCAGAGTAGAGCAGATAGGAACATGGGTGCTGCAGCCCAATCACAGACCCGAATGAATTCCTGTCCCACACATACTGAATTTGAGACCTGGAAGATAAACTTACTGACCTGAGGCTCAGTTTCCACATTTATACAAGAGAGATTTGGGGGCTAGTGGCTGTTAAGTGGCAGGAGATCAGTGCACTAAGGGTTACATTCTTAGATGCATTAGTCTTGGGCTGAGGAAGGCAGCACAGAAGAGCACAGTTAACATGCAGAAGGCTGTGGTTCTGAACCCGGGCACCACACAACAAGTCAATCGACAACACACTCTAAAGTCTCACAACCGTATGCAGCATACTGTTAGTACAGACATGTAGAGAAACTTAGTGTCATGAAGTAACAAACCACACTCAGGAAACAGCACAGTCCACTTCAGGTTGACTGGAGTGAGCTTGTCTCTCAAGCACTCAGTAACAATCTGCTCCACTCTGCCTAATGTGTTATGAGTTGAGTCGTCTCTCGGTATGTTTCTGTGCAACTCTGGGATCCTACTGCTGTGAGCAAGTAAGGCACTCTAGTTTCTCTGCCTCTTTTTTTTTTTTTTTTTTTGGTTTTTCTTTCAATTATTTTATTAGATATTTTCTTTATTTACATTTCAAATGCTATCCTGAATGTCCCCTATACCCTACCCCCACCCTGCTCCCCTACCCACCCACTCCCCCTTCTTGGCCCTGGCATTCCCCTCTATGGGGCATATAAAGTTTGCAAGACCAAGGGGCCTCTCTTCCCAATGATGGCTGAATACACCATCTTCTGCTACATATGCAGCTAGAGACATGAGCTCAGGGGGTACTAGTTAGTTCATATTGTTGTTCCACCTATAGGGTTGCAGCCCCCTTCAGCTCCTTGGGTACCTTCTCTAGCTCCTCCATTGGGGGCCCTGTGTTCCACCAAATAGCTGACTGTGAGCATCCACTTCTGTGTTTGTCAGGCACTGGCATAGCCTCACAAGAGGCCGCTATCTCTTTCTTTCCTGATGGTAGTGGGAGATGGAATCAGGGCGTGAGCCACACCCCAGCTCCTCCTCCTCCTCCATCTTAAGGGTAGGAATGCCACAGAAACCTGATACCATTTGCCTGACTCCACTATGAAGAAGCAAGGAAGACTTCCCCAACAGCCAACTACCACTTTATATCTGGAAACAATGTATAAACCATCCCATCCCAACCAAGCAAGCTGGACCCCAGGTGAGCCCTGTAACTGCCTTGAGGCTCCAGTTCACCCCACATGCCAGGCTGTCACGCTACCAGAGTCACAGTCCTTACCTACAGCAGTCTTTTTAATAGTTTAGTCTGGAATTCTACAGGAAAATAGAAGTGCAAACAGTAGAACTTTAAACACAAAAGAAAGTTACTCACCCTGTCTAGGGGGCTGGGAAGAGGATTTCATATGAGCTGATGATGGCAACGGAAGAGAACAAAGTGGGGGGAGGAGACGGACGGACCAAGGAGACACAAGAAAAGACACAGTAATGTCCTGGTGCCATGGCTGGGACGGGGCATGCACAGGAACAGTGTATGTCTGTCTGATGCCATGGGATAAGGTGTGAACAAGGAAGAAAAGTTTAGTGCTAAGTGAGAGCTGACCAGGCAGAGCAAAACCCTTAAAGTTCTCAGCAGAGTCAAGGCTGGGCTGAGCAGCCAGGGGTCCTTCCTCTCACCTGGCGATGCTCCAAAACCTTGCAGGCTGTTTCCTATGGGAAAGCCTGGGAGTGCTGCCCAGGACCCCACCCCCAAAACACAACGGGAGGCACTGGTCCACCTGCCAAGTGTATCTGATAGAGTGAGCGCGTGAGAGCCGACACAAACTGCCCCTAGGAGCTGTACAGCCAGGTTCATGAGAATCCAAAGCCGTCCATTCTGACACATCCATCACATGGCTCAAGCCTCAGGCGAGCTGGTGCAGCAGCTATGCTGAAGGTACAGAGGGGAGGCAGCATCTGCCACCTGAGGGCTCTGGGCAAAGCTGGGGAGCTCTCCTGGCAGGCAGCCCTTCCTCGCTATGGCTGCCCCTCCCTGCCCAGCCTGTATACTCACCACAGGCCTGCCCATATGCAGTGGCCTGCACGAAGAGCACGTAGAGGGGAGGCGGCAGGTGCCTGGCAGTCTCGTACTGCTTGTGTGCCTGGTCGAACGGCAGGAACAGGTACTCTTGCACGGGCAGGGAGGCCTGCGAGCAACAGAAGGTTTTAGTCTACCCACGTGGGGGCTCTGTGACTACTGCTTTACTTTTCTTTTATTGCTGACCTGGAGATTGAGTCCAGAGCCTTGAACATGTGAGGCAAACATTCTGTTACTGAGCTCTGTCACCCAGCAGCTAGTAGTCATTTACAAAGATGAGATGTAATAAACTAGTAGAACTATGGTGAGACAAAAGCTCAATATAAAAACATGCATTTTGTAAAAGCAAGAGAGGGGCTGGAGAGATGGCTCAGAGGTTAAGAGCACTGATTGCTCTTTTGAAGGTCCTGAGTTCAAATCCCAGAAACCACATGGTGGCCCACAACCATCTGTAATGGACATCTGATGCCCTCTTCTGGTGTGTCTGAAGACAGCTACAATGTACTTTTATATAATAAATAAATAAATAAAAATAAAAATAAAAGCAAGAGAGTGAGAAAATGGAATTATGCGATGTCACCTGCACATTTCTAACAGAATCAGAAAACATTAAGGGACTGAGAGTGTGGTTCAGTGGCAGACAAAAGAAGAAAGGGGCGGAGGGAGAACAGGAAGACAGGAAGAGTCATGTATTGTGCTCACCATCACAAGGCCCCGGTGAAATGAAAAATACAAAACAAAAAGCAGGGACATCCAGATGGGTCAGCAAGGAGAGGCACTCGCTACCAAGCCTGCTGGCCACAGGGTAGAGGGGGAGAGCGCATTCCTGAAAGGTGTCCTCTGACCTCCACTTTCATGACACACACACACACACACACACACCATACACACACACACACACACACACACACACACACACACACACACCATACACACACACAAAACATACACATACACAACATACACACACATATACCATACACACACACACCATACACACACACACACCATACACACACACACCATACACACACACACACACACACACACACACACACACACACACTATACACATACATGCACACAAACATACAAATAACAACTTTAAAAACAACCAGAACCAAATGAGAACCTCCAGACTGGCTAAGAGTAAGAGCAATGGTGGCAGTTCTACGCTCCAGCAAGGACACTGGCGGATCCCAAGCTCCATGCTGCTGCTCTGTGTGGGTACCTTAGGAAACAGGATGAGAGGCTATGGAAGCAAAGGGCATGCACAGAGGAGTCTGCATGGCCCAGCGGCTTTGTACCTAGGTACATGCCACAGAAATGTGCACACTTAAGGACCACGTATAACAATACTCAAAGCTACATTACTTATAACAGACCCAATCTGAGAATATATGAAATAAAATTATTATAAACAAACAAACAAACAAATAAAAAAATTGATACTCAGAGGAACACGGATAAATTTTCAAGATACCAATGGGCAAAAGAAACTAGACACCAAAAAGTTTATATGATTCTATTTACATAAAGTTCAAATCCAGAGAAGCTAGTCTATGACAGTGAAAGGCAGAATAGTGGTTACTAAGGGGCAGGAGAATATAGTGTCTGGGAGCTGGAAATAAAAAGACAGCAAGGACTAGACAGGCTGCTCAGCATGTTAAGTGCACTGAGTGTCTTCTACATGTCCTGGTGGGTTACATGGTGGTTCACAACCACCTGCAACTCTAGTTCCAGGGACTCCAACCCCTTCTGATTTCCCAGGGTACCGGGCATACATGTGGTGCAAACAGTGATGAGGCAAAACATTCACAGACAGAATATTTTTTTAAAAAACTGAAGTTCTTTCTCTTGATTTTGAATAGTTATATAGATGTGTTCACCCAATAACCAGTCATCCAGCTATACATAATGAGGTGTATGCTTTTCTGTATGTAAAGTTATTGGTATTATTTTTTGGTGATGGGGAATTTGATTTGGTTCCGTATACTAAGCATGCAATCTATCACTGAATTGCATCCCAAGCCTCCAACAAATTAAGAATTTTAAAAATAATTTTTATTTTAAGCCAAGCAAGATGGCACACACTTTTAATCCTAGCTCTTAGGAGGCAGGAGAATCTCTTGAGTTCATGCTATATAGTGAGACCCTGTGTCAAAAAAAAAACAAAAACCTAAAACCACTAAACGGTTAATTTAAAAATACATGCTTCTGGGGCTGGTGAGATGGCTCAGCGGTTAAGAGCACCGACTGCTCTTCCGAAGGTCCTGAGTTCAAATCCCAGCAACCACATGGTGGCTCACAACCATCCATAAGAAAAATCTGATGCCCTCTTCTGGAGTGTCTGAAGACAGCTACAATGTAAACACATATAATAAATAAATAAATAAAATCTTTAAAAAAAAAAAAAACATGCTTCTTTTATGTACATGGATGTCTTGTTTGCATGTATGGCTGTGCACCATGTGCACGTCCAAGGAAACCAGAGGAAGGTGCTGAACTCCTGGCGCTGCAGCTACAGATAATTGTGAGCTGCCATAAGGGTTCTGAATATTGAAACTGGTCCTCTGGAAGAGCAGCCAGTGTGTTTAACCACTGATCCATCTTTCCTGCTCCAAAATTATGACATTTTTTTAGGGAATCGGGTCTAGCTATGTTGCCCAGGATGGTCTTAAGTAACCCCCCTTCTTAGTTGTTGGGGCTACAAGCATACATACCCAGATTTTTCTTTTTTAAGTAATGTATACATGCATGGTATCAGAAGATGAGTTCAAGGGGCTGTGGAGATGCCTCAGTCAGTGGAGTGCTTGCTGCTCAAGCATGAGGGTCTGAGTTCGGGTCCCGGCCACACGTGGTGACAAGACTGCAATCCTGCACTGTGTGCTGGAGGACAGGAGAGACCTGGGGAGTCTTGGCTTGCTGGCTGGCTAGTCTAGCCAATAGGTAAGCCCCTGTCTCGGTGAATAAATGAGGCCGACAGAAGACATGGGTGACAATCTCTAACACACATGAATGCATAGACAGATACACACCACATGCAAGGATAGAAAAGAAAAGAGCTAGACTTGGAGGGGCACATCTCTATCCCAGCACTCGGGAGGCAGAGGCCGGTGGATCTCTATGAGTTTGAGGCTAGCCTGGTCTACAGAGCAAGTTCCAGGATGACCAGGACCACACAGAGAAAGCCTGTCTTAAAAAAAAAAAAACAAGAAAGAGGAGGAGGAGGAGGAGGAAGAGGGGGGAGGAGGAGGGAGAGGAGGAGAAAGAGGGGGAATAGGGGGAGGAAAAAAGAAAAGAAAAAAATGAAGGAAGGAAAGAAAGGAAGATAAAAGGTATATTCAAATTGATTTTATAAAACCAAACCTCCCAGTTGGCAAGGCAACTGTTAATAGTCTGGTGTGACTTCAGGCTTTTTCCTAAGCACACACGAAACTCACACACATATATCATCTCCATACAGACACACCAAAAGCCAAGGCAGAAATGAAAGTGCACTGTGACTGCTTCGTAACAGACCTTTCTCTCTAATTATTCTGAGGTGTGCACCCATGCCCTGCATGACCTTTAAGCAGTAAGTACAGGACACATAACAGAGCAATGCGGAGGGCCTGGAGGAGCAAATGCGGCCAGGACTGCCCAGTCCCACTCCCAGCCCCTCGTCTCTGCTCTCCCTCCACCTCCCTCTCTCCCCCTGCTTGATTATGAGACGGGATCCCACTCTGCAGACCTGACCAGTTTGGAACTCCTATGCAGCCCAGGCTAGCCTCAAGGCGTGTACCCACAAGTGCAGCTGTAGTTACATAGCCTGGGTAGAACAGAGTCAGGCAGTGCAGGCTGGCTCAGATCCACAGCCTTCCTGCTGCAGCTTCCCAGGCCCATCAGCAGCCCAGCCCCAGGCTCTCTTCTCTTCCATTATGAAGTCCTACTAGAAAATTGTGTTTCTGCTGCTGACAACTCTAATTACATGTCCAGAGCTGAGAGGAAGAAGTGAAGTCCTTGCCAAGTCCTAGAAAAACAGATTTAAACTTCTCTCGATTCCTTTTACAAAGTTCCTCCTCATGAGCCATTTATCTTGTTTCATAAAACTATAAGAATTTAGACCAAATCTGGCATCACAAACAAACAAAAATCAGGCCACATACTCACACACATGTATGTATGTATGCACGCACATACGTGTGTATATACATACACACACATGGATACATGTGAATACACACACACACACACACACAGAGATTGATTCAATATATGTAGAGTGGACGCTTCTCAGATGAGGCCAGTTCTTTTCAGAGAGCCATCCACTTTTCTTCCCCAGCCTGAGGTACTGGGTGAACCAACTCCATGTCCGCAGGAAGCAAGTTTAAATGCCTAGAGACAGGAGCTGGTAAGGAACCAGAAAGCCATGGATAAACAACAGTCCAGGCGTGGGCAAGCTCCTGACCCACAGGCCCAGGATTTCTTTACTTCAGAACATAACTCGTCCCTCTCAGAAAAACCACTCTCACAGAGTAATGTGATGAGGACGACGGCCGGGAGAGCCCCGAGTGTGGTGGCCTCTGGCTGCTCTGTGGTGAAGCGGAGCCACACTCACCTGCATGATGCTGTTGAGGCGAGGCTGGAGGCTGCTCAGATACTCCTTCTTCACCTCAATCTCCTTCAGAATCTTCTCCTTGTTGGACAGGCATTCTCGGTACTTCTCTGCCAGCCTAAAGGGGCACACAGGGCACTGTCAGGAATGCCTTGCAGGGATACCACAACATACCTGTTCACTCTGATTATTCTAACGACAGCCAGCACTGACTATGTGCCAAGTCCTTTAGTAAGCGTCATACAAGCACTATTATACTTAGTAATTACATAAATCCTCAAATACATTGACTTAAAACTAATTTTTCAACATTTATTATATTTTTGTGGGGGTGGGGCAGGGAGAGGGTCCTTGTGTTATGGCACGTGTGGAGATCAGAAAACATCTTACACGAATCAGTTCTCTCCTACCACATGCTTTCCAGGGATCTACTACTACACCTCAGACTCACGCCACTCCACCTAACTTTTTCACATGTACTTGGGACCCAAATTCAGAGCCAAAGCCTTGTACAACAAGTACTGTACCTACTGAGCCATCTTCCCTTGCAGTGCTGGGCACCGAGTCAAGAGCCTTGGGCATGGTGGGCACACATTCTGAGCCACATACCATCACCTCCAGCTTCCTGGTAACCTTAACAGCCACCAGCCCTCCCTGAAAGAGGTCAGTCAGGTTTGAATAATCCAGGGTGAATTAATAAGAAAGTGAGATTTGGTCCTGGAGAAAATGGCTGATCCTGGGACATGACTACGTCACTGTGTGGTTAACCGGGTCAGGAAGGAGGAAGCACCACCTTTTCCGCTGCTCCAGCTCCCAGTCCAAACGTGCCAACGTTTGTTGGTGAGGGTCTCCCATGGTGATCTCGGCCTTGCTGATGCTTGGTGGAGCCTCTGAATAAAATTCCTCTAAGCTGACCAGATCGATTTCTTCATGCTTTGACCTATAAGCAAAGTGAAGTTCTCAGGCAGCCATTTTCAGGACCCCAAGCTTTGGCTTAGCAGGGGCAATGGTTCCATTTGTCTATGCAGCCCCAGCCTATGGCTACTGCAGACTCTGGAATTCTATCTCAGTCAATGCTCAATGACAGGCATTTCAGTGCGCCGATAGGCTATTACTGACATACTACAAAGACATTTGCCCATGGTGCTCAACCTATTTATCCACAAATCAGCTGAAGGCTTGAGAGGATGCATAATGAATTTATAGGTGTTCCCTGGTGAGCAGAAGTATAGCTAAGAGACTCAGAATCCCTGCAGCCTGGGCATATGCCACCATGATGAAACCAAGACACATCACCAGGAAAGATAAACCTAAGAGTCCACCCATAACTTTAAAACATTTTCACTGCATATGTGTAAGACAAGAAAAAGCCAGCTTGGCAGAACTAGAAGTGAGCAAAATCTAGAGGCTTTAAATTTTGCTTGTTTAGAGAAAAGAATTCTCTGCAGGATTAATGGCACAAGCACTCATGCCATGGCCACACAGACATCACAGCTACCATAGTCAATACACTCCCACACACGCTGGCTCACCTCTGTCCTCGCCTCACATTATTCTTAGGAGATGGGGGCTTTAGCTCCATTTTAAACCTATCACCCTTTATTATATGTATTATAGTATAATTTACCTATACTTTATTCTTCCATTTTTCATTTTGTTTGTTGGGTTTCTATTGTTGTTTTTATTTTTTCAAGACAGGGTGACTCTGTTAGTCCTGGGTGTCCTAGAACTCACTCTGTAGATCAGGCTGGCCTCAAACTCACAGAGATCTGCCTACCTCTGCCTCCCAAGTGCTGGTGTGTGAGCCACCACTATCAGGTTCTTTTTCCCTTTTTCAAATGAGCCCAAGACTACACAGCTAGTGAGAGGCAGAGCCTGGGTATTAACTGCAGAGCCCACGATCCTTCTTTGTGGCCACCTGCCTGAGTTCATTATAGTCTGACTTGGCCAACTTGCATTAAGCAAAGATTACAGAGGAGGGAGTAACATTCTTTTATGCTGTTTTTATACATTCTCAACTGTCATACATTCAAAAACAACACTGGAGCAGGAGATGTTAACCATCAGGCACATTATTTTTTTTCAATGGGGCAAGTAGGTACTGGTATTCTATGGCACAGAAGGTGAATAAATAACAATACACGTTGAGGAGAAAAACTGCTTTTACCAAGTGCTGAGCTCAAACCTCAAAAGGGGTCGAGAGGCTTCCACAGTTCTCTGTGTGGTCTGAAATGAGGTTCTCCACTGGAAGTGATCTCCCAATCTCACCCCCAAATCCTGTAGTCTTGTAAGCTCGCACATTCTCCTTCAAAGGGATGGCTCACCCCAAGCCATGGAAGAACAGGCATTACCACAGACTAGTAAGTCAAAGCCCTGTCCTCCCAAACTCACTTGAACTCCAGACATTTGGTGATCTCCTTCTGCAGGTGCATCACTTCGTAGAGCAGGTTCTGTAGCTGTAGGTGGTAGGCATCAACTTTCTGCTTGGCCTGAAGAGAGGATGAGGTGAGCAGGGCAATCTGGGGTGGGACTGACCATCAGCAAAGTCAGAGAAGGGCACGGGGAGAGTTATAAGGGGCAGAGAGGAGGGGTGAGAGCTCAGGGAATTAAGCCTTTCAACTCCACCTCGTGGGTCTGGTCTCTTCCTTTCTTTAACCTGATGTGGGCTAATCGGTTAAGCTTCTTTAGAGTCATGAAGTGCACACAGCTCTGGATCCTTCGTTCTTCAATTTCAATGGCCTGTTCACAAAGAGACCAGTTGAGACTACTAACAGACGACAGCTCAGTTTCCTCCAGACCCTGGCTGCCAAGCCAACCCCATGGGGGCCATAAGCAGAGCCTAAAGGGAGTCTGGCACAGTGAGAAATGTCATAAAGGAAACGAAAGAGTCAGGCCAAGCATGAGGGCACTCTAAGGCCTTTAATCCCAGTAATGAGGAGCTCAGTTCAATGCCAGCCTGTCTACTCTGGGAGTTTCAAGGCTAGTCAGAGCTACATAGTCTCAAAGCAAGAGGGGATTGGGGGGGAAGGGAAGGAGAAAGGGAGGGAGGGAGGGTGAGTGGGCTGACTGTATAAAGCTTGGTTATAATGCCAGAGCTATAGAATATAACTATCTTAACAATACTGGTCAATAAACATGAAAATAAGTAAGACTGTTGAGAAAAAGTGAATTCCTCTTTAAATCACCTGCCTAGTTTTTAGACATTGTATAGTTTTATATCTGCCTGAATTTAACATCCATGATAACTTTATGTTGAGCTCTATGATTTATTTGCATATACTTCTAACACTTAGCAAAATGACTGGCATGTAAAAAATATTAAATCAATAATATCACATTATAGCCATAGGAAAAAGATATCTTGTACTCTCATTACTATAATGGGAGAGGGGGCTGTTTTGGAATTCTAACATATTAATAGGCAGGTCTCTGGTGCTTCTGGACTCCAGCCCCTAACAGCAAAAGGAGCCCCGGCCTGCAGACATGCCAGGTTTAACATGGTTGCCCTTTCTCCTTACCACGTCCTTGCTGCCCTTGCTCTTCAGGTCCTGGATCTCGGCCATCAGCCTTTGTAGCTCCTGGCAGGTATACTTGTACAACTCATAGTCTCTGCCAGGGTCCCGCAGGTCAACCTCTGCTTCCTCACTGTAGTATTTGCCTTCCTGTGACAGCAAAAAGAGAGGTTCTGGGTGAGGGTCTCCCTGCCAGGATCAGGGACAGTAAGAATAAAAACCTTCATTCTGTAAGGACATTACAGATGCCAGAGTGTGGTCAGTCTGGGCTACAGTGACTCCTAGCCCACAAGGACAACACAGTGAGACACTCGCACACATGTGAACACAAATACACAAATATAAAAAACACTATTAGCAGCTGGGTGTGGTGGCACATGCCTTTAATCCCAGCACTTGGGAGGCAGAGGTAGGCGGATTTCTGAGTTTGAGGTCAGCCTGATCTAGAGAGTGAGCTTCAGGACAGCCAGGGCTATACAGAGAAAACCTGTCTTGAAAAAACAAACAAACAAACAAAAAAAAAAAAAAAAACCACTATTAGCCAGGAATTGTGGTTTATTCCTATAATTGCAGCACTTGGGAGATGGAGGCAGGGCGATGTTGACTTCAACATAGGCCTGTCTCAAAAAACAAACAAATTAGCAATGCTATGATCAGTGCCAAAAGGAAAAAACCTCTACATTAATCTTGATTTCCTGGAACTATAGAAAATGCTGTTGTTTCATTTTTTTTCTTTACTTCATTTTGTCCATAAATTCCCATTTATATATACAGCACTAATCCTAAGGGTCTGGAGTAATAGTGCAAACCACCAGCTTCAGTCCCTAACAACACAAGAGGAACCAGCGCCCTCTTCTGGCCTCAGCAGGCACTGCACACAATGATGTTCTTAAAACACTCAAAAGGCAAAAACACACAAAAACAAACTTTTTTTTTTTTTTTTTTTAATGAGCTCTGGGTTGTAAAAGAGGACTTATTTCCTGCACTTGTTTAGAAATTACTGCTTACGGGGGCTGGTGAGATGGCTCAGTGGGTAAGAGCACCCGACTGCTCTTCCGAAGGTCCAGAGTTCAAATCCCAGCAACCACATGGTGGCTCATAACCACCCGTAACAAGACCTGACGCCCTCTTCTGGAGTGTCTGAAGACAGCTACAGTGTACTTACATATAATAAATAAATAAATCTTTAAAAAAAAAAAATTACTGCTTACAAGTTAAACAAACAAGCACTAAAAGTAATGTCTCTTGATATGAGATTCTAATTCTGGGCCTTGCAGGGTCTGAAATCAGGGGTAAGGGTGGAGGAAAAGGGACCAGAAACTCAAGGTCACCCTCAGCTACACACCAAGTTCAAGGCTACCTGGGCTATCTGAGACCCTGCTTCAACAAACAAACAACAAAACAAAACCTGCATGTTACATCACGGATCAGCCTGACAGACTCCGAGAGAAAAACAGATAAAAGAAGATTAGACCATGCTGGTGACAGAGCTCCTGGGCCATAGAATTCCTGGGGGCACGAGCCTCTGGGACCAAAGATGAGTACTCTTGGAAGTTCTAGAGCCATGCAGACAGTGCATAGGAAGCTGAGAACAGCGCGCTGGGACATGCTCTCTGTGCAATAGCAATAGCCAAGAGGCCAGCACCGAATGCGAACGCTCATCTTTTGTCGAATTGTGGGAATTCAAGTCATCTGGTCTAGTATGGGCAACCAGAAGTGTGTCTGTGCCCCTGAGCACACGTGCCCCTGAGCTCCTCCACACTCACAGTCTGCAGTGTTCCAGCAGCATGGAACCCTGGCTAAGCTCACCTGCTCCGTGTCAGATCGGTTCCGTTTCCCTTCAGTTGGCGTTCCATCACTCCGGATCACTTTGGGTTTCCGTTTTTTGCTAGATTCTGATGACATTGTGCTTCCAGGTCAGAAGGCTGTTAAGGGGAAAAAGCTTTTCAGGATTTCCCACTGAGAAATTGAGAGATGGCTCAGCAATAGGAGCACTTGTTGCTTTTCCAGAGGAACCAGGTTAGACTCCCTGCATTCATCTAGAACTAAGCTCCGGGGCATCTGACGCCTCTGACAGCTCAGAGTACCAAGCACACATGTGGCGCACAAATGTATACACATGTAGGAAAAACATGCATACACATAACATTGTAAAAAACAATTTAAAAATACATTGTATGAAAAATTGCTGGGCGTGGTGGCGCATGCCTTTAATCCCAGCACTCGGGAGGCAGAGGCAGGTGGATTTCTAAGTTCGAGGCCAGCCTGGTCTACAAAGTGAGTTCCAATACAGCCAGGGCTAAACAGAGAAACCCTGTCTCGAAAAACCAAAAAAACCGGAAAAAATAAGGCAAAAAAAAAAAAAAAAAAAATACATTGTATGAAAAATTCAAAGAATTAATTATAGTATTTTTTAAAAAAAGAGAAAAAGAGCTGGAGAGACAGCTCAGGGGTTAGGAGAGCTGCTGCTCTTCCAGAGGACCTAGGTTTAATTCTCAGCACCCACACAGCAGCTCACAGCTGTCTTTAACTCCAATTCCAGGGGATCCCACACCCTCACACAGACATGAATGCAAGCAAAACACCAAGGCACATAAGATTAGAAGAAATAAATCACATGTAAACAGAGAATAAAAGAAATGTCAGCAAAAGAGCTGGTTCTTAGCAAAGACAGACAGACAAAGTCATAGCCAAACTAACCAAGAAAGAGAAAAGACGGCCAACGGCCAGGCGGTGGTGGCGCACGCCTTTAATCCCAGCACTTGGGAGGCAGAGGCAGGCAGATTTCTGAGTTCGAGGCCAGCCTGG
>NC_034602.1:24416481-24422518 GCF_900095145.1 Mus pahari
AACAACAACAAAAACAAACAAACAAACAAAAAAGGAAAATATAAAAGGACTTCCCAGGGTGAGGGGTTGAAAGCTTGGCTCAACAGTTAAGAGCATGCACTGTTTTGCAGCAGACCTGAGTTCATCTCCCAGCACCCACATCAGGTAGCTTGCAACCATAAAAAGAAAGAAAGCTTTAAGATATTTCAGAATTCAGCTGGGTGTGATGGTACACAACTTTAATCTCAGTACTCAGGAGGCAGAAGCAGGAAAATCTCTGTGAGTCTGAGACCAGTCTGGTCCACATGGTGAATTCCAGGACAGTTGGGGATATATAAAGATGCCCTATCTTAAGTCAAAACAACCAGCCACGTTCCTGCCAAGACTATGAGCTCTGCTTTTATTCAAGAGCCTGTCAAAGCACTTCATAAATTTAGATTTAATTCCTGTCTGGTGTATAACCTTATTTGGAATACTTCTGACTGGCCACTGAATAGTAAACTTTGATCTAAGCACTTGATGGATATGTTCACACTTGGTTTCTTTACAAAGCCATTCAGATACGAACCACTACCATCTCTACCATCTTGAAGATGAGAAAAGCAAGGCTTAGAGAGGTGATGCTTTTCCAAAGCTGCACAGCTAGAATGGGCCCATCTGATGCTACTCCAGTACTTACACACCTGCATCCCTGCTGCCTCCCTGTCTAGCTCTGATATTCAAATGAAGAAGAGCCAGGCAAGGTGGAACATGCCTTTAACCTCAGCACTAGGGTGACAGAGGTAGGAAGAGCTGAGCCTAAATAACGACTCCGTCTCAAAAGAAGCAAAGATAAAGACCAAAGAACCTCATTTTATGAGGTTCTGCCTCTTATAGTCACCCCAACTTCCAAGGGAGGGTAGTTTTGTCCCTTATTTAATTTACCACCAATACTTGTGGGAGAAGTCTGAGTTGGAGCCTCCATTTGACTGTTCTAGACCCATGGGCCCCTCAACAAACCACTTCATTATTGTTTTTTCTCAAATTAAATGCACACTAGTCCTTCTGGGATTGTAGGAGCACAGACATGTAAAGCACACCCCTGAGGATGAGGAACTCGATTCAGGATGGATCGTGAATGATGCTGCATTATGCTAAACACCGGAGGACAGGAAATCTGCCCTGCCGTCTCTTTGGACAAGTCTATGTAGCTCACACTGCCCTCAAACTGGAGACGTTTCTGCCTCAGCCTCACCAGTGCTGAGACTATAGCTACCAGTCACAGTGCTGTGACGCCATTTTTCTGGCCAGCTGTGAGGGCGCATGCCTTTAGCTCAGCACTCCAGTGGGGAGCAGAGGCAGGTGGAACTTTGTGAGGCTGAGGGACCGCCTGGTCTACACAGTGAGTCAATGATCAGAAATGAAATGTCTAATTGCTTCAAGTTTCCTAGTTTATTGTTAACGTTTACAAATGGCAAGGTTCTTGTAAGAAATGGATTCTCAAGTTGGAGAGATGACTCTGAAGGCAAGAGCACCGACTGCTCGTCCAGAGGGATCCAGCTGCAATTCCCAACATCCACGTGGCAGCTCACAGCTGTCTGTAACTCCAAAATCTAACACACAGACATACAGGCAGGCAAAATACCAATGCACATAAAATAAAAAAAATTTTAAAAGAAATGGATTCTCTCCCAGAATCTTAGACAAGGAAACCAAGAAAGAATTTATTAATAAATGTTTTCATCATACTATGTATACTATGCAGTTATATCATTATCATAAGACAAGTACAAGCCATTTCCTGTTTATGGAATGCAGATCAGACCTCAAGTTTTCTTCTACCGAAGTAACTATAAATTTAAAAAGTGACTGTGACCGGGCGTGGTGGCGCACGCCTTTCATCCCAGCACTTGGGAGGCAGAGGCAGGCGAATTTCTGAGTTCGAGGCCAGCCTGGTCTACACAGTGAGTTCCAGGACAGCCAGAGCTACACAGAGAAACCCTGTCTCGAAAAAACTAAAATAAAAAAATAAAATAATTAAAAAAAAAAAGTGACTGTGAAGTTGGGAATATTACTCAGCTGGTAGAGTGCTGGCCTAGCATACGCAAACACCTGTGCTTGATCTCCTGGACCGCATAAAACTGTGTGGCGGGACATGCCTGCAATGAGAACAGGTCAGACTGAGAGCTGAGTGACGAGCTGTTCCAGATCATCTTTTGCTATATAATGTGCTCAAAAGTCAGTTTGGGCTACATAATAAAATCCCATCTCCAAGACAAAAAGGGGGAGGGGCGGATGGGCTGTGAGACAGGACCGTGGTAAATGTCAGGAATCACAGTGCTTGAGTGACTGAGGCAGAGGGATCTTTACTAATGTGAAGTCAACCTGGGTTACAGAAGCTGCCAGCCAGACCGGACTATAGTGATTGCATTTAAAATCTTCATTAAAACGGAGCAGGTGGTACCTCTTCTTACTGCCCGGGCCCTTTGCGGTATATCTTAAGACAAATTCTTGTTTTCCTTTTCTTATCGGCGCACGCCTTTAATGCCAGCACTTGGGAGGCAGAGGCAGGCGGATTTCTGAGTTCGAGGCCAGCCTGGTCTACAGAGTGAGTTCCAGGACAGCCAGGGCTACACAGAGAAACCCTGTCTCGAAAAACCAAACCAAAAAAAGAAAAAAAATTAAGATAAGCAAAATATTTAATGAAACAAATACACTAAGTCCAGCCAGCTAGCTAGGAGATGGAGCGGACGGTAAAGCCAAGCTTCTTTGCCCCTCGTAACGTCCGCACTTCGCGCTCTCAGCCTTTTTGCTCCGGCAATAAATGCTCTTCACTAGGACTCCTTGGAGTCTTGTGCGGCGCATGATAAGCGAAGGTGACGCCTCTCTCAGGGGACCGCAGGAGGCTGCCGGTGACAGCCAACGGAGTGGCGGGCACATCTGACAAAAACCACAAGGGTGGCACGGAAAACCCGGGAAATCCAACCGCCACCCAGGAGCGTTTGCCGCACGCACATTCACACACACACACACACACACACACACACACAAGAGGACCATCGACGAGGTGTCACCATCACCAGTGCCAGCAGCACCATCAGAAGACTACAATGGGCACAGAGGATGCTGCTCCGGTTAGTTCCTAGAAAACCACCACGAGCCTGGGGGACCCCGACAGCTGAGGACCCCAGCCCGCGGACACACCCCTCGCCGTCTGCACATCAAGCCCGGTGCGCCCAGCGAGGACCTGCAACCGCAGCCAGCCGCCCTCTACCCTCGCTCACCGGAATGCTCCTCACGCCTTCCAGCCCGGCAGCCACTTCCGGCTCGCGACCATAGAGAAGCGGAAGAAGAGAGCCACGGGCCGGAAGTGAGACACGAAGGCCAGATGCAGCTTGGGAAGCAAGGAAGGGGCGTGTCCCAGCTGGGTAACTTGTCTAATCCTATGAAGTTGGGAAACTGGGGTGATAATGGCCAAGAGTCTGTGCTTCACGCCCCTTCACCAGCGCGTCAAGTAGTGGGCGCTCCGCCGACTCACTTGAGTGAGTTTGTGGTATCTCAAGAAAGCACAAGTGTCGCTGTGCTATCATTTGAACAGGAGTGGATCCACTTGCGGGCCTTGAACGCTATGTAGATCAGGCTGGTCACTGCGATCCGCCTGCATTGGTCTCACTGGACTTAGAGGGCTGGTGTCACCACGCCCGGCTCTAACTTCTTTTGTTTTATTTTGCTTTGTTTTTTCGAGACAGGGTTTCTCTGTATAGCCCTGGCTGTCCTGGAACTCACTTTGTAGACCAGGCTGGCCTCGAACTCAGAAATCCGCCTGCCTCTGCCTCCCGAGTGCTGGGATTAAAGGAGTGCGCCACCACGCCCGGCCGGCTCTAACTTCTTGATACTATCGGAGTCACTACACCCAAAAAGGAACTGAGGCAGGAGCATAATCCTATATTACACCTGCTTCCTGCTTCACACAAGTGCATCACTGTTTTATTTTCCCCCACAAGACAAAAATCAGTACTCTAGTGCGGTATCTGTAAGCTTCAGGTGTTTCCTATGTCTGGCATTTCTGGAGTAAATTCTGGTTGTCTGCAGCCCGAAACCTATACATTGAATACCTGGCGGTGCAGAAACAGCTCCTTTTCATGCTCTGGGATGAAGATGATCTCCCTAAGAGACCAAGGCCAGTGTACCCCTTAGCCAACTGAAAGCTGCCCTGCCTTAGCCGACTACTGAGATCCCTTGCAGAGGAAGACAACACCACAGTGTACAGTAAATATTTAATTTGGCTCCATCAACTATTCCAGTACATTCTCCTGGGATGATAGCACAACCATGCTAAGCAGGGGTTCATGAGGTACGGGAGTCGTTGAAGAGACCCCAAAATCACTGAACCTACTCCACAAACCTAGTGGTTCTGCAAAATGAGGGTTTGGCGGACAATGTCAAGTTGGGAAAGAAAGAATTCGACAGGACTATAGGTCTCAGCCTGTTTTTGCCTGTAGGAAGGAAGAAGTACAGAAGAGGTGGAGCGCAAATTCAAGTTTTAACCACATTATGTAGGAAAAATGGATACGCCTCCCCATCTGTCTAGGAACAGGGTGCTCCCTTAAGATCCTGTCACCTAATTAGAATCTTCCTAATTCTGTGTTTTAAATTCTGAATCCTATGTACCCACTTGTGAAGGGTTCCTGCTTCAAGCCTGTCTCATGTACCTAGATCCTTCCCACTTCCATCCTTTTCCTAGCCCTTTAAGTAGAACTCTGGACCTCCTCCTGACTGTGACGACTTCAGACTTTACGGCAGTTCCAGGATTTTTTTTTTTTTTTTTTTTTTTTTTAAAAGGCTCAGGCTTGCTTTTTTAACAAGTAGACACCAGAGAGTTCCCGGGCCATACCTGGACTGATACCCTTTCACACCGTACCTCCTAACAGCCAGTCATGCCCGCTTTTATGCAACTAAGCCATGGCCACAGTTGGGAGCTGGGGACTTATGTCCTGGAGATGACGGATCTTAAGAGGAAAGTGTGTGAAAGCTTAAAAGGTTGCTATTCTGCAGTTAGGGAAGTTAAGAACTTCTTCATCCAGCATGGGAGAGAGGTTGGCTGGGTACGGACGGACAAAGTTCTCAGAAAACGTCATCTTTGTCGAAGCTGAACACCACCCATCAGAAGTCTTCCAGAGTTGAGAGAAAACTGTGCCAGGCGGCCTAGAAGCGCCTCCGTTCCAGGCTAGTCCACAGGAGAAAGGGAAGGAGGTGGAGGCAGTGTCAGCCTCACTGGAGAGGAGAAATCTTCAGAGGAATCATGATTCGTGACTCCATGTGTCGAACCAAGGGGACTACGGAGAGAAAACAGAGGTTACACGGTGCCCAGGGCAAGGGAGGTACTCTTGGTCGCCGCCCGAAAACTCACAAAAGCCTGTGACAGGGAGGGGTCCCTACTGTCATCTGAGAGAGGCCCATGGTTCCCAAGTTATGAGACAGGATTAGGTGGTAATAAGCCGAGTATCTTGGAAATTTTTATCCACCTTCTCTGTATGTGAAAGTGAGATAGCTCCGTGGTGGTATGCCTCCCTAGCATATACGAACCCTCCGATTCTATCGTCAATGCTTCCGAAACAAGCAAGACATACAAAGCCTAATGCTATGAAAACAAGGACACAGAGGTCGGCTGAAGCAGAATGATCGCTCCTACGGGCAGGGCTGCGGTTCTGTGATGAGGAGCATGCTGATTAGCATGAGTGAGGTCTTGGATTTGATCCCCAACGCCAAAACAACAAGCAAGAGAGAAGTATAACGGTACACACTGGCAAGGAAGAGCTGTAAGGCCTGAAGTTTGATTTGGTGCAACTGCTCCGGTACAGCTTAGGAGGCCATGCCAGTGGAGGGAGGGGTGTCAGTGGAGAGTCCCCCGGAGGATAGATTTTTTTTTTTAAATATTTATTTATTTATTATATGTAAGTACACTGTATCTGTCTTCAGATACTCCAGAAGAGGGAGTCAGATCTTGTTACGGATGGTTATGAGCCACCATGTGGTTGCTGGGATTTGAACTCTGGACCTTCGGAAGAGCAGTCGGGTG
>NC_034602.1:24422606-24429130 GCF_900095145.1 Mus pahari
GCCATCTCACCAGCCCTTTTTTTTTTTTTTTTTTTTAAAAAGGATTTTATCTATTTTTCATGTGTATATATCTACATGTGGGTATATACATATGAATACAGTGCCCCATGGAGGTCAGGAGATAAAAATGTCAAATCCACTAGAGCTGGATTTACAGGCAGCTGTGAGCCTCCCACGGTGAGTTCAGGGAACTGAACTTGGGTCCTCCCAAAGACCAGTATTATGCTTAACCACTGAGCCATCTCTCCAGCCCAGAGTTTAGTTCTTGTTTCCTGTGCTTAACTTCTCAGACTCTGATGTGTATACAAATCCCTACAAATATAGTTCACAGAAGGTTAGGAGACGCTAAGTCGGCATTTTTCTGAAGTAACCAGCAGATGCCGATGCTGTCCGCTGGGACCACATTTGGAATAGCAAGGCTCATGCTCTTCCTTCAGCAGACATGCTCTTGCCCACCCAGTAGACGTGTGGAAGACTGAAGGCATCAAGGGCGGGACAGACTCATGCTTCTCACATGCCCCCCCTTACCCGCCTGTCCAGCGTGTAGTGAAGGCTCAGTCAGTATCTACTGACCCTGCCTGCATCTTTGGGCTTCTAACAATGGCAACAGTTTCAGGAAAAAAAAAAAAAATCACTCAAAAAATTGGCGGCATGTTTCGATGTTATCAGGGCAAAGCACTTTCCATAACCTGACTCCCTGTCCCCTGAGAGGAAGCAGTCTTTGAGAGGTACAGAACTGACCCAGGGTTACATGTCACCTCTGTATTAGAATCCTAAAGCCTCAGGACTCATTGGATCATGTGGAACGTCACACTCATGTCAAAGTGAGTTCCCACCTGTGCCCAGTGGCACATGCCTGTAACCCAGCAACTTCAGAGAGAGAGGGAGAAATGTCTACTCAGAATGAGCATGGGCAACACAGCAAGACGCTGGTTCAAAAGGTGAGGGGATGGGGGATGAGGGGATTGACAGAAGACAAATAAAACCAGGAGTTCCCACACTGGAGGTGACCACGTGATGTTATCTGTCCTTGCAGGGAAACTTGCAGAGCCCTGCGTCCCCAGGTCCCCCAGCAGACCGCTTGCAAAGATGCCACTAACCCCCAGAGGGAGCACTCACCCGTGTAGTAGACATTTTCATCCCAGCCCCTCTTTCTCCAGGCCGCATTTCGAGTCTCCTCCCGAGACTGCAAATCTTTGTAGGCTGTGAGAAAGGCACAGGCTCATTCTTCAGAGAACCCTCCCATTGCCCCAGATCCCTATTATCCCTGCCTCCCCAGATCCCTGTTCCTTAGCCCGTCAACAAACACTGCTGTGTCAATCATCCAGTCACACGTATTAAAAAGATCAATTTCAGATGATTACAAACAATGCTTATTTAAAAAAAAAAGCAAAGTAGGGGAAAGAGATGACAGAAGATCTTGAATAACGAGAAAACAATGACTCTAAGGAATTAGATCTAAGTTCCAGAGCTAGCAGGTGAGAGCAAGCCAAGTGTAGACTGTTGGAGAAAAGCATTGGGTTGGGGGGAGGATTGGCATGTACAAAGGCCCTGTGGTAGGGCTTAAGGGTTTGGAAGCATACATATATGTTGGCAACTCCCTTCCAGTCTCAAATTCTCCCATGGACTCCCATTCACTGCCCATGTGATATTTCTTGTTGGATACATATATATCTTATAATTACTTTACTGCATTTACATATTCATTTATTGTGAGGGTGAGTGTGTAGAGGTCAGAAGATAAGTGGCAGGAGTCAGACTCCAGTGGATCCTGGAAACCAAACTCAGGTTGTCAGGCTTGGTGGCAAGTGCCCTCCCCACTGAGCCATCTGGCCAGCCCAGCATCGGCATCATCAATATGTAATACTCCCCGAGTTACACTCCATCCCATGACCTCGTTCCTCTCCTAGACCTCCTTGCCATAGACAAGGGCACATGGCTGCTTAGGGATGAGCCTGAGTGCCCCCTTCTCCTCTCCCTTCTCCTCCCGCAATCTGTTCTCATGTCCCACTGATCACAGAGCAATGGATCTGTCTGAGCACACTGGTACTACAGAAGTCAGTCCATGTCACCTGCCTGGTTTCCTACCTTGATCCCCACCAGGCACTCTTGGCAAAGCACATGGTGGCTACAGAACTCATACATACGGGGCCTCCGCCTCCTCCCACCACAGCCTGATCTGCAGCTCTCCTTCAGCCCGTCTTCACTCTTCCCAGTGGCTCCCCCACCCAACTCTCCTCGTGTCCACTCCTCGGCGGCCTACCCACCCCGCATGCCGTTCCTTCCCGTGGAAACCTCCCCACACACCCCTGCCTCCCACAGTTCCTAACTGGCGCTCTCACCCTTCAGCTCAGGATTTGTATTTCATCCTTCAGAACGATCTTGTCTACTCAAGCCAAAAAAAGTCCTTGTCGCCTGCCCAGTCCTCCCCAGTATGTCTCACTGTGAAATGAGTCCTGTTTGCTAGTTTATGTCTGAGGGTGCAGTCGCCCTCTGCTAGGATGTAAGAACAATCGGAACACAAATGCATCCACATGTTTTATGAAGGGACGGACAGAGGCTTGAGTGCCTCCAACCTACCCCATAAGTGGTGTACCACGTAGAGCTCTCCTATTTGTGAAAAGAAGCCTCCCACCGCCTCCTGGTTCTCCTGACGGTACTTGATGGCCCGAGCCCTGGAGATGGCAGAGAACATGGGAAGAAGCTCAGCCAATCGTTCCCCCAAGGTGGCCTGGATGATTCCTTGGCCACATTTTTTTTGGGGGGGGAAGGGGTCCAAAGTAGGACCAAGGGAATGGACTCTGGAGTGCAGCCGCTGGCTGGTTGGCAGCACTTTCCTCTAGAGAACCTGTCCTGCTCAGGTGGACCCTTCTCTGAGAGCTTCAAGGACCAGAGCATGCTGGGCTCCTGGGTCACAGCCCAGAACAAGCCCACTAGGAACCTAATGGGTTCCCTAACATCCCAGGACAGCAGGGACTGCCACATTCCCAAGCCCAGAGCCAACTTACCAGTTGTTTCCCCATTCAATCATGGTTCCTGGCTGAAAGAGACCCAGAGAGAGGAACCAGTGAGCGCCACCAGGACTCCCGACATCCCAGGGACGGGGATTGCAAACTAGCCTTTCCCTGACCCAGAGGGCCTCTCATTCCTGGGCCCTGACTCACATGTGATGTCAGCTGTGCACACTAAAGCACACACCTCAGCTCTGAGCTCATAAAGCTGAAGAAGCACCAGGCCATCCTACCCTGAGCTCTTGCAAAGCAAGCAACACAACAGCAGAGAAGATAGAGGGCCAGGGGCGGCTCTGTTGGAAGTGGGGTACCTTGAGTTTGTATGTCCTCAGCTCATAGATGTTGGGGCCAGCTCGGGGCTGTGGCTCATTCCAGAAGCTGAACTCCAGAAGCAACTGGTTTCTCCTGGACAGCAGCATCTTGCTCCGTTCCTTCCGGAACTCCAGGTACTCCTGAAGGAAGAGCATTATAGGCACCGTAGCCAGGGGACTGTGCTACCCTGCCAGTGTGCCCTATAGGTGGCAGGGGAATTTGTCCCACACTCCCCTCCTCACAGGGCTGGGCTGGAAGCAACATGCACACAGGATGCTGGGATACCTTGTTGTTTTTTAGCTTGTTCATGCAGTCCATGAGGGCCGGGTAGCCACCTGAGAACCGCCATAGGTGTACTGTTGGGGATAGGAATACAGGTCAAGGAGCTACGGGGATCCTGCCTGCCTGACACCAGGGCTGGACTGTATGTAGCAGCAGAGCAGAGGTGTCTCCTAGCTCCATCTGTCTTGGTGAGGCGTAGCACTGGTTGGGGGGTGACCTCAGTGGCAAGCCCAGGAGAGCACTAGCTCTGCTCAGCTTGATGACCTTTGACCCCTTCGAGGACTCAATGTCCTCATCCACAAGATCCTACTAACATTCCTTAAGTAGCTGCAACAAGAGGATCAGATGAGGCTAGGGAGTGGCTACTGATTAAAACACATGCTTGGCATGCAGAAGGACCTGGCTGTCATCTACTGCATCAACAAGCAAAAGATGATCAGAGTGTCTTCCATCCTAGGAACAGCAGTGCACACACAGATGGACAGTAGACCGTGAGGGGCCGGACGGACAGGAGGAGTAAGTCTGATGAACAGACACAAGACACTCTAAGAGGCTGGTGCTGGAGCTCAGGCTAGACCACTCACCTAACAGCAGGAGACCCTAATATCCATGTCTCTGCAAAAACAACCAAACAACAATAACAAAACAGGAACCTTCCAAGGCAATGAACTTAAGAAAAATAAATAAAAACAGCTGCAGCTACATATGGAGACAGGGGGCTCGTGGTCCCAGCCACTCAGGAAGCTGATTCAGGATGATGTCTTGAGCCAATGTCTGGGTAACAGAAGGAAACCCTACCTTAAAAAGAAAGGAAGCAGAAGCAGGCTGGGGATGTACCTCAGCTGGTAGCCTGCACAAAGCCCTGGGTTCAAATCCCCAACAATGCATAAAACTGGACTGGCTGGAGACACATAGGAGACAGGAGGATCAGAAGGTTCAAGGCCAGCCCAAGCTATATAAAACTCTGTCTCAAAAAAAAAGGAAGGAAAGGAGGGATCAAGCAAGGGAGGGACAGATGGAAGGAAGGCAGCAAGGGAATGGGGAGAAAAAAAAACCTAAAGATTAAACTGGGATACCAGGACGTACCAGCGTGTGGTTAGGCGTAGGAGGATACATACAGAGATGCCAATGTACACAAGACCTCCTGGTGACTCAAGACACTGACTACAGAGGCCCAGGAGAGGTCCAGGATGAGCCAGTATCAACTTAAAAAAAAAATTTTTTTTTTTTCAAGTCAGGCAATGGTGGCGCACGCCTTTAATCCCAGCATTCAGGAGGCAGAGGCAGGCAGATCTCGGTTCAAGGCCAGCCTGGTCTACAGAGTTCTAGGATAACCAGGGCCATAGAGAGAATTCCTGTGTCAAAAAAAAATTTTTTGTCTTTGTTTTTCAAGATCAAATTTATTTATATGAGTGCTTTGTCCTCATGCATACATGCATGTAAGCACACCATATGTGTGTCTGGTGCCCATGGCGATCAGAAGAGGATGTGAACTTCCTGGAACTAGATTATGGATGGTTGTGAGTTACCGAATGGGTGCCAGATATTGAATTCAGGTCCTCTATAAGTGTAATATTGCTCGTAACTGCTGACCTAGCATAAATGTTTTGAAAAGATTTTTTGGAAGACTATTTACTTTTTTGTTCTATATCTAGAAATGTTTCTCTGTGAACCATGTGCCTGCAGTGCCAGCAGAGGCCAGCAGGGGCCAGCAGAGGGCGTGGGGTTTCCTGAAGTTACAGAACTTGCCAGCCCCTTGTGGATGCTAGGAATGGAACCTGAGACCTCTGGAAGAACAGACAGTGTTCTTAACCACTGGGCCACCTCTCTAGCCCCTACAGCATGAATCCTTAAAATAAGGGAAATATTTTTATTAGGTATTCAATATTGCAAAGAGATATAGGCCCTGACCCTCAGAACTCATTACCTATACGAGAAGACAGACAAGTACTATTGACAGCTACAGAGTGCATGACCAAGGAATGAAAAGCCAAGAGGTAGAGATCAGAGAGCCAGGGACAGTCCCTGACCCAGCAAAAGTGCAAAGAATCCAGTCTTTCAGGGTTTCTCTGTATAGCCCTGGCTGTCCTGGAACTCGATCTGTAGACCGGGCTGGCCTTGAACTCAGAAATCCACCTGCCTCTGCCTCCCAAGTGCTGGGATTAAAGGTGTGCGCCACCAAGCCTGGCCAGAAGGATACTTGTCTACACCAAAGATACAAAACAATAAGACAGGTGAGAGCTGGTTAGATGGCTTGGCAGGGAAAGGCTCTTGCTACACAAGCCTGACAAATTGAGCTTGCTCCCCGGAACCCGAATGACAAAGCCAGGTGCAGAAATGCACATCTGTAATCTAGACTGGAGTGCACGCTGTGCAGCAGAAGAATCAAAGGAGACCCTGCCTCAACAAGGTGAAGGCAAGAACCATGGTCCACTGACCTCCATATACATAGCATGGCGCACGCATGTGTGTACACACACACACACACACACACACACACACACACACAGGCATGTGCACACGAGCAATAGACAAACAGATTGGAAAATAACCTTAAGAGGCAAGTGAATAAACCAAGCATCATCACACATGTCTAATCCACTCTTTCTCAACTTGTGGGTCACAACCTCTACAGAGGGCAGAGGGCAGAGATCAGATATCTACATTACAATTTATAACAGTATCAAAAGTACAGTTATCTAGTAGCAATGAAAATCACTTTATATGAGAAACTGTATTAATAAGTAGCAGCATTAGGAAGGTAGAACCACTGCTTTAATCCCAGCACTCAGGAGGCAAAGGCAAGCGGACCTCTGAGAGTTCAAGGCCAGCCTGGTCCACAGAGCAAGTTCTAGGACAGCCAAGGCGACACAGAGAAAGCCTGACTCAGAAAAAAACAAGCAAAAAAAAAAAAAAAAA
>NC_034602.1:24429936-24444182 GCF_900095145.1 Mus pahari
GTGTGTGTGTGCGCGCGCGCGCACGCGTAGGAAGGGTGTCAGAGTGAGCAGGCCCCAAACAGGGCCAAAGTTCTCTGGACAGCATGGACCATCCTCATCCTCTCATCTCTTCGTCCCAGCCCCACCCACAAAAAGCCTAAGGGTGGAGCGGCTACTCACACTGGATCTTGTAGAGATTACTAGTCTCCTTCTTGGACAGCAGAGTGGAATGGGCATCCTTCCGAGGATCCACCTTGTGGACGAAGAGCGAACGGAACCAGCTTCCTTCACTGTCCTTGGAATAGAAGCTGCAGAACAGAGGAGTTGAGAGGGCCATGTGGAGGCCCAGGAGCCCCAATAATTCCCATGCTTCCCTAGCCTCATGACCTACATTTCACCACAGGAGCTTCCTAAGCAACACACCATTAGTGTGCGTTCCACTACCGCCCCCTTCAGGATCAAGCAAAAACTGTTTAAGGAATTTCTCAAGAGTCATAAGGACAAATTGGAGAACAGCGCTTGAAAACCAGCCCCTCAAGTAGGGCACTAGAGGGTGTGGCCTTTGCTCTGAATGGACAAGGGCTGCTGCCCCAGGAGGTACATGCAGAAAAGCGGCTCCATTTGCCCACCCAGACCTTTGCTCCAGAACTAGGCTCGAAGTAACTCATTAACATCAGTAGTGGCCAAGATAAACATCCAGTGGCTGGTCCTAAAGAGTGAGCCTGGGGCTGGAGAGGGGAGGGGAGCTTCCGGAGCTTTAATTCCTTCTGTCTCTTCCTACCATTCAAATCCTGCCTGCAGGGCTGTTTCCCATGTACTGAGTAAGCAAGACACAGCAGCCCCCCTTCCACCAAGCTAGTTCTTTTCTTTAGGTATATGGATATTTTACCTGCATATATGTCTGTGCACCACTTCCAGGCCTGGCTCCCAGGAGGCCAGAAGATGATGACAGATGCCCTGGAACTATTGTTACAGACAGTTGTGACCTATTATGTGGTTGCCAGGATAAACTCTGGTTCTCCGGAAGGACAGCCAGTGCTCTTTAACTGCTAAGCCAGTTAAGAACACTACCCCAGGCCAGGCAGTGGTGGCGTAAGCCTTTAATGACAGCACTTGGAAGGCAGAGGCAGGCGGATTTCTGAGTTGGAGGCCAGCCTGGTCTACAGAGTGAGTTCTAGGACAGCCAGGGCTACCCAGAGAAACCCTGTCTGGGGGAAAGATCTTTTGTATAGGTAAAAATTTAATAAGAGACTTGTTCAGACCCAAGGGAAGCCTCAATTTCAAGTTAACTCCCTTAAGTACATTTTCAAAAAAGATGCATTTACTTACTGTGTTTACCTGAATGTATATATATGTATACCACATGGGTGCCAGACTGGAGTTATAAATGGTTGTCAGCCACCGTGTGGTTGCTGGGATTTGAACTTTGGACCTTCGGAAGAGCAGTCGGGTGCTCTTACCCACTGTGCCATCTCTCCAGCCCTCTGGTGCACATTTTTAAGGGTTCAAGTTTCACTTTTCCAGGGATATTATCCTGCCCTTCTCCCTCTGCTCCCTTGTTTCATTCTGTGCGAACATGCAAAACCCTAGGCCCGAGCTAGAGATACAGTTCCATGGAAGAACATTTGCCTATCCAGCATAGCATGCTGGGTTCCATCTCCAGCACTGGGGGAAAAAATGAAACATACCAAAATCCAAAAGATCATTATACTTTATTGCCCCCACCGGATTCTTCACTAGGGTGGTGTGGTGGTTTGAATAGGAATGGCCCCCCCAGACTCATGTGTTTGAATATTCGGCCCTAGGGAGTGTTGCTATTAGGTGTGACCTTATTGGAGTAAGTGTGACCCTATTAGAGGAAGTGTGGCAGTCTCCTGTTGCTGCCTATGGATATAAAGTTACCAGCTCTTTCTCTAGCACCGTGTCTCCATGGATACTGCCCTACTTCCCACCATGAGGGTAATGCACTAAACCTCCTGAACTGTACACCAGTCCCAAGGAAAACGTTTGCCTTTATAAGAGTTGCCAGCCAGGCAGAGGTTGACAAATTTCTGAGTTTGAGGCCAGCCTGGTCTACAGAGTTGAGTTCCAGGACAGCCAGGACTATACAGAGAAACCCTGTCTCGAAAAACCAAAATCAAAAAAAAAAAAAGAGTTGCCATGAGCAGAGCATGATGACACACACCTTTAATTCTAGCACTTGGGAGGTGGAGACAGGCAGATCTCTGTGAGTCTGAGGCCAGCCTGATCTACAGAGTGAGTTCCAGGACAGCTGGGACTACACACAGAGAAAAGAAGAAAAAAAAAAAAAAGAGTTGCCATGGTCATGGTGCCTCTTCACTGCAATGAAACCCTCACCAAGATAGGTGGGGACTTGGTGTGTTCTGTTGTCTCCAGTAACTGGAACAAGACTAACACACAGCAGATGCTCAATCTGTATTTAGGAAATGAACGGGAAAGAGGCACAGATGTAAGATAGATGGATGATAGATAGATAGATACTAAAGCCTGAACGTTAAAGAAAAGGGAGACCTTGACCCAGAATGTGAACTCAGAGTTGGGGGGCCTTTCCATTCCACAGCAGAAGAACAAAAGAACATGTCAGTGCTGCCCAGCTAATGCTTCACCTTTCGCTCCTCTGTAAAACAGGGGTGGAGGACAGGACTACTAGAGGAAAGGCCTAGCATGGCAGACATCGCTACTTCTCACTTCCTAATGGCTTTCTCCTCCTTCCCATTTCCTTAATCTGCTCCTTAATCTTTATAAAGTATTTTGTTTCCTAGAGTGCTAGGACAGAAGCCAGGTAAAGTCAGGGCTTTACCTCCTGAGTGCTGGGATTAAAGGCATGCGCCACCACGCCCAGCTAGAAAGCATTTCTATAACAAGACTCTGCTTCAGGGTTCTCAATCTGTGTGTCCAGACCCCTTTGGGAACTGTGTGTCAGATATTCATGTTACAATTCCTAACAGTAACAAAATCCCAGTTATGAAGCAGCCATGAAACAATTTCATGGCTGGGGTCACCACAGCACGAGGAACTGTGCTCCTTGGACTAACACTATCAGCACAGCCTAAGAATGTATTCAAAGTCCTCAGGCTCCATCCCAGACTATGGCACAAAATCTCTGGGGACGGGTGGACCCAGCAATTTAACTTTTTGTTGGCGGGGAGGGGGAGGGGAATGGGGGGGTTATTATTTAATCTGGGCTAGCCTGGAACTCCCTATACAACACAGGCTAGGGGCTGGTGAGATGGCTCAGCGGGTAAGAGCACCGACTGCTCTTCCAAAGGTCCTGAGTTCAAATCCCAGCAACCATATGGTGGCTTACAACCATCCATAACAAGATCTGGCACCCTCTTCTGGTGTGTCTGAAGACAGCTACAGTGTACTTACATACAATAAATAAATAAATCTTAAAAAAAAACAAACAAAAAACTACAGGCTGGCTTCACACTAGTGAAGTTCTAGCACACTGCCTGGAAGTGCTAGAATCACAGACATGCACCATGCATGGCTACAGTCTGCATTTTAGACTCGTGTGTGTGTGTGTGTGTGTGTGAGTGTGTGTGTGTGAGTGTGAGAGAGAGAGAGAGAGACAGAGACAGAGACAGAGACATTCCCATCTGTGCTCATAAGAAAGGGCAGGTGGTTCTCCCTCTATTCCTTTGGAACAGATTCTCTCCTTGACCCAGGGGCTTGTCCTCCTACCCAAGTCATGATGACAGCCAGCAAGCCCCAGTGATCTCCCTGTCTCTGCCCACTACAGTACTGGGGCTACAGGCACACGAGTGACAACACCCATTGTCACATGCTCGCTGGATTCCAAACCCAGGTCCCATGGCTACACTGTTAACTATGATAGCATCTTTCCAACCCCAATCAGAGTTTTTAAAGCCTGTACAGGGCCAGGTTTGGTGAAGCACGCCTATAATAGTTCAAGGTCATCCTCAGACACATAGTGAGTTTGGACTATATGAGACCTTGTCTCAAAAAATCCAAACAAACAAACAAACAAACAAAACCCACTAAAGATGCAGGCATGGTAACATGTGTATTTAACCCTTACCTTTGTGAGCCTGGTTTACATAATGAATTTCAGGACAGCAGGGGCTACATAGAGAAAACCCGGTCCCCAAAACAAAACAGACGCACACTAATGTGGCTAGAGAGATGGTTCAGTTAAGATGGCACTTCCTGCTCTTGCCAAGAACTTGAGTTCTGTCCCAGTCTGGTGGCTTACAACCATCTCCAGCTCCAGGGGCTCTCATCCACCCCTCTGGCCTACCGTCTACACTCACATACACAAACCCACTCAGATACAAACCTACACACAGAATTAAAGATGGAAACAGGCTGGTCTTGGTGCACACACCTTGAATCCCAACAGTCAGGAAGCAGAGGCGGGTAGAACTCTGTGTGGCCTGTGAGAGAGTTCCAGGCTAGCTAGAGTCAGACTCTGTCTACCAAGGGCTCGACCGTCTGTAATGGGGTCTGATGCCCTCTTCTGGTGTGTCTGTAAACATCTGCAGTGTGTAGTGTGTGTGTGTGTGTGTGTGTGTAACTAAATCTTTAAAAACACACACAAACCAAGGGCTGGAGATGGCTCAGTGGCTAATAGTAATTACTGCTATTACTATACTATATTACTATAGTGTTACTGCGGTAGATCTGGCCTTTGCTGGCTCCTGCATAAACACTTCACATAAACTCATGCAAACCAACACATAAAGCAAGCAAGTCTTTTCTTAATCTTAAAAACAAAAAACAAACAAACAAACAAAGACCCTAACCAAATAAGTAGCACAGGCTAGGAATGGTAGCTGGGATGCAGAGGGCTGGAAAAACATTTCCACCTCAACCTTCATTCATTTTAAACAGCTCTGTCTTTTCCCACAGCTATAGAGCAAGCCACAGACTATGCAGGGGATCACCCTCCCATCCCCCACTAAGACCCAACACAATGCCTCTGACACACAGGTCAGGAACCATTTACCCTAGCCTGGAGCATTTCCATCTCCTTAGGCGGTTATTGTAGATGTCACTCTCCTACTGACACTCAACAGTCTGATGCCTCTCCAAGTGCAATGGCTCAAGAGCCTCAGAACTTTCCAGACTGGGGAGCTCAGCTCCCTGTAGGTGCTAAAACATCTCAATGTGAGCTGGCTGGCTTTAGAAAGGGGCCACATTTCTGTTCGTCATGAGAGAGGTGTTCTTGGGAGGCAAAGGCAGGCAGATTTCTGAGTTCGAGGCCAGCCTGGTCTACAGAGTGAGTTCCAGGACAGCCAGGGCTACACAGAGAAACCCTGTCTCAAAAAAACCAAAAAAGAAGTAAATAATTCAAAAAAATAAATAAAAAGAGTCCTGCTATATATCCCAGGCTAGCTTCTAACTCATGATTCCTCTGCCTTGGTTTACGAGTGATAGGAACACAAGGCATTAAGCCTGGCTAATAGCATTGTTTATTGAGCAGCTACTATGTAATAAAAGCTAATCCTCACAGTACATTTTTTAAAATGCATGAATTCTTTGAGGATTTTGTACAATGTGTTTTAATCATAGTCACCTCTCCTGTCACAGTACATTGTTTTAAAACAATGAGGGGGCAGCCAGATGGCGCCTCATGTTAAGGGTCTACCATGAAGTCTCTCTACCCCAAATCTCTAAGGCTGAAAGTATTACTGATGGCCCCAGGAGTGACTCCAGAAAGACAGAGAGCAGGCTGAGGGTTAGCAAGAAGGGGTGGTCTCAGGTCTCAGTGTAGGACCAGAGCATAAAACCACGCAAGTCACTATGGGCAAGTCACTGACCAGGGTTTGGTCAGTGTCCAGCGTCTTCACAGCAATCCTGGGGAAAGTGCATAGCAGGGCTCACCATGCCCATTTTACAGAAGAAAACCGAGGCTCATCATCAACTATCCAGGATTGCCAAGTCAGAAGCAGCTGCCTCTAGCCCCTCCCCCATCCTTGTGGCCTCTGGGTGCCTGCCATTCCTTTCTCTGCCTCAGCGTCTTTATGTGCGAAAAGCTGTTCCAGGACAGCCAGGGCTATACAGAGAAACCCTGTCTCGAAAAACCAAAAAAAAAAAAAAAAAAGCTGTCTCATAAAAGATGATCTTGTGGGCTGAAGCCTGGCCAGGTGTTTAAGAGGAGGACCTGAGTTTGGTTCCCAGCACCTCCATTGGCAGGGCAGCTCTTAATGCCTGGAGTGGAATCCTCCAGTTCCAGGGGATTCCACTCCATCTTCTGGCATGAGTGGGCACCTGCACCCATGTGCACATTCTCATTCCCTCTCCCCCCTACACATATATTTAAAAAAAGTAAAATCCTAGCAGGCTTAAAGTAAAAATTTTAATGTTATAAAAGATTATTTTTCTGGATGTCCTTTCAATTCTCACAATGACAGAAATTGCTTGAGGCATACGCTTGGGCAATGGGCAACACAAGTATGGTCTCTTTAAGCCTCAACAATCCAATGAGGGCTGGAGATATTATATTTTGGTGGAGAGAGCACTAGCCTCACATACCTAAACTCCTGAGATCTCTTCCTCGCAATAGAAAACAAGGCTATCAGACACATCCTGCTTTCTCCTCCGACCCAAGGTCATCCCTCCAGAAAAGGCTGTGTTTACAAGGTACACTCCAGGCCTTTTTCTCAATGTCGGCTTCTCCCTCATTACCCAGCACGGAGGTGAAGGACACATGTCCCAACTCCTCTGTCCGAGCTTTCCTAATGTGCACAGAGATCTAACGGAACTCCGCGGCTACACTCTTGGGTTGGGGCTGGAGTAATGCAGATCCCTTTCCACAGGTGTGAGGGCAGGTGTCCCCACTTCTTTAGCTAATGCTCTTTGCACATACCCTGTCCTAAAACCTGTGCGGGTGTGGGGCTGGGGAAACAGGAGATCAGGGTTAGAAGTGATAGGTGCAGAGATGGGGGTAGTATCCGGGCGTGGCATCGAGGAGGGAGGAGCAGCCCAGAGCCAGTCAGGGGAAGCCAAGCCCTCCAAAGCCAGAGTTGAGCCTCTCTCCTAGGAGGCCACCAGCCTTGGTACAAAGTGCAGAGTGCATCGTAAGACCTGGGTCCTACATCCAGAGCTGCCTCCGCAGGGCACGGACGCTGACCTTGAACAGCTCCCACCCCACTCTGTTGACCCACCTGTACAAAGCAGGGTGCGGAATCACTTTGGGAATTCCCACCGTACCCCAGTCCTCCTTTCCTTTCTAAAACTTCCTGAGGATGAGCTGCCTGGCTCAGAAGACCCCAGCGCATGCTAAACCACAAAGACCAGGCAAAGGGCTGCCAATATCCTCTGCCTCGTCCCGGCTCCAGGGCTCAAGACCTGTCCCTCCCACTCACCTCATTTTTTATTCTCAGCCCAGATCCAGGTCCCAAACAGGACAAAGAACCTGCCCAGCTAGGCATGGTAGTGCACACCAGCGCTATCTAGGAGGCAGAGGCAAGAGGATTCCGAGGTCGAATCACATGTAGTATGAACCTGTTAACCAAAACCCTCCCCATACCTTTTTACCTTCCCCATTCTTTCTCAGCCTCAGGCCTACATCCTGGCAGCTCTCTGCCTCTAACCCCTCAATTCCAAACCCGAAGAGCCTCTGTTTTTTATTCCAGCCCCCGCCCCTGCCCCTGTTCCGGGCACGCGGTCAGCCCCGTCGGCCTCTCACCGCACAGCACCCGCAGCCGCGAGGTCCCCAGCACGGGGTCTCGGCTTCGTGAATAGCCGCCGTGCTGCTGCAGAGATGATGCACAACCGCGGAGCCATGTTGGACCGGAGCAGGTTGGAGGAAGGCCACGCCTCAGCCCAGTGGCGGAGGCAGGACTAGAGAAAGCCACGCCCTCCCCTCGCCAGCTTCCCTTTCAAACGCAACCAGGCGGGAGCGCCCCCAAATCTACAGTTGCACAGTCCATACCCACACCTCCGAGCTCTTGAAACTCTGCAGCTAACTGGTTCTGTTCTCTTCAACGACCTTTTCCCCTCTGAACCTGGAAATTCATCTCGATAATCGCAGGGTCGTATGTCCTGGACATTCTGAGAATAAACTAAAGACAGTCTTTATACCCCTAAAATTGTTTACAAACTATGTGAGTTCCCTTCCTCCTTGGGTGCTGGAGGTGGAACCCAGGACCTCACACGTGGCTAGGCAAATGTTCTGTCTACACCTTGTGTTCTGTGTCAAGGCATCAACAGACAATGTTTGTTAATCAAAAGAACAAAATCTATAACAATTTTTAAGAGAGAAAGAAAAAAAGCCTGTGGAGACCAGAGGCCTCGAATATCCTGGAACTGGAGTTTAAAGGAGATTTTGAGGCACTCTAACGGGTACTGGAATCCCAACTCAGGTCTCCTCCAAGAGCTTTTAAAGGCTGAACCATCTCTTCAGCCATTTAAGACAGATGGGCAAGACTCTGAGCAAGCGGGATGCTCTTTCTCCAAAGCCTGAGTGTGATGGTGCACTTAAGAGGCTGAGACGAGAGACTACGGAATTAAATTTTTAACAAAAAACAAAAAACCATTTTCTCTCCACCATCTACTCACCTGGAGACCCTATATTAGCTTTCTCAGCCCATGAAGAGATGGATCCCTTCTGATCCCTGGGGGACACAGGGAGACACACCAATGGGGAAAAAAAGGATGCCAGGCCACCAACAGGAATTCCCAGTCTGTGTGGTTGGGGTGCAGGGATTTACAGCCGACCTAACTTCCAGAGTGCTTCAAACTGTGAGTCTGGCAAGTTAGGTCTAAGTTCTTGAGACACCAAAGGTTGGCTGAACAAGTCCTATCTGTACTTCTTGACAGCCAAGGCCTGGTAGAGCAGACAAATATCCAGTCACTGCTGACTGAAACCCCCAGGGCAACCTCTCCTGCTGTGGTGTGCTGGGAATCGAACTAAGGTCTTTGGGCTTATGCTAACGGTCCATGGGTCAGTCAACGGGGTCTGCAAGAGAGAAAGAGTGGGGACCGAGGGACAAGAGATGCGAAGAACAGTCCATCTACTCAAGTCTCGAGACTCAAGTCTCATTTATTGGAAGGCAGCTATGGGTATATAAGCACAAGCTGGGGAGTACAGCTGGAGACACTTAACCACAGGTCCAGGATGTGTAGGAGAAAAACAAGATGTTATCAGAGTGTGTTCAGCTGTGGTGGGCTTCTTGCAAAAACATCATGCCAGGAAAACAGGTCTCTCGTCAGGGTGGAAAGGTACCACCTGTAGGTAAACAGCCCGCGATGGCTGCAGAGATGACAGCCGCTTTCTGCTAGGAGTCGGCTGAGCTATCCTCAACCCAGCCATTTACATTTCAACTATGTGGTGGTTTGGATGAGAATGACCATCTTAGTGAGGCTCATATTTTTGAATACTTGGTGTCCAGCTGGCGGAGTTGTCTGGGAAGGACTAGACTCATGTCCTTGGTTGAAGAGCTGTGTCATTGCGTGCAGGTTTTGAGGTGTCAAATGCTACTCACGTCTCTCTGCCCTCTGCCTCCACTTGTGGATCAAGATGTGAGCTCTCAGCTACTGCTCCAGCACCGTGCCTGTCTTACCCACTGCCATGCCCCCTGCTAACATGGTCATGGTCTGGTAAGCCCACAACAAACTCTCCAAATATTGCCTTAATCATGGGTTTTATCAAAGCAATAGAAAAGCAACTGAGGATAAACTGTGATTCTTTTCCCCACTGAGGGCTTTTTTGTTGTTGTTTTGTTGTTGTTGTTGTTGGTTTTTTTTTTTTAGTTTTTCGAGACAAGATTTCTCTGTGTAGCCCTGGCTGTCCTGGAACTCACTTTGTAGACCAGGCTGACCTCAAACTCAGAAATCTGCCTGTCTCCGCCTCCCAAATGCTGGGATTAAAGGCGTGCACCACCACACCCAGCTTGTGTTTTGTTTTGTTTTGTTTTTTCGTTTTTTTTCTTTAACTTAAAAAAAAAACCTTTTTATTTAATTGTATGTGTATGTGTGCATGCATGAATGTATGTATGTGTACCACATGTATGTAGTGCCCAAGGAGGTGAAAAGAGGCACCCTGTAGTCTGGAAGTAAAGTTACAGATGGTTGTGAGCCACGATGAGGATGCTGGAAACCAAATGCAGGTCTGCAAGAGCAGCCAATGCACTTAATGCTGACCCAGCTCTCCAGCTCTCCCTCTGAGTTTTCTCAAGATGCTGCGATGAACACACATTATTTTGTAGGATTTATTTTCAAAGGAAACTGTGTATCAATATGATAAACAGAACCAGAATCAGTTGTCCCAGCAGGTTGAACCATGGAAAGAAATGCAGTATAGGTCAGTGTTGAGGACTGTAGCCCACACAGCAGGCTGCCAGACTGTAGCCCAGCTCTGTGAGAGCAAAGTGGAGCACACGAAGGGTAGCAGAGACACCACAGGACCAGGACAGTCTCTTCATGTTAGAGTCAGTGTGATATCCATAGGGTCCCTGGTCCACTGCCACTCAGGAAAAACCCAGATGGTTAGGGAGAGGACCACCAAATGGAGACATTGCTGTTGTCATTTAATGGGATCTGTCCTTCCTTTAAGAATCAAGAGGCTAAGCAGGGCAGTGGTGGCACACGCCTTTAATCGCAGCACTTGGGAGGCAGAGGCAGGAGTATCTCTGTAAGTTCGAGGCCAGCCTGGTCTACAGAACAAGTTCCAGGACAGCCAGGGCTACACACAGAAACCTTGTCTCTTGAAAAACAAGACTGGAGAGATTGTTCAGCTCTTGAAGAGGACCTAAAGCCAGTTTACAGCACCTTACTGTCGCTATCACTGCAGTTCCAGGGGATTTGACTTCTCTGACCTCCATGAATACTCGTACACATGTAACACTCTAAACTCATGCAGGTACACACACATACAAATAAGTAATAAAAATCTCTTCTCTCTGTGTGTCTCCATTTCTTTGTCTCTGTCTTTATCTCTCTGTGTCTGTCTGTGTGTGTGTGTGTGTGTGTGTGTGTGTGTGTGTTTCTTTCTGTCTCTCTACCTCTCACTATATAGCCCTGGCATAGAACTTGCTATAGAAACCAACCTGGCCACCATCCTTGTTCTCTCTCTCTCTCTCTCTCTCTCTCTCTCTCTCTCTCTCTCTCCTCTCTCTCTCAACTTCTTTGAGACAAGTTCCCACTAGGTTGTTCAGGCTGGGTTTGAACCTGCAATTCTTTTGCCTAAACCCTACAAATACCTGGAATTCCAGACCTATATCATTTGCTCAGTTGTCATCTTTAGATTACACTGTGACACGGTGAAATCTATATAAATAGTTGCTATACTATATTGGCAAAATCGACAAGAAAAGTTCTCTTGCCCTCTTGTTCTTACTCCTGCGCCTTACCCCCTCCTCCCCATCCCCATCTCCCACCTCTCCCCTCCCCCCTCTCTCTACATTCGCCTACCTCTCTTCTTCCCCTCCCCCCTCTCTCTCCACATGCTCATGGCCAGCTTCTTCTCCTCTACTCCCTCCCTCTCTGCCTTTCTCTGCCTCTACTACCCACTCAACTTCCCTCCCCATGCCCTGAATAAACTCAATTCTATACTTAAAAAAAAAATAAGACAAGAAAAAAGTCTGTACATATTCAACACGCATATATTTTTTCCCCAAAATGTTTCCAGCCCACAATTAGTTGACTGCATCATTGCAGAATCCATAAAAGGTTAACTGTGAAGGAACCTTCCAGAAAGAACATGCAATCTAATCACAAACCAATCAAAGGGTAGAGGTACCGGCCACATTGTCTTACTTACTACAAGGATTGTTTTTCAGCAACAACAAAAAATGAAATGTGTTGTTTTGGTGAGTTTTATAGCATCTTTTGACCGTATAACCAACAGATTCTCTAGAGAATCAAGCCACAAGAATACAATGCATGGACAGGATAACAACCTCACCAAACCCCAAGATTGCATTTTGTTTAGCTTAGTTTTGCTTTATGAGACAAGATCTCACTGTGCATCACAGGCTGGACTTGAACTGACTTGGAACTCTCTGTAGCCCAGGCTGGCCTTGGACTCACAGTAATCATCTTGCCTCCTGCTCCAGAGTACCGATGTTAAACCATGTGCCACCATACTTCACATGAAGCCTGGGGGTTCTGAATGCCTCAGTCTTCTGCTGAGGTGGGAGAGGAGAAGGAAGGGAGGAAGGGGAAGAGAGTGAAAGAAGGGGTGACCTGCAGCTTTTCTTATTGATCTTTGCCTTCCTTCCTTCTTTCCTTCCTTCCTTCCTTCCTTCCTTCCTTCCTTCCTTCCTTCCTTCCTTCTGTCCTTTCTTTCTTTTGTTCTTTCTTTTTTTCTCTCTTCTCTTCTCTTATCTCCTTCTTCCTTCCTTTCTTCCTTTTTTTCCCCCCTCCAGACAGGGTTTCTCAGTGTAGCCCTGGCTGTCCTGGAACTCACATGGTAGACCAGGCTGACCTGGAACTCACAGAGATCTCACTACCTTTGTCTACCAGGACCAAAGATGTATGTGCCACCATGGTGTGGTCTTTGCCTTTCTTAAGGATTTTTCCCTCTTTCTTCAATGTAAGCTGGAGTTAGACAGGTGAAACAGGTTAGCTCTGAAACACTAGGCGTGATGGAGGGCAGGTCTTACTCCCTAGTCCATGCGAAATGTTTTCAGTGTTTGTCCCCCAGATTCATATGTTAAAAGCCAGGTCCTTGGGTTGGAGAGATGGCTCAGCGGTTAAAAGCACTGACTGCTCTTCCAGAGGTCATGAGTTCAAATCCCAGCAACCATATGGTGGCTCACAACCATCTGTAATGGCATCTGATGCCCTCTCCTGGTCTGAAGAGAGTGACAGTGTACTCACATGCATAAAATAAATAAACCAGCTGGGTAGTGGTGGCCCACGCCTTTAATCCCAGCAGTTGGGAGGCAGAGGCAGGTGGATTTCTGAGTTAGAGGCCAGCCTGGTCTACAAAGTGAGTTCCAGGACAGCCAGGGCTATACAGAGAAACTCTGTCTTGAAAAAACCAATAAATAAATAAATAAACCTTAAAAAAAAAAAAAAGCCAGGTCCTTAAATCTTTACATTAGTGGCAATTGAAGATGATGTGGTCATGACGATGCTGACCTCGTGAATGCTTTAATAAATACATGAACTGGTGGATTAGTGGGTTATTGAGGAAGTAGTTAGTAGTCATGACATTGCTGTATTGGAAGAGTAGGCTCATGATTAAGGTCTGGATTCCATCCCCAAAAACATAAAAGAAATTTGGCTATCTTGGCTTTTTCTTGCTATATGTTGTCCTGGGTCAACTCATGACTAAGGTATCCTGCCTCACAGAAAGGCCTGTCAGAGGCAGACCCTCAGCCTTGAGCTTTCCAATCTGCAGAACTACAATAGATACATTTCTTTGCTTTTTCAATTACTGAGTCTCAATTATTTTGTTGCAGCAATGACAACAGATGCATATGAACCATGATATGTGGCAGCTAACTAGAGAAGCAGCTTCAACACCCTTACCTCTACCCTTAGTTAGAATAATGAACATAATCCAGCTTATGTTTAAATGGCTCAGTTTTAGCACAAAAAGTCTCTTGTCCCAGGAACCTACTCAGTCCCAAGAAAATGGAGAGGTGAAATTGCCTCAGTAATGGCTTTACTGTCCAGGAAGTTCAACCCCATCCCAGAATCTTCTTGCTTCATGCCTGCTTGCTGATGCAATGCGGGCAAAGGAACATCTGCTGGGAACCTGCTCTTGTCCAATGACTGTGCATTCTGAGCAGCAAAATAGGCAAAAAAAAAAAAATCCACAAATAAAACTTTAGAGCATCTCCATTGATGGAGGAACAAACGATCGCAAATCCTAGTCTCAAACAGGGAACCCTGATTAGTCCTAAGGGTCTTGTGGGAGCAGAATTCCAGAGCAAGGAGCTAATGAAGGGGGTGCTGGCCCAGGGATGCCTAAAAGGTTGCACTCAGGATGTTGGCTCAGGCTGTGGTCACCTGAAGAACAAACTAAGGCTGGAGAGTGCCCATCCATGGCAGGTCATAATTTAATGCTAGTTCATAGCAAGGGGCCTCAGTTCTCACTCTAGATGGCTTTTTGGGTATTCCTTCATAGATATTGGTTTTCTCCAGACTAAGAGATCAAAGAGTGAGTAAGCTGATATAGTCAAGGACTTAGAAAGAGGTTGCACTCAGTCATTCCTGCACATCCGATTGGTTACATCTTAGGCCTGATCAGTGTGGGAGTGGACGATACAAGAGTGGGAATGCCAGCTGGGCCTGTGTCTTAGGGTTTTTTTATTTTTTTTTTT
>NC_034602.1:24445033-24446449 GCF_900095145.1 Mus pahari
TCTCTCTCTCTCTCTCTCTCTCTCTCTCTCTCTCTCTCTCTCTCTCTCTCTCTCTCCTGAGTGTGAGTGTGTCTCCATCTCCATCCCCCCCCCATTCAGGGAACAGTCCTATGCTCTCAGCCTCCCTCCCTCTCTCCCTCCCTGCCTCCCTCCCTCCCTCCCTGCCTCCCTTCCTTTTCTCCTTCTCTTCATTTCTTTCCAAAACCACCCTCTTAGAATCCACCTTCATAACTCTTTGCCAAGGCCTGCTGTCCACTCGTGGGATGAAATGAGAGGGGCCGGGGACAGAGACAGATGAATAGCACTGGGCAGAGAGGAGCAGGCAGGTTCCTAAGTGTAAAATATGGACAAACCTGCCACCATCCATTCCCTGGGACAAATAGATCATCACTGAATAGGCTGCAGAAGAGCAAAGAGACAAATTACGCAGCTGTGGCTCTGTCACCTGCTCCTTATTGATGGGCTTTTATGCTCAGGCCCAACTGCTCTCATAGAATTGTATTCCCCAGCTCTCATGGGATCCCAAACAGGAGGGACAGTGACTCAAAAGCTTTTGTCTCTGCTGGGGCATGAGCCACAAGACCAAGTTCCAATCCTTTGGTCCTAGACGTCACATGCAAATATGAATGGTGCTACTTTAACATAGTATTTACATAAGCATATTAATCAAATACATTTTGTATGCAAGTAAAGAAATAATACAAATGCTCCCCCAAACTTATCTCAGGCATTGAACAATTTCAAAGCTACTGGTATGGAATGACTTACAACTGTGCTTACAAAATATCGCCACAAGGTGGCACCACTTTAGCTTGGAAACGCATGCTTGTCTCTGAGCGAGTCTGTTGCTGCAGTTTGGACTCTAGCAACTGCTTTTTGTGACTATTTAGCTGTCTTGTGGCCATTCACTTAGTATTAACTACGATAGCATCATATGAGCATGAGCAGAGTAGGTATCAGATATGATAAAGCAAACTAGATAAAGCTTGAACAACCCACGTGACCCCTGGACAGAGATTGCAAAGGCACACAGCACCATCACAGGCAACAATGTAGCAAGGTGGCTGTGTAGATTTAAGAGTGATGGGAGTGCAGTTTACTTTGCCTTTGCATCCATTTTTATGGAGGAAAACAGGCCTTGGGATGCAAAGGTTTAAATTGTGACGTTTAAGGAAGCATCCTTGTTAAATATGACTTCCCCAAACCTCCCCAGCTATCCTGGAATAAAAATGGCTCTTAGAGAGATCTCAGTGATACTGGCTGATACATCCCTACAGAAGAGATATGGTTCTCATAACCCCAGTACCATGAAATGTGGCCTTACTTGGAAATAGTGTTTCTCAGGGGTTGTTTTTTTAAATGTTTAATCTCTCTCTCTCTCTCTCTCTCTCTCTCTCTCTCTCTCTCTCTCTCTCT
>NC_034602.1:24446462-24449987 GCF_900095145.1 Mus pahari
TGTGTGTGATGTGTGTGTGAGATGTGTGGACATGGGTGTGCCATGGCATGCAGTTGGAGGTCGGTGGACAGCTGTCAGGAGTCAGTTGAGTCAGTTGTCTCCTTCCACCATAGGCTCTGGGGCTCACACGCAGGTTCTTAGGTTTTCCCTGTCGAGCACTTTTGCTTACTGAGCCGTCAACCTTGCCTGTTTTGTTTGCTTGCTTGTTTGGGTTTTGTTGTTTGTAAGACAGGGCTTCTCTGTGTGTCCCTGACTGTCTTGGAACTCGCTCTGTAGACCAAGTTGACCTTGAACTCACAGAGATTCTCCTGCTTCTGCATCCCAAGTGTTGGGATTAAAGGGGTGCAGCTTGGTTTGGATTTTCTTGAGGAATGGTCTTTGCCATGTAATCCAGATTGACTGAAATTTATAATCCTCCAGCCTCAGCCTCCTGAGTACTATGATTATAGGTATGTAGTATCATGACTGGCTACTGAATTTAGGATTTTCTCCATCCCTACCCCACCATAGGAACTCACTCTGTAGACTGGGCTGGCCTTAAATTCACAGAGATTTGCCTGCCTCTGCATGCATCCCCACCAGGTAGTGAATTTAGGGTCCTAACAGGGGTAATCAAATTATTTGGAAGCTGATCCAGGATATTTGACCCAATTTTGAGGCCAGCCTGCCTAGGTTACATGGTGAGTTCCAAAGCAGACTTGGTTACAGAGTGAACCCTATCTCTAAAAACATAGAAGGATTGAGGGAGGGAAGGAATGCAGAGCAGTAGAGAGCCGGCTCACAGTTAAGAGTTTATACTGCTCCACGAGATTTGACATCACTGGCTCTCATAGGCACCCAAGCTGACTTGCACAGACATAGACATATTCACTTATTAAAAGTTTTAAAAAACATAATAAAAAATAAAACTGAGGTTATTAAAATGGGCCCTGTGTGACTTGAATGGAAATGACTCCCATAGGATTGTATGTTTGAATACTCGGTCCCAGTTGGTGGAACTGTTCAGGAAGAGAGGAGTTGTGGTCTTGCCAGGTAGTAGTGATACGCACCTTTAATCCCAGCACTCGGAAGGCAGAAACACAAGGCTCTCTGTGAGTTCAAGGCCAGCCTGGTCTACAGAGCCAGTTCCAGGACATCCAGGGTTACAAAGAAAGACCAGTTGGGTTTCAGACCCAGGACAAACAGCTATGGTGCCTATTTAACATATAAAAGTGGACCTGGCTCGCTCCAGGTTCTCGCAGTATCCCTCAGTGTGGCAAGGTATAGCATACATGCCACGCCCTCTGCCCTGAGCTTCCCTTCTCTCAGAGGCTCTTCCCTATATAACCAGACGACTCTCCACTCTCTCTGCGGCCCATCCCCCACGCCCCAAGGCAATATCCCTGGGATGGTTGAAACTGCCCAAGAGATGCCCCCAGTAAACCTGCCTTTATACTCTTAATTTGGCTTGAACTGGCTTATTTCCTCAGTGGAGAAAGCCAATCAAGACCTTGTCTTGGTGGTGGGGGAGGTCTTGGAAGAGGTAAAGCCACTGGGTATGAGCTCTGAGATTTCACAAGACTTGAGGTGGGGCTGGAGAGATGGCTCAGTGGTTAAGAGCACCGACTGCTCTTCCTAAAGGTCCTGAGTTCAATTCCCAGCAACTACATGGTGGCTCACAACCATCTGTAATGAGATCTGATGCCCTCTTCTGGCATGTCTGGAAACAGCTCCAGTGCACTCACATGAATAAAACAAATCTTTTTTAAAAAAGAAACTACAGCCAGGCATGGTGGTGCACGCCTTTAATCCCAGCACTCGGGAGGCAGAGGCAGGCGGATTTCTGAGTTCGAGGCCAGCCTGGTCTACAAAGTGAGTTCCCGGACAGCCAGGGCTATACAGAGAAACCCCTGTCTCAAAAAAAACAAAATAAATAAATAAATAAATAAAGACAAGGCATTCTCGGGGTGAGTCTCCCTGCCTCTTGCTCAAGGATTGAGCTCTCAGCTAGCACTGCTACCATGCTCTGCCATCGTAGACTCTACCCCATGGAAACAGTAAGCCCAATTAAATGCTTTCTGTTTTATAACTCGCCTTAGTCATGGTATTTTGTCAAAGCAGTAGGAGTTTTAATAAAAAAAGGGGGGGATCTGAATCTGACTAGTGCTAGGGAAAAGGGTGTGAAGAAACCTGAAAAGAGGCTTTACAGAGAAAGGAGACCTGCTGCCACCAGCCTGTCTAGGGCTACCAGAAGCTGGAAAGATGGGGGAGGATCCTTCCCTTTGTAGGAGACAGAGAAAAATGCAGACTCAATTGGCACCTTGGTCTCAGACTAGCCTCTAGAGCTGTAAGACAAGGAGATGTTTTCCTTTCTCTTGTGTGTGTGTGTGTGTGTGTGTGTGTGTGTGTGTTCGCACTCAAGAGTGTATGCATATCATAGCACATGTGGAGGTCAGAAGGCAACCTTGGGTATCAGCCCCACCCCCCAGCCCCCTTCTAGCTTGGCTGAAGCAGGTTTTCTTTAGTGGGAATTCTGGAATTTTAGTTTCTTTTAAAACAGAAATTTTATAAGAACGGGCTTTTGTTTTTTTGTTTTTTTCTTTTTCTTTTTTGTTCGGGCTTTTGTTTTAACCCCAGGTGTGGGATGTGGGGCTGCTTTGGGCTGTTAGAGCAGCTGGCTATGATTTGCCTCATACTTTAGAGGAGACATGGTTTTGCCAGCTGCAGATAATTTCTGCGATTGTGTGACCTCTGGGATTCTGGGAACTTTTCAGAGCATATATAAATGCTAAAGCACTGATCAGTGCTTGTCAGTTTAGGAACATTGATTGTGATTTGTGAGTAGCCTTGGTCAAAGAAGAAACAAAAGGAAAGAAATTAAAGTCAGAATTTTCCTATTTCCTCTCTCCCCTGTGTCCTTGTTTCTCTCCTATCTAACGTTGGGAGTTGAAATTGGGAGAAGAACCCACAAAGTAGCAAAGACCAGTCCCAGGTCTTTTTATCTTGTGCTCCACTCACTAAGCATCTCCGAAGGCTCTCACACTTCCAGGGATTCTCCTGTCTTTACCTCAGTGTCCCTAAGGAGGACTGGGATTATAGATTTGCGCACTACTGTTGCCTGACTTTTCATGAGTTTTTCATGCTGTGTAGCAAGTATGTCACCCACTGAGCCATTTCCCCTGCTTGAGACTTCTGTGTTTCTAGGTGACCCAGTTAATGGTGCTTTGGTACAAGGGGTCCTAGAAAACGAATAGAATATCAGCCCAAACCCCAAAGTATCAGCCTGCTATGAATGCCTGTAATCCCAGGACTCAGGAGCTCAAATTCAAGGTCAACTTGCTTCAAACAGTGAGACCAAAGCCTTCAAAGCAAAGTATCAATTCATGTAACAAAGAAGCAGTAGTGAATTGGGAATTAGACAGTAGCTTCTATGGACAAGGCCCTTTTCCTCCATAAGCATGCTATCCTTAAACAACAGTGGCTCAAGCCGGGCGTGGTGACGCGTGCCTTTAATCCCAGCACCTGGGAGGCAGAGGCAGGTGGATT
>NC_034602.1:24450092-24453683 GCF_900095145.1 Mus pahari
AGGGCTATACAGAGAAACCCTGTCTCGAAAAACCAAAACCAAACAAACAAACAAAAAAAACAAAACAAAAAAACAAAAAAACAACAGTGGCTCAGAGCCAGGAAAGCTGAAGAAAGAGATGAATCACCTCCCAGGTAAGTAGGGTAGGGCAGGACAGGACAGGGCAAGATTTCCTCACCTCACTCAACAGCTTGCAGTTAGAAACACAAATCTTCATTCCTGAAATTTAACATTTAGCATTTTCATATTATAGCTGAACAAGGGACTGCTATTTTTTCAACAATGTTTCTTTCTACCAGTCTTAATTTTACTGCTGTGATCAGACACCATGACCAAGGCAACTCTTATAAGGATAACATTTAATTGAGGCTGGTTTACAGGTTCAGAGGTTCAGTCCATTATCATCAAGGCAGGAACAGGGCAACATCCATGGCGTAGGAGGATCTGAGAGTTCTACATCTTTATCTGGAGGCTGTTAGCAGAATACTGGCCTCCAGGCAAGTAGAATGAGGGTCTTAAAGTCCACAACCACAGTGACACACCTACTCTAACAAGGCCACACCTTGTAATAGTGCCACTCCCTGGCATATGCAAACCACCACACTACCCCTGCTCTTTCATACGGAAGTTATCTGGAGCTCATTTTCTTTCAAGCTCAGCATCTCAGCCAGGCATGGTGGTACAAGCCTTTATTTAGTCCCTCTCAAGGCAGAGGCAAGCAGAACTTTGTAAGTTGAACTGAGTTCTAGACCAGGCAGGGTTACAAAATGAAATTCTATTTCAAACAAAACAAAAACCAACTCAGTGCCTCAGAATGGCACTTTGGAAAAGCATCCCCACCGTGCAAAGATCACCAAGGCCAGGTATATTCAATGAGCCAGCTCACCTCCCCGAGCCTACTAGTAAGCAAGAACCTCTGTTTATGTGACTTTGCTCTCTACCCCATTTGCAAAGCAATGTGATGCAGCTTACCAGAATAGATCCAGAAGCTGAGTGTGGGTTCTTAGCGTTTTGGGGGCTGTGGGAGGGGATCCTGAATTCCTGCCCAGGGTGGGCTATTTATTTAGATGTTCTTACCCAAACCAAACCAAAATTCCAGAGCATCAGAAAATAGAAGTCAAAGTCACACTGAGAGACATTCAGCAAATAATCGGTTGGCTCATAAAATACAAGGAAAGACTGTAGGAGTATNATGGGCTGTAGGAGAGGAAGGAGAAATAACTAAGTGTTGCATTGGATTATACACTGGATCCAGGAACAGCAAAGGGACAGTAATGAAAAACAAAACAAAACTATTGCTATTGAAATAGCAATAAAGTCTTTAATGAGATGCAGTGTCTCCGTGTTGTTATTTTTTATTTATTTTATTGTAGTGCTGGGAGTTGAAGTTAGGAAATCTCATGCTAGGCAAAGATTCTATCAGTGATTGTTGAAAGCTGAGATTCACAAGAAAAAACTAAACAAAACAGGTCTACAATTTTAAGCCATATTTGAAGCAAGCTTTATTTAAATGTTGGCCAGGATGATGGGCTCTAACCAGGACCATTTGGAGTGCCCAGGAAATGGTGACAAGTCACATTTTGCAAAGGTTTCAAAAGTCGAACCCATAAGGCTGCCGTATTTCCCATCAGGTCCAATCAGCGGCCAGCATACATCCTGACATACTCCCTGCCATCGGATCTCCTGCCTATACCCAATCAGGGGCAAGCATTCATCTTGACATATTTCCTGCCCATGCTCCTCCAACTCACCTCTGATCAAGCATAGCCAGTGCAGATGGGTAAAACAGGACAAACAGGAATATATTTTTAACTGTCTTAACTGCAAACGGAACCCTTAACTGCAAATGAAAGCCTTAACCTGCGAGGTGTCTTTTTCCTGGTTTTGGTCTTGCATTAAATTGCAAAGTGTATTGTTCTCGTTCCTGTTTGGTCTCACATGATTAACACATAACCCATCCAACTTTCATCCTTCCTAACCTATTTTTCTTTCTTTTGTTCTTCCTTTCCTTTCCTTTCCTTTCCTTTCCTTTCCTTTCCTTTCCTTTCCTTTCCTTTCCTTTCCTTTCCTTCCTTCCTTCCTTCCTTTTCCCATATCTTGCTTGCCCAGGCTAAATGCCCATTTATAGGTGTCTGCCACTGTGGTAAGAAGGTCTCTGTTTTCCTGTTTATTTTTAGAGCTGGGGGCTGTCACCTCATTATGCTGCCAAGGCTGGAATGCAGAGGCCTTTCACAGGTCCGGTCTCCTTCTGATCATGTGTATTTGACTTGCTCCATGTGGACCTCATGGCCCTGGGTTCATGCAAGCATCCTTAGGGAACATGGATTCCCTCCTGTACACACCACAGTTGCCCACAGCACTATTTCCTAACTTGTTGTGATAAAGTACTGACCAAAACCAGCCTGGGGAAGAAAGGGTTTATACATCTTAGAAGCTATAGTCCATCATCAAGGGAAACCAGGACAGAAGCTAAAGGTAGGAACCCGGTCAGAGACCAGGAAAGAATGCTGACTACTGGCTTACTCAGCTTTCTTATATAACCCAGGACCAAGTGGGTAATATAGGAGTAGTACCACCTATAGTGGGCTGTGCCCTCCCTGAACCAATCATTAATCAGGAAGATTCCCCACAGATTTGCACAGGGCAGTCTGATGCAGACAATTCCTCAGTTGAGATTACCTCTTCTCAGTTGACTTTACCTGTGTCAAGTTGACAAAAAATGTAACCAATGTCACTGGAGTCCTCAACTCATGGGCTCAATCCTTTTGCATCCTCCTGTCTGGCTGTCTGGCTGTCTTCCCAGCTCTAGGGGGTTGATCTGGTGCCTCTGTGTATACAAATGTTAAGAGAGGGGAGGTCCCCCAAGATCTGGTTGCCTCCACCAGGGAAGTCTCATGTACACCAGTTTTTGCTGTGCAAACCTTTCTCCCCACGTTAACTGGTCAATAAAAGGATAAAGCCTGTGGTTGGAAGCCGGGCATGGTGGCGCATGCCTTTAATCCCAGCACTCTGGAGGCAGAGGCAGGTGGATTTCTGAGTTCAAGGCCAGCCTGGTCTACAAAGTGAGTTCCAGGACAGAGAAACCCTGTCTCGAAGGGAAAAAAAAAAAAAAAAGCGTGTGGTTGGGCAATAGATAGAGGTACACAGGTTTTCATTACCTGTCTGGGGGTCATAGGCGGAGAGAAGAGAGGAAGAAAGGACATGGGAGAAGGGAGAAGCCACCATGAGAGGAGATGGACCGTGAGCATAGGACCAGGAGAAACAGCAAGTAACAAGGGACACGTGGCTGGGATGGAAGTTAGAACAGCTCCAAACCTGCCCACTCTAGGCTACTGCTAAATAAGACACCTGGGTTGTGTGTCTTTTATACAGGCCAGGGCTACACAGAGAAACCCTGTCTCGAGAAACCAAAAATAAACAAATAAATAAATACATAAATACATAAACAAACAAACAAACAAACAAATAAATTAAAAAATAAACTGGATGAGGTGCTGTAGAGCCCTAAATTCTAACACTTCCCCAAAACCTGTTCCCTAGATCATTAGGAATGTGGCTAGTAAAGAGCCTTTGTTCTCTTAGGGCAGCTGA
>NC_034602.1:24454218-24455962 GCF_900095145.1 Mus pahari
GGGTCGACTCCTCTGTCTCCTGCGTGAGATACGAGTCGGCCCGAGGCCTCGTAAATAAAGTACCTCATGTGAATTACAGCAAGGTGTTAAAGGTGTATTACGAGAATTTTCTGGGGACCCGAGAGAGTACCNGACCAGAGGGAGTCCCTCCTTTCGGGGTCTTACAGTGCCACATGTCCACGATCGCAGGACTTGAGAGGTAAAGGCGTGAAGGCAGGAAGATCAGTTCAAAGTCATCCTCAGTCAGTTTGGGACCAGCCTGAGCTAAAAAAAAAAGTCCCCCACCCCCCCAGAGTTTCTCTGTGTAGTCCTTGAACTCACTCTATAGACCAGTCTGGCCTTGAACTCATAAAAATTCACCTACTTTTCCCTCTCAAGTCTTGGAGCTAAAGGCGTGTGCCACCATTGCTCTACCTGAAAAGACTTTTATTATTATTATCATTATTATTATTTTTATATTTTGGTTTTTTGAGACAGGGTTTCTCTGTGTAGCCCTGGCTGTCCTGGAACTCACTTTGTAGACCAGACTGGCCTCGAACTCAGAAATCCACCTGCCTCTGCCTCCCAAGTCCGAAAAGTCTTAAAGCAAGAGATTTATAGATTTAAAAATAGAACTGGCACAATGAATAAACAGGAAAGGGTTGGGAAAAACCATCAAAAAAAAGAAAGAAAGAAAGAAAGAAAGAAAGAAAGAAAGAAAGAAAGAAAGAATACAGTGTAGTCAGTCATAAGAGGCCCTGAGTTTCCTAATAGCATAGTTCAGGAAGAGAACAAGACTGTCTACATGAATCCTGTGTTGCCCTTAGAAAAATATAGCACAGAATATTTAATGATATGGGGATACATTCATGACATTTATATTTTTTTCTACTTGTTGGTTTTGAGTTTTTTGAGACAGTCTTCCTTCGATTTGTGTAGTTCCTCCAGCCTTGGCTTCTCAGATTACAGGCATACCACCACACTCAGCTCACTCCAAGTTCATGACTAGAAAATTAGCAAATCACAACACAATAAAAAATTACATGAATGCAATAGACCAGTGGATTATACATGTTAAAATCTGTTTTGCTTTCTGGCCACATCAAGTTCCTATTGCTATGTAACAAGTTGCTACAAATCCAGTGGCTTAAAACAACCTATATTTATTCTCATTCAGCACCCATGCCCGGGCTTAGCTTATCGTGGAATTCTGCTTCGGTTTCACAGGGCTGCAGGCCTTGTGTCAAGGACACCATGGTTCTCATCTGAAGCCCACAGCTTTTCTTGGAGTTCACTCAGACTTCTGTGAAACCTCCAAGTCAGGACTGCAGGACTGAGAGCCGTTTTCCTGAGCTGCTGCTGGTCATTCCTAGGTCTCTAAGGCCATCCAGAATTCCTTGTTCTGTGGCCTCATCGGTAGTTTAAAACATAAATATCTGTTTTCTTTCTGGTCAGCAGGAGTACATTACTCTGCCTTCTTTTATCTTCTACTTCTAGATGCCTTTAAGAGTTAGTTCACGGGGCTGGAGAGGTGGTCCAGGGGTTAAGAGTTCTTTCTGCTGGCACAGTACCCAGGCTCAGTTCCCAGCATCCATGTGGAAGCTCTCAGCCACCTGGACCTCCACTTCCAGGACTTCAACACTTGGTGTCTCCTTGGGCCTCAGAAATAAAATAGAAATACATAAATCTTTTTTTGTTTGTTTATTTTAAGTTCATCCAGGCTACTAGCCTCTCTCTCTCTCTCTCTCTCTCTCTCTCTCTCTCT
>NC_034602.1:24457237-24460072 GCF_900095145.1 Mus pahari
GAGAGGACCAGGAGAGGACCAGGAGAGGACCAGGAGAGGACCAGGAGAGGACCAGGAGAGGACCAGGAGAGGACTAGGAGAGGACCAGGAGAGGACCAGGAGAGGACCAGGAGAGGACTATCCTGCAGAATCCATAAGTTTACTCCAACCCAAAGTTCATGGCCTTAGATAACACACAACGTTGAGAGAGTTTTGCTTCTCTTTTTAAAATATTCATTCATTCATTCCTGTGTGTGTGTGTGTGTGTGTGTGTGTGTGCACTTGTGCAGAAGTCAGGGGATAACTTCTGGGAGTCAGTTTTCTCCTTCCATTATGTGGGTCCCCAGGAATGGAACTTGTTTATCAGGCTTGCCAGCAGGTGCTTTAAACCCACTGAGCCACTTCACTGGATCCATTTTTCCCTTATTTTATTTTTGCTGTGGAGATAGGACTAGCCTTGCTCTCTACCATTGAGATACATGCCACCTCCCATCCCCCCAGCCTCATCTTTATTCCCTTCCCTCTTTTTCTGAGGCAGGATTTCATAAATTCCAAGTTGGCCTTAAGCTATGACCTTGAACTTTGATGTTCTTCTGGAATTGTGGTAACTGGTACAGGCTCATACCGAGCTGGGGATTGAACCCATGTCTTTGTGTATGCTAAAGAAGCACTCTACCAACTGAGCCTTTTTTTTTTTTTTTTTTTAAAAAAAACTCCTCCCAACCCCTGACAGGGTTTCTCTGTATAGCACTGGCTGTCCTGAAACCTGCTCTGTAGATCAAGCTGGACCTTTTCTGTTCTTTTCTTTTTTCTTTGCTTTTCACTGTCCTTGACACACCAGAAGAGGGCATCAGATCCAATTACATGTGGTTGTGAGCCACCATGTGGTTGCTGGGAATTGAACTCAGGACCCCTGTAAGAGCAGCCAGTGCTCCTAACTGTTGAGCCATCTCTCCAGTCAGACCTTTTCTTTTCTTTTCTTTTCTTTTCTTTTCTTTTCTTTTCTTTTCTTTTCTTTTCTTTTCTTCTTTCTTTCTTTTTCTTTCTTTCTTTCTTTCTTTCTTTCTTTCTTTCTTTCTTTCTTTCTTTCTTTCTTTCTTTTTAAAGATTTATTTATTATATGTAAGTACACTGTAGCTGTCTTCAGACAGCACCAGAAGAGGGTGTCAGATCTCATTACGGATGGTTGTGAGCCACCATGTGGTTGCTGAGAATTGAACTCAGGAACTCAGGAAGAGCAGTCAATGCTCTTAACCTCTGAGCCATCTCTCTCCAGCCCCAAGACCTTTTCTTTTCTTTCTTTTTTTTTCTTTTTTGGGTTTTTGAGACAGGGTTTCTCTGTGTAGCCCTGGCTGTCCTGGAACTCACTCTGTAGACCAGGCTGGCCTCGAACTCAGAAATTCTTATCTGCCTCTGCCTGCTGAGTGCTGGGATTAAAGGCGTGCGCCACCACGCCCGGTGACCTTTTCTTTTCTTTTCTTTTCTTTTCTTTTCTTTTCTTTTCTTTTCTTTTTTTTTAAAGATTTATTTATTTATTATATGTAAGTACACTGTAGCTATCTTCAGACACACCAGAAGAGGGCGTCAGATCTGGTTATGGATGGTTATGAGCCACAATGTGGTTGTTGGGATTTGAACTCCGGACCTTCAGAAGAGCAGTCGGGTGCTCTTACCCACTGAGCCATCTCACCAGCCCTTTTCTTTTCTAAAGAGGGGGTCTCACTATGAAATTCTAGCTGACCTGGAACTCACTATATAGACCAGGCTGGCCTCCTACGCACAAAGATCCACTTGCCTCTGCCTTTAAATGTGGGATCCCCTCTTTATTTGTCTGTTTGTTTTTGTTTTGTTTTTTTCAAGACAAAGTTTCTTTGTGTAGCCTTGGCTATCCTGGTACTCTCTCTGTAGACCAGGCTGGCCTTGAGCTCATAGAGATTTATCTGCCTCTGCCTGCTGAGTGCTGGGATTAAAGGCGTGCCACTAACACCTGGCTCCCTGCACACCTTTCAAAGACTCTTTTTACATTTATTCTTAGACAGTTTCATACATGTGAACAACGTATTTGTTCATATCCAGCCCCAACTCCTCAGCCCTCTCCCCCAGACTTCCTCAACACATCCCCTTCCTGCTTCCTTCTGGGAGACAATTTCTTGCTATATAGTACATGCTGGTCTCAAAAAGTTGCTGCTATCTTTAGTTTCTCAGCCTTTTGATTGATAAAATTACATGTGCAAATCACCAAACCTGGTTTCTATTTTTAAAAGATCTTACATAGATCACTTGTAAAATGATGTAAACCACAACCTGCCATTAAACAGAAGAGCAAAAGGGTCACTAGAAGTACAAGCAGTGGAATTTGTTAAACTCTTGGTTGAGGATGGCTGAACGTGTAACTCTCCCGTTTTCACCCCCTGAGCACCAGGCTATTAGGCTGGCTGACTATAGGCCCAGGACTTTGTGTATGCTGGGCAAGCACAGTATTAACTGAACTACACTACCAACATCCCACAACATAATTCTTCTATGAGTTTCCACTGAGAGGCTTCTCTGCGAACCTGTCAGCTCAGGCTCACTGTGCAGTCGGGCCTGGCTTGGAACTCATAAGATCCCTTTGCATCTGCCTCCTGAGTACTGGAATTAACCATAGATATGGCCACCAACACACATGGCCATATGTATTTTGTTAACAATACTTTGTTTTTTAGTTTAAAAAAATTATGATACCAGGCATGGTGGTGCATGCCTTTAATCCCAGCGCTCGGGAGGCAGAGGCAGGCGGATTTCTGAGTTCGAGGCCAGCCTGGTCTACAAAGTGAGTTCCAGGACAGCCAGGGCTATACAGAGAAACCCTGTCTT
>NC_034602.1:24461157-24472446 GCF_900095145.1 Mus pahari
TGCGTGTGTATGTATGTGTGTATGTATGTGTGTGTGTGTGTGTGTGTATACCTGTGTGAGAGTGTAGGTGTCTGAGGAGCCCAGCAGAGGGCATCAGATGCCCTGGAGGTGGGTTTGTAGGCTTCTGTGAGCTGCCCCACTTGCAAGCTGGGGATTGCCTTCAGGGCCTGTGTAGGAGCTCTAAGTGCTCTTAATCACTGAGCCACCTCTCTACTCCCATTATATCTATTTTTATTCCTGGCTCTCACTTTTTTTTGATTCAGAACTACCTATCTTACACACGGACATTTCCCAGGAACTTTAAATGGTGTATTTTGCAGATTAGCCCTAAGCCTAGCACCTAGGAGATCTTCTATAAACAAGAATGATTACTCATCACAAGCCTTATGTTTTAGCTCCCACTGTGTGATCTACTTCCTTTCCCTGCTCCTGAGTGCAGTCTCCAGATTACTTATTCACTGGTAGCATCTTTGCTCCTGGGCTATTTATTGTCTCAGTAGGAAGCATCCACCCTGGCTCTCCCGCCAGCAGGGAAACACTGAAGCAATAAAAATGAAGGTAACTCCACACCTAGCCCACAGCACCCTGAAGCATCACTTTGGTGGCAGCCTCTCTGGTGGGTCCAGTCAACAACTACCCAGCCCTGGCTGGAGCATCCTACTCGTCCAGGAATCTCTTGCAGAAGAGCGAGACTTGAGCTACAGGACAAGTCTAGCAACAATGTCTAATAAATACTACAGAATTCCAATCATGTTACTTATGTATTGCTTCTTGAACTTTTATGTATACAAAAATGGGTTTCTTTATGACATTTCGGTGCCTATAAATCCTTAGACTTGGCCGGGTGTGGTGGCGCAAGCCTTTAATCCCAGCACTGGGGAGGTAGAGGCAGGCGATTTTCTGAGTTCGAGGCCAGCCTGGTCTACAGAGTGAGTTCCAGGACAGCCAGGACTATACAGAGAAACCCTGTCTCAAAAAACCAAACAAACAAACAAAAAAATCCTTAGACTTTGTTCTCATTAGCCCTATTCCCAGTCCATATTTTTTGGAAGGAGCAACAGGGAGAATTTAGAAGCTTAAGGTTGTGTAGCACACTGGTAAAGCCAGCAGTTCTGGCCTAGATCAGGGCTCAGTCCCATTTCTGGCCTTGTCTCTCAAGATCTGGGTTGAGCATGAGATCCTATAATGCTGGGCGTTGGTTCTGCCAGGGTCAGAGCAGAGAGGACTCGACAGAGATGACACTTACGGAGTGCCTATTGTTTAGTCAAACCACATGCAGTTGCCTCCTTTGCATCCTGAGAACTAGTTACAAACAGAATTTAAGCTGGGCTGGGGTGGCATGCACCTTTGTTCTAGCACTCAGGAGACAGACGTTGGTAGACTTGTCTGAATTTAGGGTCAGCCTGGTGTACATACTGAGTTCCTGGACAGCCATGGCTACACAGAGCCTCTGCCCTAACCAAACAAAGCAGCACATAAACTAAACAAGGACAGCAAAACAAAAACACCCTCCCCAAATAAGTCCAGACCAAACCAAACCAGCAGAAGTCAAGCCAGGGCTCTAGGGTTTTTTGTTTTTGTTTGTTTGTTTCCTGAGACAGGGTTTTATTGTTTTGTTTTGTTTTGCTTTTGGTTTTTCTGTGTAGCACTGGCTGTCCTGTAACTCTACAGACCTCAAACTCACAGTGATCCACCTGCCTCAATTTCCCAAGCACTGGGATTAAAGGTGTGTAGCACCATGCTCTTGCAGGGCTATGGTTTTAAGAGAGGCTGAGGAAGAGGACATGCTAAAGCTCAGGGGTTCTAGGATACCCCAAATAACACAGGGAGACCCTGTCTCGAAGACAGACAAAGGTTGGAAAGGTGGCTTAGTGCTTAAGAGTAAATGTTGCTTTCACAGAGGACCCAGGTTCAGTTTTCAACACCCACGAGTAGTAAGGACTGAAATACAGAATCAGGGGTTCTGGAACCCTCTTTTGACATGCATACCAGGTATACATGCAATGCACATATGTGCTGTAAAACATTTATATACGGGGCTGGTGAGATGGCTCAGTGGGTAAGAGCACCCGACTGCTCTTCCAAAGGTCCCGAGTTCAAATCCCAGCAACCACATGGTGGCTCACAACCATCCATAACAAGATCTGACGCCCTCCTCTGGGATGTCTGAAGACAGCTACAGTGTACTTATGTAATAAATAAATAAATCTTTAAAAAAAAATTATATACATAAGATAAAAATAACTGTGGTGCTTTGACTAAGAATGGCCCCATAAGCTCATATTTGAATGCTTGGTCACCAAGGAGTGGACCTATTTGAAAGAATTAGAAGGATTAGGAGGTGTGGCCTCGTGGAAGGAAGTCTATCACTAGGGGTGGTTTTTGAGGTTTCAAAAACCCATGTCAAACCATGTCTTGCTTTCTAAGCCTGCAGATCAGGATATAGCTGTCTTTCAGCTACTGCTCCAGTACCATGCACGCCACCATGCTCCCCACCATGATGACAACGGACTAAACATCCGAAACTGTAAAGAAGTCCCCAATTAAATATTTTCTTTGATATGAGTTGTTGTGGTCATGGTGTCTCTTCACAGAAGCAGTGACTGGGGAATGTATGTATCTTTAAAACAAGTAAAAACTCTACAACTCCCCAGAAAGTTGAAATTTTCTTAAGCATATTCTACACTTGATGACATTAAGCTACAAGTACTACAAGTATGTAGCTTGGAAATTAAAACAAAACAAAAAAATAAAACAAACAAAGAAACAGAGGATAAAATGAAAATTCTTGCCGGGCAGTGGTGGCGCACGCCTTTAATCCCAGCATTCGGTAGACAGAAGCAGGTGGATTTTTGAGTTCGAGGTCAGCCTGGTCTACAGAGTGAGTTCTGAAGCAGCCAGGGCTACACAGAGAAACCCTTTCTCGAAACAAACAAACGAACAAAACATAAAATGAAAATTCTTTCACTTTTCTCACTGCTAGTAGCCTGGTTTCATGGGATTCAATCTAGTATGTGTCAGACGCCGTTCTAAAGCTTTCTATATGTATTAAGCAAGTTTCAATTCCTCAACTACCTAGTAAGGTAAGGACAATCATGAATCCTGTGGTTATTTTAATTCTCTCTCTCTCTCTCTTTTTTTTTTTTTCCGAGACAGGGTTTCTCTGTGTAGCCCTGGCTGTCCTGGAACTCACTCTGTAGACCAGACTGGCCTTGAACTCAGAAATCCACCTGCCTATGCCTCCCAAGTGCTGGGATTAAAGGCGTGTGCCACCACTGCCCGGCTATTTTAATTCTCTTAAAAAGAAGCTCAAGGATCAGGCAGGCAAGTCGGGGCAACTTAAGCGGCCTCCCTTCGTGTTTTTAAAATTTGAAGAATACAAGTCAGCACATATAATTGTCAAAAAGGAATTTCGGCCGGGTGTCCCAGATATGACTGATGCTCTGGTGAGACGCGATAAATGGGGTCTCTCACGGTACCTCGTGCCGTGCTGTCCCGGCCTCTACAGGTTTCCCGGGAAAGGCGCCGCCCGCGCCTTCTCAACCAGTCTTGCTAGAGTAGGAGTATACTTTACGAACAAAAGCGCTCGGAGTGACCGCATCTACAGCCACTCAACGCCGACAACAGACCGGCGGCCCTGGTTCAGTGCAACTTTCAATTGGTGGAGTAGGCCTCCAGGAGGCGGGACGAAGCGGAAGTCCCGCTTCCTCTGGCGTTCCTGCCAATCACAGCGTCTTAGAGGAAAAAAAAGGGTTAGGGTGCGTGCGCGTGTGTAGCGTTCTGGGAGTCCCGAGGGCGGGGCGGGTCGCTGAGGTGGGGGTTGGTAGAGGACGCTTCCCGAGGGCGCGCGGAGCCGAGCTGGTGACAGACACGCACGCGCGTGTGCGCTCCCAACTACTGCGCGGCCCCGCGACCCTCGGCGGTCGGAGCCGCAGCCGTCTAGGATTCCCGTCCAAAGGCGTCCCTGGCGTCCCCAGCCCGAAGCTCCGAGCTCCGGGCCGGGCCTGCTTCTGCCGGCATCCCGTCCCCCCCGTCGTCGGAGACTGTCCCTTAACTCATCTTTCCGCACCCACAGCCGGGTCCTCGCGGCCCATGCTGGCCGCTGGGGACCCAGGCAGCCTAGGTCTGACTCGGGCCGGCCAGCCGGCCACCATGGTGGCCCCGAGGCCTGTGCAACTACTCCAGGGGGGCTAAGAGACCCAGAACGCGGGCCTAGGGGTGAGGGGATCCCAGGCCGGTACCCCGCGCCATGGCCGGAGCCATCGCTTCCCGCATGAGCTTCAGCTCACTCAAGAGGAAGCAGCCCAAGACATTCACGGTGCGGATCGTCACCATGGACGCCGAGATGGAGTTCAACTGCGAGGTAACCGGCCGCCGGCCCCGACGGGCTGTGAGCGGAGAGCCGCGGAATCTCTGCTTGTCTGATGGCAGCGGCGCGCGTCCCTACCCATGGGGTGCCCTCGCAGTGGTGACAGTCGAGGTGGAAGCTTAAGGGATTTCGTATATATCATTATCTGGAACCGGAAGAGGCTTTCTAGGGCCAGATCACAAGGCAAAGCTAGTTTATTTGTTTGTTTGCTTGTTTGTTTTTTAAAGTGGGGTTCTTGGTTTTGGCGTTTCCCGAAGGTTATTTTCATTCATTTGTTATTGGAAAACACTGGAATCTTCCGTAGAAACGAACCGGTGTGCGGTGTGTAGAACTCGCGCCTAAAACTCCCGGGAGTTTTTCCACTAGGTATTAACTGTGTACCCTAGGTCTTAAAAGTTACATCAAGTTATATTGGAAGTTTGTACTTTTCCCTGTTCCAAACGTTTACGTTTCTGGGAAAATCTCTTTGAGGAAAGAGTGTCTTACTTTTACTTTCCCAAGTTTCTAACATGATGATAATAGCTATCATTTGTTGAAGTGTGTGTGTGTGTGTGTGTGTGTGTGTGTGTGTGTTTGTGTTGTTTTCAGGGCCTTGTCTATGCTAGGCATGCATTCCATTACAGGGTTGTATCCACAGCCCTGAACAGTTGCAAAGTGTCAGACATTTACACATTTGACTCTGAAAAAGCAAACAAAAAGCAAAGCAATAGCAAAAAGCCGGTCAGATAGGCACCTGTGACACTGGAATATTCGTGGTTCGCTTTCAGAATCCTTGGAATCTCCAAAGTCATAGGCTGCTTTTTGTGTGTTAATGAGTTGGATGCTGTTGCCAGGTTATGGTAGTTTTAGAGTTCAGCCTGGTTCCCAGAAAGGATCTTTAAGGTTGGGACTTCTCAGTTCTTCCCTTAAGATTGAAGTGAAGGTTAAGTTGATCATCAGTGGCCAGTGATTTAACGGACAATGCCTATATAAGTAAGCATCCATAAGGATGCGGCTTGGAGAGCTTCCATCTGAACATGAACTCTAGTAGTGGGTATATAAACTCAGCGCCGATTCCCACATGCCTTACGGTATACATTTAAAAAGATGTCATATAAGCTGGGCAGTGGCGGCGGCGCATGCCTTTAATCCCACTACTTGGGAGGCAGAGGCAGGCCGATTTCTGAGTTCAGCCTGGTCTACAGAGTGAGTTATAATATCTTGTGCCCCTTGTAATATCCTATGAAAAATAGGTGCATGTGAGTGTTTTAACCTAAGTTCTGTGAGGTGTAGTACTAAATTTTTTTTTTTAAAGACTTATTTATTGTTATATGTAAGTGCACACTGTAGCTGTCTTTAGACACACCAGAAGAGGGCATCAGATCTCATTACGGATGGTTGTGAGCCACCATGTGGTTGCTGGGATTTGAACTCAGGAAGAGCAGTCAGTGCTCTTAACCACTGAGCCATCTCTCCAGCCCGGTGTAGTACTAAATTAACTGACCCCAAAGAGGGAGTTGTGGCCCTTCAGTTTGTAGCTAGCCAGAAGCATGTGACTGGCTTCAGGAACAGGAGGCAGTCTTGTGTGGCTGACACTGCAGGAGATGGTAAAAGCCTCTTTGTAAAAGGTGGGAAACCTTATTGTTTCCTTCATGCAGTGTGCCTCGAGATTTTGAACTTGAGACTGAGCTTTTAGCCAGTGTGATACCAACTTAGCAGTTTAGTCCTTGCTACCCTAAGTGTTGATTCATGGCCAGCAGGATTGGTAGCCACTACAGGAGTCAGGAGTCAGGAGTTGACAAATTGTTTCTACACGTGGCTACATAGCCAATCACTTCAGCTTTACCGGGCTTTGGAGTTCTGTTGGAACTACTTAACTCTTCAGCTTTGCTCTTCTATAGGATTGACTTAAGCAGGACAGTATCACAACTCACTGACATTTTCTACTCCAAAACTGATGAAAATACTTCTGAACACAACCTTTGGAAATGGTTGTAAGGGTGACCGGCCAAGGCAGCAAGAATGGGAATGTAATAAGATAGTAAGAATGGGAAGGTAATAAGAATGGGAAGGTAATAAGGCGGTAGTTTGAATCATATTGTCAGAGCTGCTTTCCCCTTCTGCTGAGGGAAAGTGACTCCACTACTTGTTGCTGAGGCTAAGTCCTAGGAAGATGCACTTACTTGGAGGCTAGGCCACTTTTTTCTATTCAGTCACTCCTTGTGGAACAGGATGTGGTACACAGAGATAATTTAGGACCTCAGTGCTCTAGCACCGGCTTTGACTTGTGAGGTGGTTGGTTATTTGATGGTAGGGAAGGCAAGTTGCAACCTCTACCTACTGTGTTTTTCCACCAAAGACTCAGTCCTAGATTTGGTGAGCAATGAGACAACTCAGAGAAAAGCTTGCATTATCTCCTTCCCTGTTTCCAGAATCCTGGTTCAGAGAGGAGTGGAGAGGGTCAGGTCTTAAAACAGAGAGTTGCTGACCAGGGATATAGTTCTGATAGAGCACATTCAGGCGGTCCAAGAGTCAATGCCAAAAAACAAGCAAAACCCTGATTGTTCCTAATCTTCCCCCAAAGGAAATAACTCACCTGAAACATAGTAGGAAAGTTCATGCCTGAAGGCAGTCTTGGGAATACCAGGTTTTAGTGAGAGAGGCTTCAATTGTTTGAAGATACAGCCTGGACTGCATGTTTTCCAATTTGCAAGAAATTATTAGGGAATCCTCCTTAGGTAGGCATAAATATCAAACATTCAACCTCAGAAGCAGTTCCCTCAAAGTAACCATAATTCAGTAGGCTAGTTTGTATACAAGTTTTGCCTTAGGGCATTGTTAGAAATGTTAGAAAACAAGCCACAATTACAATTTAACAGTTGGATGGTCCTGCAAAGGGAAGACTAAAACCATGTCATTCAAGGTCATTCAAAGCGTCCACCTCCCTGGGAAGAACTATTACAGGCTTTCACACTGTGGGATAATAGATTTTCTTAAACTCATCCAAACAATAAATAGTAAGACTTGAAGTAGATTTGATGGTCTGTGTTTGTAATCTTAGCACTTGGGAGGCTGAGGGATGGAGAATGGAGAGTTCAAGGCCAGCTCGAGGTACATAGCAAGTTTTGCCTCAAAAACTCAAGGACAGTGATAGAGTACTGTCCCTTCCCCACCAAATAAAAGCCTTGATAAGGGCATTAGAGTCACCTAAAATATATTATCTGAAATGTCCAGGGGGCTGAAGAGATGGCTCAGCCGGTAAGAGCACTGACTGTTCTTCCAGAGGTCCTGAGTTCACAGCAACCACATGGTGGCTTATAATCATCTGTAATGGTGTCTGATGCCCTGTACTGGTGTGTCTGAAGACAGCTACAGTGTACTCATAAATAACATAAATAAATATATTTTTTTAAGTTTTTATTTTATTGGATATTTTATTTACATTTCGAATGTTACCCCCTTTCCTAGTTTCCCCTCCCAAAATCCCCTATCCTCTCCCCTCTCCACCTACTCACCAACCTACCCACTCCCACTTCCTGGCATTCCCCTATACTGGGGCATAGAACCTTCCCAGGACCTCTCCTCCCATTGATGACCAACTAGGCCAGCCTCTGCTACATATGTAGCTAGAGCCATGAGTCTCACCATGTTTTTTTCTTTGATTGGTGGTTTAGTCCTAGGGAGCTCTGGGGGTACTGGTTAGTTCATATTGTTGTTCCTCCTATAATAAATCTTTGAAATGTCCAAAAAATTAAAAACTATGAGATATGGGCTGGAGAGATGGCTCAGTGGTTAAGAGCACTGACTGCTGTTCCAGAGGTTCTGAGTTCAATTCCCAGCAACATGTTAGCTCATAGCCATCTGTAATGAGGTCTGATGCCCTCTTCTGCTGTGTCTGAAGACAGTGACAGTGTACTCATATACATTAAATAAATAAATAAATAAATCTTTTTTTAAAAAAGGGAATCCTTTAAAAAAAAACCAAAAATAAAAACTATGAGATATGCAAAGAAAATGGAAAGTATGACCCGTCTAAGGGAAGAGGAGGTGGGTGTGGGGATGCTAGCTACAGAGGTGAGAGTGAGCAGGGATCAGAGTAACAAAAAGGGCTTTGGGGAGATTGTGCAGGCCATAAACTGCTTGCCACGAAAGTATGAGGATCTGAATTTTGATCCTGAATACCCATGTAAAAGCTGTGCTGGAGGCAGCTCTCTCGAGCTTGCTGGGCAGTCAGTCTAAATCATTGAGCTCCAGGTTTTTACTTTGTCACAAAAAAAAAAAAAAAAAAAAAAAAAAAGGTGGCGAGTAATAAAGAGAGATACTTGATATTGACCTCTGGCCTCTGCATGTGCACTTGTGTACCACAAATACACACACACACACACACACACACACACACACATTTAGCCTTTATAAATACATCCCCAGAACTTAGGGAAGCACAGAGCAGTAAAGGAAGGTGCCTGGTACTGCCAAATCAAATGGAAATCCCTCAGGAGAGGATTGTAAAAGAAAACTAAATGAAAGTTCTAGAGCTGAAATGTGCAGTAGTTTGACTAAATTACTCAGTGAGGAACCCCCGTTATAAATTTGAACTGTCAAAAGAAGGAAGGAAGACATTGGTGGTAGTGGCAAATGACTTTAATCCCAGTACTAGGGAGGCAGAGGCAGGCAGATCTCTGAGTTCTAGGCCAGCTAGTTCTAGGATAGCCAAGGCTACACAAAGAAACTCTGTCCTGAAAAACAAAAATAAATAAACAAACAAATAAAAAAATAGAAGGTCAACTAAGAGTTATATCTAGCAAATTTGAATATAGTTTGGTCATTTTACAGTGGTGAAATGAAGACAACAGATAACCAAAAACTGGGAGGATGAATTGCTCAAGGACCTGCCTTACAAGAAAGTGTTAAGGGTCCTTCAGGCTGGAAGTCAGAGACCTCAGACAGTAATTCAAATGCACATGAGAAAATAGTAGACGTAATTATGTGACTACATAAGATGCTGTAAAAGCATAGTTTTCTCCTTTACTGATTAAAAAAAATGTTTAAGTGCGTATGTTGGGTGTATAGCATGTATTATATGAATAGCACATTGACAATAATACAGAAAAGAAGTGTTGGAACAAAGCTATAATAGGCTAAGGAAATGACTACAGATGGTAAAAGAATAGCTGTAATAGTGAGTTACTGTGCATGTAAATTTCAGAACATTTCTGAATTACTAAAACTAGTTTAATCCTGAAGTTGATTTTGGTAAGTCAAGATTATATGATAAGCTGTAGAGCAACTACTAAAAAGATCGAGAGCATTGCCGGGCGTGGTGGCGCACGCCTTTAATCCCAGCACTCCGGAGGCAGAGGCAGGCGGATTTCTGAGTTCAAGGCCAGCCTGGTCTACAAAGTGAGTTCCAGGACAGCCAGCTATACAGAGAAACCCTGTCTCGAAAAACAAAAAAAAAAAAAAAAGATCGAAAAGTATGGAAATGGGTTAGAGTGAAGGCTGAATGGTGAAGTGGTGAAGATTATTCACTGCTCTTGTGGAGGACGCAGGTTTGCTTCCCACACCCACATGGCAGCTCATAACCACCTGCAATTCAGTTCCAGGGGATCTAATGCCATCTTCTGGCCTCCACGGGCATTACATGCATGTGGCACACTGATAGGGGTGTTTGGTTCTGAAGTTTGAACCTCATGGCCAATAGCAAATGCTGTTCCACTGAGTTGTTTGTTCTTTTTTGGAGAAGGATGCAGGCCAAGGTTTCATATAGCCCATGTTAGCTTTAAACTTGGGTATCTAATTGTAGATGACCTTGAATTACTTATTTCCTGCCTCTGTCTTCCAAGTGCTGTGGATTATAGACATGTGTCTCCATGTCCAGCTGGAGAGATGCCTCAGTGGTTAAGACCATATCCTGGCTGGTCACGTAATACATACACTTTTAATCCCAAAAGTCACTTTAATCTCAGGAAGCAGAGGCAGAGTGGATGCCCAAATTTGAGACCAACCTGGTCTACATAGTGAGTTCCAGGACAGCCAGTGAGATCCTGTCTGGAAGGAAAAGAAAGGAAAGGAAAAAAGAAACAAACACAGACAATATTCTCCTGCAACTTGCAGAAGACCCAAGTTTGGTTTCTAGCCCCTATATCAGGCAGCTCAGCACTATCTGTAATTCCAGTTCTAGAGATATCTTATACCCCTAGCCTTCATGTGCACTTGGACTCACATACATGCATGTACACCTACATTTATACATAATTAAAAAAGTAAAAGTAATCCTTAAAAGATGATCTGTAGATCCAAAAATAACAGTATGTTCAACTAGGGTGTGGTTCCTCAGCTTTAGTGCTGCTGATGTTTGAACAGATAACTTAATGTATAGGGAAGCAGTCCTGTTCACTGTAGACTTTTTTGTTGTTTTGTTAGAAACAGTGTTTTCATTTTTGTTTTGTTTTGTTTTGGAGACAGGGTTTCTCTGTAGCTCTGGCTATCCTGGAACTCACTTTGTAGACCAGACTGGCTTCGAACTCAGAAATCCGCCTGCCTCTGCCTCCCAAGGGCTGGGATTAAAGGCGTGTGCCACCATTGCCTGGTGAAACAGTGTCTTCTATGTAGGACTGGCTGTCCTGAAATTTACTATGTAATCTAGCCTAGGCTCAAACTTGTACTGATTTCTGAGTGTGGATTAGGCTACCAGGCCTACAGGCATTGTAGGATATTGAACAACTCCTCCAGCTTTTGATCCTAGTAGCGTCCATCCATCTGTCTGTCTGTTACACTTGCTACCATACACACATTGAGAACACAGTGCAAGTCTATAGAAAGGGATAGTAGTAGTAGGGGTCAGAGAAGCATAATAGTATAGCAGCTTTTGAACTTTTTTTTTTTTTTTTTTTTTTTTTTTTTTTTTTTTTTTTTTTTTTTTTTTTTTTTTTTTTTTTTTT
>NC_034602.1:24472596-24476304 GCF_900095145.1 Mus pahari
TGGTTATGAGCCACCATGTGGTTGCTGGGATTTGAACTCCGGACCTTTGGAAGAGCAGTCGGGTGCTCTTACCCACTGAGCCATCTCACCAGCCCTTTTTTAGTTTTTCGAGACAGGGTTTCTCTGTATAGCTCTGGCTGTCCTGGAACTCACTCTGTAGACCAAGCTGCCCTCGAACTCAGAAATCTGCCTGCCTCTGCCTCCCGAGTGCTGGGACTAAAGGCATGCGCCACCGCCACCCGGCTTGAACTTTTTTTTTAAAAGATCTGTTTATTTTATGTAAATAAGTATACTATAGCTGTCTTCAGACACACCAGAAGAGGGCATTGGATCCCATTAGAGATGGTTGTGAGCAACCATGTGGTTGCTGGGAATTGAACTCAGGACCTCTGGAAGGGGAGCCAGTGCTCTTATCTTCGGAGCATCTCTCCAGCCCAGCTTTTAAACTTTAATGGCACACAATTGACATGAAGATGTTAATTAAACCTGGGTTTCTCTGTAGCCCTGGCTATCCCGGAACTAGATTGGTAGAACAGGCTGGCCTTAAACTACTAGAGTGCACACCTCTGTCTTCCCAAAGATCAAAGACATGAGAAATCTCATTTCTAATTAGTTTTCAGATGATGCCAAGCTGCTGGTCCAGAGACCACAATTTGAGTACCAGGGCAGTAATAGAAAGCACATGGACTTTAAATAAGACAGACTGAGACTTAAAGTTTTCCTACCCACTTCTGCTTGGACTGTGACTTGTAAGCTTTATGGACCTCAGTTTCCATATCAGTAAAGTGGGACCAATAATGCTGGCCCTGCACACTACACAAGGATGTGTGATGCTTAGTCCCCCAGAAAGAGGCAGCAGAAAGGCCGTAACTGGCTTAAAGTGGGAGGCTTGCATCACTTAGGCACTGCCCTGCTGAGTTTTTTATTAAGTCATTGCATCTCCCTTAGACTTCAAATTCTAGAGGAAACACTGTTTATAAACGATGTTTGAACATTTTGTTAAAGTAACAATAGTTTGTTCTGTGGTATTAGAGAGCTTAGAGAAGCAGACCTCTCACTCTCTGCCATGTTTTTGTGCCAAGTTTATGCAAGGAGATGGCAGATGCCTTAGGGAAAAAAGAAAGCCAGTATTTGTGGAATTCTTGGCTTTGGTAAGGTCAAATGGTAGTGACCTTCCAAGAAGGACTCGATTTTAGAACCAGTGGTAGCCGTCACGTGAGTCATGTTACTTTATGGCAATAAGCTCAGGGTTTTTGCTGCAGAGATGGGGTGGACCCTCTCTTTATCTATTTGTTGTATTGCAATATTGGCTTGATGCTCTAGAAGATTTTTCCACTTGAGAGATTTGGTATTTGTCATATTGAGAAAGTGGATGCTGAGTGTAATTCGCCAGGAGGCTAAACGGTTATGTTATTTCTTATCTAGGCTGGAAATTTGCTCCAATAATTCAGTCTATCATTGGGATGAGTCAAACATGAAAAATTTCTCAAAATTGAATTGTGAGAGATTCTAATACTGTATTACATAAAAAACAAAGTCTTCTCATGTTGGTTGGCATTTTAAATGTTTTTATCACAACCAAATGGGATTATGACCAATTGAATGCCAACATTACTGGTCATCATATAACAAGTAGACGTAGTTTGTCCATAACAGAAAGAACCATCAAAGGGGGAAAGCAGAAGGAATAATTCTGGTATATTTAGTATATAGTCTTTATTCCTATACTTCCAAAAATTTAGGCATATAACATCTAGAAATTATAGTTGCTATTTTATATGTTGTATAGCATTTTAGGACTGTATATGTGTGCACTAAGGAACTTATTACAAAAGAAAGGCTATCACCTTTTTGCCACCAATATCCTATGGATAATAAATAGTGCATTTGAATGGCATGTAGTCTGTGGTATGGACAGGGCAGATGAAGGATGAGCTGGTGGAGAGGTAGGGAGCATGCTGGTTAGTGCTGTTGTTTTGTGGACTTGGTACCTGCCCTTTAGTGGGATGAAGGACTAGGGAATAGCAATGACTATGTCTCATGTACAGTACAGTTTAAATGCATGGTTCCATTTGGTACAACAGGGCTTCATTATCCATTCAAGGGAGACAGAGTTCCCACAAGGGCTAGGCAGCCAGCATCACCTAGTAGAGATCAAGGCCATTTGGGACATGTGGGTTTTTTTGAGACAGGGTTTGTTTGTATAGCCCTGGCTATCCTGGAATTCACTCTGTAGACCAGGCTGGCCTTGAGCTCAGATATCTGCTTGGTTCTGCCTTTCGAGTGCTGCTGCGATTAAAGGTGTACGATGTTACCACCACCTGGCTAGTTTTAGTTTTAGGGTTTTTTTTTTTTTTTTTCCCCCGGGACAGGGTTTCTCTGTATAGCCCTGGCTGTCTTGGAACTCACTTTGTAGACCAGGCTGGCCTCGAACTCAGAAATCCGCCTGCCTCTGCCTCCCAAGCGCTGGGATTAAAGGCATGCACCACCACGCCTGGCTCTTTTTTTTAGATTGATTTATTTATGTATGAGTACTCTGTCTGCATGTACACCTGTGTGCCAGAAGAGGGCATNAGATCCCATTACAGATGGTTGTGAGCCATCATGTGGTTGCTGGGAATTGAACTCTGGACCTCTGGAGGAAGAGCCATTGCTCTTAACCAGTGAGCCATCTCTCCAGCCCCTAGTTTTAGTTTTTTTTTTAATTTTAATTAAACTTAAAAAAAATATTACTGGGTGAAAGGGCATGTACGGAGAGTGCATGTGTGGAGGCCAGAGGAACTATTGTGTACTCAGCTCTCTCCTACCTTCATATGGGTTCTAGGTATGGAACTCAGATCCCAAGCTGGTCTTGAACTTGCTGTGTAGCAGAGGATGACTCAGGGACTTGGTCCCTGGTGCTGCCTCTGAGGAACTGGTTCCTTTACCTCTCACTTGAATCATCTATAAAATGGGATTGTCATGATTTTCTTGTAGGAGTTATTGGGAAAATACTTAGACTAATACCAGGCACAAAGTAAAACGATGTAAGGGCTTTTGAATCGATGGAGTTCTGTCCTGAGCCCCTTCCATGTGTGGGCTTCTTTCAGCCTCTGCTGTACTTTGTCAGACACACTTCACTCCGAGCCCACTGGCCCAGTTACTCTCCCAAGCTCTGTTCACAGAGCCTCTGTGTAGACCTGGATTGCGCTTCTCTCTTTTTGCCTGGCATAGGGAGCCTAGGAACTCACTCACACGCTGGCCAAGCTTGCTTTTTGTGCTGGGTGCCATACTGCTGCTAAAAGGTGGGCCTGGGATTTGAATCCCGGGAACCAGTCTTCCAGGCTATTCTCTCCACCAGGTGTGTCAGGAGGAACAGGCTAACCCTTTCTCTTCCATGTATGACATTCTGTAGGAGTCTCCAAGTGGAAAGAAAGAAATTTTAGAGCCCCCCCCCAAAAAAAACCCCTAATTTTAGGTATTTGGTAAATAGGAAAAGTGGAAATAACAGTCTATTTAAAGAACTTATTATTAAAGACAACTTTTTTCTTTTTTCTTTTTTTTATTAGATATTTTCTTTATTTACATTTCAAATGCTCTGCCAAAAGTTCTCTATACCCTCCCCCTGCCCCTACTCCCCTACCCACCCACTCCCACTTCTTGGCCCTGGCATTCCCCTGTGCTGGGTCATATAAAGTTTGCAAGACCAAGGGGCCTCTCTTCCCAATG
>NC_034602.1:24478899-24493470 GCF_900095145.1 Mus pahari
CATGTGGTTGCTGGGATTTGAACTCAGGACCTTTGGAAGAATAGTTGGTGCTCTTAACCACTGAGCCATCTCTCCAACCCACAACAAACCTTTCTTAGAAACATAAACATCAGTGAGTGCTGGAACAAAAGTAGACAATGTATAGGTCTACTGAGTAGCGGCATTTGCTGGGCAAGCCTGACTGCAGTTGGGCTCTGGAGGGCTATGCACCTTCTCTCTCTCTGTGTGGTTCTCTGTCTCTTGTATAGAATCATCGAGAGCCCTGAGCTGGGCTCTGAACATCTGGTGTCTAGGCTGAGCTCTTTTGGGCTTGTTAAGTCTCCTTCCCTAGTTGTTCATCTGAGCACTAAAGGGAAGAAGTCACATTTCAAAGGCCCTCAGCATCAGCGTCTGCCTTAGGACAGTGATCCCCTCCTTCCATTTTTGTGAGACAGCATTTCGCTGTGTAGTCTCAGCTGGCTTCTTTCTGGATCCTTCTGCTTCAACCTCCTGTGTGCTGGGATTACAGACAGACATCACTCTCTCAGCTGTTTTCTTTCTTTCTTTTCTATTTTTTTTTTTTTTGATGACTCCCCAATGATTTATGCTAGTTTTATGTTATAGTCCAAGAACATTGTTTGGTACGTGTTTAGTTTTAATTTCAGAATTTAAAGCATTTGAGTCTTTAAAAACTCAGAACTGTATTATCTCAGAGCTACTGACTGCTCTAGCTAGCTGGCAAGGCTTCTCTGGTTTGTTTGTTCCATTTCTTGTGTGTGCTTGTCTAGCTTAGAGTCTAAATACACATTTTAGGATACTTTCAGCATGCAGAAAATTGTTAGTAGTGCTGGCTTCAAGAAGTAAGTTTGTTTTTATTGTGTTGGAGATGGAAACTATGACCATAGGCAAGACCTCTTTCTCTGAGTGACATCCCAGGTCTTAAACCTCAAACTATAATAGTGGGTTCTGAGAGGCTGAAGCTGCTTGTCCCAGTTGAGGAATCTCTGACACCACTAGGTGGAGACAGAGGACAGAATTTTCTATGACTTTTTTTTTTTCCCCCTCTTTGCCTCTTTCTATTCCTGTTTTTCTCCTTTGCCAAATTCAGGCCGGATATAGGGAAATTCACAGAATCTCTTTGTTCATCTTGTTGCTGATGGTCTTTGGGCTTCAGTAGTTTGTTAGTTTGACTTTCAGATAAAACTGAATCTAGAGTAATTGTGGAACTTAATCTGGACAGGTCTGAGGTTTTAAATTCCCCAGCAGTGCCTTTATCTGCTATCTTACTCTTGCTAATTTTCTGATTAAGTTAGTCTCATAAATATTCTTGCTAGAAGTCTTTAGACCTTAGTACTTCTCACCCTTCTACAGAACTTTTTACCAACTCTACTTGTTCCTATAACTTACTGTTACTTTAGTATTGCTAAAGTCAGTGTTAAATCTTAGAATCAAGGGCTGGAGAGATGGCTCAGCGGACTGCTCTTTCAGAGGCCCTGAATTCAATTCCCATAACCATATGGTGGCTTACAACCATCTGTGATGGGATCAGATGCCCTTTTCTGATGTGTCTGAAGACAGCTACAGTGTACTCATATACATAAAATAAATGAATTAATTCTAAAAAATTTTTTTAAAAAATCTTAGAACAGAGACAGAATGTGTAAATTTTCTGGGTGCTGCCTGAACTGGTTTGCATGCTCCGGTTCTGCTACCCAGAAGTTTGTTTGAAGAGAGGGGGTGCTTTAGATTGGACCAATGCCCTACCTAGCTGGTACATTGCTTCCAAGTTTGTCCCCACTACTACTGAGAGGTTTGTTTGCTAAACTTTATTTTGGCTTTTTGTGAATGTCACATCATGTGCCCCAGTCCTACTTATCTCTCCCTCCCCTTGTACCTGCCCTCTACCCATGCAACCTCCCCTCCAACAGAGAAAATGGATCTTGTGGAAGCTGCAGTATGTCACAATGAATCCCGCAGTATACTCTTTTGTTCACACTTCTTTGCTTACAAATATTCATTGCAAGCTGGGCGTGGTGGCGCACGCCTTTAATCCCAGCACTCGGGAGGCAGAGGCAGGCGGATTTCTGAGTTCGAGGCCAGCCTGGTCTACAGAGTGAGTTCCAGGACAGCCAGGGCTATACAGAGAAACCCTGTCTCAAAAAACCAAAAAAAAAAACCAACCAAACAAAAAAAAAAACAAATATTCATTGCAATAACTTATTGGTCTGGCATGAGGCCTCTGGCTTCTGCTATACTATCAATACTGGAACCTCTCTGGGGCTCCTCTAGGATATCCTGTTGTTGCCCTGAGTCATGGAGATCCTGTGGTTTTGGATATGTAGGACCAGCACCTTCATATACTCCAGCAGTTAATTCATTGGTGGGGTAGGTATTGGAGTGGGTCAATTCAAAGGCCTGGATCTTGACCTGAGAGTTGTCATCTAAGCTGGTTAGCCCTCTGACTCTCCTGCTCTCATGGCCTTGGGGCCAGCTCTACTGTGCTGCTCTGGTCAGCTGCAGGGCTTGCTTTCCTGAGTGCTGCAGCAGGTGACAGGCAGGTCACTGGGAGGGGTTTCTTGTTTAAGTACAAGAGATGGAGCCCACAGCCTTGAGCATGCCCAGTAATTGCTCCTCCTCTGAACTATATTGGAATGTAAGGGTGTCATGGGGTTGTCTGAATTAGCCTTGCATTTATAATCTTCCTTCCTCCGCCTCCCGAATATATGCCATTGTGAATATATGCCATTGTGAGATTGTGCCCTCAGTCTGGCCTAGAAGGTTTTGTTTGTTTGTTTGTTTTTAAATTTACAATATCCAAGAAGGAATAATCATTGAGATAATATTCTGCCATGGGTTGGTTGTATTTGATAGTCTGCTAATTTTGCCTAATGTTGAAACACTTGAAATTTTGTCTTGTTGAAGCTGGAGAGAGATTTCTGTGATTAGGAGTGCTGGCAACTCTTCCAGAGGACTCCAGTTTAATTCCTAGCAGCCACATGGTGGTTCACAACCATCTGTAACTCTAATTCCAGGGCAGCTGATGCCTTCTTCACAGGTACCAGGAATACATACAGGGAAAACACCCTTCACATCATTTTTTTTTCTTTCCTTTTTTTATTTGCAGGGGAGAGCCTGAACAATACGTATCATGCATGTATTTATTTATTTACTTATTTTAGTTTTTTGAGACAGAATTTCTCTGTGTTAGCCCTGGATGTCCTGGAACTCAGAGATCCACTTGCCTCTTATCTCCTGAGTGCTGAGATTAAAGGTGTGTGCCACCACTGCTCAGATCTCCCTTTTTTTTAAAAAAATTAAATTTAATGTTAAAAAATCAAGCATTGTATTTTTCTTTCTGTTGGCTTAGGTTTATGTCTTATCCATACCAAATAATCCTTACTATTATTTCTGAAGAATTGTTATTTTCGGTATGTTAAGTATTGTAATCATTGCTAATTGCATATTCTCCACAGCATGTTATTTGCTAAAATCTTCTTTTTCAGCAGTATTTATAATTACCATTTTTGTTGAATTAGAGAGTTCATAATACAGTCTATGCAGTCAGTCAGTTGTTGTTGTTTTTTTTTTTTTCTTTTGAGATTGTCTCATGTATTTCAGACTGGCCTTGAACTCATAATGTAGCTAAAGTTGGCTCAAACTCTTTTCTTTATTTAAAACATTTTATGTACATTTTTAATGTACATTTTGCTTGAATGTATGCCTGTGTGAGGGTGTCAGGTCCCCTGGGACTGGGATTACAGACAATTATGAGCTGCCATGTGGGTACTAGGAATTGAACCCAGGTTCTCTGAAGAACAGCCAGTGCTCTTAATCTCTGACCCATCTCTCTAGCCCCTGGTTGGCCGGAACTCTTGATCCACCTGTGATGGGATTACAGGTGTACACCACTACTCTAGCTCTATCATCCACTTTTGATTATGAGGCATAAGGATCTTACTAGCAGAGCCCAGAGTAAGGGAAAACGTTCCAGAAAGTACACAGCCAAGTAAGTACGAAGTATTAGTTACATTCTTAGAAATGATTATAAATTAACAGAATGGGTTGTTAAAAGATTGACAGAAAATTATTCCAGCAATGAAAAAAGGACTATCTGATTTATTCAAAACCATCTCAAACCCACGGACTCAGAGGGTGACCACTTGATGACTGCAGAGGTTGAGCCCCCAAAGAGGTTAAGTGACTTACTCAACACAGCAGGTTGAAGTGTTTATGGCTGCTTGACAGAGCTATGATTGCTCTCATGTTGTGAGCTAACTTCCTCGGATAGATACTGTCTTTTGGAGGACGGAGGAAGGGCTCTTTCTTGCTTTTATAACACTATAGTTGTTTCTTTTTTGCTTTGTCATCTGTTAGCTGACTTCGAAACAAGTACACCCCCCTTGCTCCAGCCCGAAATCTGGAGGTTACACAAAGTGTGGAGGAGTTAGGGATGAAAACACGGGAGCCTGCTTAGATTAGGTCACTGAAGTCACAGGCTGCTTGTGGTGGTAGGAGGAAGGATCTGGAATACTGGTCTCTTCTCTGGGCTTACTGCTGATCCAGTAGTCACTCTCCATTTGGGTAGAGAAGATGCCAGAAGCTGCAACCATAAAGACTTTACTCCCTAAAAACCAGTAACTTATTTTGCTTTAACAGACTAAAGACTGAATCAGAGTTTAAAACAGGCATTCTGTGGCTTCCCAAAGTGCTGGGATTTGTTCTTCCTAATAGTGCCTTTTGTTCTGTGGAAATTTTCCTCTTTGGTTCTTTGAGGTTTAGATTTCTTTCCTAAGGTATTTTTAGAAAAAGGGAATCAGTATGTGTCACCAAAGGGGGAAATATGTATCTTAAGGCCTAGTTATGTAATTAGAATTTTAATAAGGAGTGTCATAAATTGCTTCATTGCAATCATTACTTAGGAGTGTTCTGCTTTGAAGCCTCATCTAGCTATCATCATTATCATCAACATCACCAGCCAGCCATAGCACTTACGGAGTGTGGTGTGTGTGTGTGCGTGCGTGTGTGTGTGTATGTGTGTGTGCATTTATGTGTGTGTGTGTGCATTTATGTGTGTGTGCGTGTGCATGTGTGTGTGTGTATTTATGTGTGTGTGTGTGTGTGTGTGTGTGTGTGTGTGTGTGTGTGTGGTGTGCCCTTGGCTTTAAAGAATTGGTGATCTGTAGAACTGGAGAAAAGACAGAAATTTCCATACATGTGAAGCACATACTAACTCTTACATGACTTTGAGTGGATCGTGAAAAGCGTGGAAGGAATAGTTCTTAGAAAGGTCTAGAAGCATGTAGCTTTGCAGACTCGGGAATGTGTAGACTGAGTTATAGTAAAGTCAGATAATTGGTTGAAGGAAGAAAATGCAATTGATGGGAAGCCTTGATAATTTATATATACTGAGTACAGTAATAGAGATGATTGGAGGACTGGGAGAGGAAATTAATTGCTATAGTTGATTATAGCAGAAACTGACAGGGTAGGCAATTGGTTGGAAGTAGGCTTGTTTAATTGGTTGGTTGGTTGGCTTTTTGAGGCAGGGTTTCACTATACAGCCCTGCTGTCCTGGAACTCGATTTGTAGACCAACCTGGGCTAGAACTCACAGAAATCCACCTGCCTCTGCCTCCTAAGTGCTAGCTAGTATTAAAGGCGTGCTCCACAAACACCATACTAGATTGGTGAATTTTAAAATTATCTTTTTTTTTCTGCAAAGAGAAAGTTACAGCTTGTGATGAGGGATATAGGCTTCAGGACCACAGAGCAGTAAAAACAAATCCGATTTTCTGTTTTGGTCTTGTTTCTAATTGGAGGATTCTTTGTTCCCTTTTGGTGAGTAGTAATGTCCACATAAAGGGATTGTGTCCCTTAGTTGCAAGACCAAAATGCCGGCTGTTTTTTCAGTTTAAGTTCAAGGGACAGAAAAAAAAAAAACCCTACTTTTGTGGTGTCCTACTCCTTTTGAATTTTTCTTTGATTAATCAGATTTTAATGGAGTTCATTTTTCACCCATTACATAGCAAAGTTATCTGTATAAATGTTTAGGAGCAAGTTGCTGGGGATTGAATATGTTAGGCAAAAATTATGCCTTCTGAGTTATATTCTCAGCCCCTAATAACGCTCCATTTTGTTTATTTGTTTGTTTTGGCTTTTGAATTTTTGAGACAGCGAGTTACTTTGCAGCTTTGGCTGGCCTATAAATTGCTATGTAGAACAAATATGCTTTAAATTTTAGTAACCTTCCTACCTCTTCCTCACAAGATTTGCAAAGAGTGCATCACCAGGCCTATCTGGACTCTCAGTTGAAATATTCTCTCTCTCTCTCTCTCTCTCTCTCTCTCTCTCTCTCTCTCTCTCTCGTGTGTGTGTGTGTGTGTGTGTGTGTGTGTGTGTGTGTGTGTGTGTTCTGGCCTGAAGCAAACAAACATTGAGAGACTAGACTGGTCTCAAACTCTTAGAGATCTGCTTGGCTCTCTGCCTCCATGTGCTTAAATTAATGTTGTATGCCAACATGGCTGTTGCTATCTCTTTTTTTCAAAACATAAATAAATAAAAGTTGTATTGTAACTTGAATACAAACATCTTAAATTCACAAGTCTTTTTTAAAATTTATCTTCATAGGCCAGTTATGACTACAAATGTCTGTGGTAGATAACTGCTGAGCAGAGACTCAGTCATCTTGAGTTTTCCGTTTCTGAAATAATGGCACACACGGGCACAGGCCCTGAGCCACAGAAGCACAGTCCTTCTGTCACACTAGCTGTAAGGAATCTAACCTTCCTGCAGTTTTTATGCAAATGCCAGAGCAGCTTGTGAGCTAATTGGAAGGATCTGATAAGCAAATGGGTTCTCTGGTTCCTCTTCTCGTTCTTAACTTTTTTTTTTTTTTTTACTTAATAGCTAAACAGGACCACTGTGTAGCTGCTGCTTGGCCCACCTCCATTTTTTGTGAAAAGCCTCTATCTTGGCTCTTTCCAGTTGTGAGTTGTGTGTGTGTAAAATCTAAGTTTTTCTGTGGGTTCTAACTCTCAGACATTCACATCCAGCATCCCAGTTGGTTTACTTTCTTCAGGAGAGATGAAACCTTGTTTTGCTGTGGCCTTTCCTCAACCTGTGGCCTAGTTCCCTCTCACCCTCAGTGTAGTGTCAGTGTGTACAAGGAGTTTGTCAGGGGCTGCATGGCACCACCAGAGACAAGAGAAATTCAGTGTCAAGACTGACAAAGTCAGAAAACAAATGGCGGTGTCAGGATGATTCCGTATAACCCTGGCCAGCTGGTAAGATGGTTGTCCCAGCTAATAGGCTCCAATCAACTCCCCGGGTTATTGGTGCCATTTGCTTCCTGTGACAGAAAGTGCTGCATTCTAGCTGTGCTCCTGCAGTGGAGGGTAAGTGTTCAGTGCTATTTACTTAAAACATTCTAAAGTTGATAAATGACAAGTACTTCACTCTGGGTAAAGCTTGTAAATCTAGCCCCTATAAAAAATAACAAGCCGACAGCACTTAGTCCTGTTTATAAAGTTCATACACATCTGTCTTTTGATACAGGCGCAATATATATCTGTGACATCACACTGCAGCCGGTTAATGTAACCGGGCAGCCAGCACAGCCACAGCCGAGCAGCGTCCAGAGGCCCTCCTTCCAGCCCCTCTGCCTGAAGGGCACTGTGAGGTCAGGAGCCTGCACAGGGCATGCTTCCACCTAATGAGGCTGGTTTCTCACTCTTCTGGGCCTTTCTTCCTTTTGGAAACTACCTCTTTCCTTCTGCAAAGTGAACACCTGCCTCAGCCTTTTTCCTCTTCTCTCGCTAAGATCAGGGAAGAGGGCTGCAGATGGAAAGAGACAGGTTTAAGTGTACACTTCATGAAAACCAGAGACTTCTATTTTTCACACACTGTTCAGAAAGGACTATACACTTAACTTAAATTTAAAAAAAGCCTACAAATACCATACACTGCACAGCTTGGCTTCTTGACTTGACGAGGGACAGTGAGGGAATAAAGAAAGAATAGGTACTAAAGAAACGGCCAAGGTACACGGAAGAGCTGGGCTTACATGGTTGTGTGTGCTCTGATGGCGCTGCATTGAGTGCAGCAAGTTCTGCTTGTTTGTTATGTGCAGCATAGGGTAGGTAGCTAGTCTTGGTGGGACGTGCTTATAGACAAGAAGTCTCAGGCTGTCGATATCCAGGAGGAAGAATCTGTAGTTGCTAGGTTTTGCATACACTGGTCAGTCACTTTTAAACACTGGCATTTGAGATAGAGGAAGGTTTTGAATTCTAAGTCTCCCAACTGACTTTCCCAAATTCCAGTGGGTCTGAGGCATTGATCATAGACATGACCATGTCAACAGTACACACTCAGGATTTCATCTGCTATTTACATATTCACTCAATTCAGGCTTCCTCAGCTACCCGTATCAGTGCTGGCAAGATTACTCAGTGCGTAGAGTTGCTTGATAACCTGATTTTTTTAAAGATTTATTAATTTTTCCTTTGTGTTTATTCATGTTTTGCTTGCATGTGTTGTATGTGCACTGCATGTGCATATGCTGTTCATAGAGTCAGAAAAGGGTGTCAGGATCTCTTGGAATTGGAGTTAAGGACAGTTGTGAGCTGCGTTGCCATGTGGTTGCTAATAACAGAACCTGTATCCTCTATAGGAGCAGCAAGTGTTCTTAACTGCTGCACCATCTCTCCAGTCCCTGATGATCTGAATTTGGTCTGCAGGACCCATATGGTGGAAGGAGAGAACCAACTCCCTCAAGCTGTCCTCTGACCTCCACCTGTGTGTGTGCACCCCCTCCCCAAATAAATGGAAATTTAAAGGTTATTTTAGAGGTCTGTAGAGCCATCTAATGCCACCAAGATGATTTATTTGTCAGATAAAGGTGCTTGCCACCAAACATGATGACCTCAATTCAAAAGGTTTGGGGCCCAAATGGTAGAAGGAAAGAACTAACTTTCACAAATTGTCCTCTGACCACATGCATTCGCATATGCATGCACACAAATTAACAAAAATGTAACAACAAAAAAGAAAGGTCTATCATAATGTAAATGTAGATCTGAAAGGCTTATAAGTGTCTGCCATCAGGTGTCAGAAACACTGTTTTTTTGCTCCACAGTTCAGGCTAGCTCAGAATTTGTGTCCATCTTCCAAAGGGCTGGGATTACAGGCTTGTGTCATCAAGCCCTGGCTAGGAATGTTTTAATAAGAAAATAAATAGGAGGCACATCCCATTCATCCTGGTTTCTATTCATACTATTGTTACATGCATCTCTGCTTTGATCTAGTGCCCTGACACAGCCTGGTCCCAGGTCAGTTGTGCAGAATGAGAATTGTCACTTGTACCAGGCCAAAGCTACATATTCAGCCCTGCATTGAACATTCAGTACTGCAGATTGGAAATCATGCTGTTTGTCATATCCTAGAAAAGTGCAGAGAACATTCCTTTACTTTGCAACAGCTTGGACCCAAGTGTAGACACGCTGTTCCTTCAAGCTGGCATGACCTTCCTTTTGTCAGCTTTCTCCACAAGACCCAGCTCAGCCAGTGTCTCCTCAGTGAAGCTCCCCTCCTTCAAGTTTCCTGGGCACAGCCTATTCTGTTAGCACTTAGCAGATTCGTTTTTCCTTATTCATTTACCTGTCTTCCCTGTCAGACAGGAACAGGGACTGTGTCTTGTCCTGAATTCATCATTTATCTCCTGTGCTGAGCACAAAGACTAGGATGTAGTGGGTGCTCAATAAATGTTTGTCAAATGAGTGATAGTATGGTTAGCTCGATGAGAATTGATGGTGCCCCTTCCCACCTGTCATCCATCACTGTGGTATGAAGTGGGGCCGGGAGGCTTTAAGCATTGCACCACTTGAGAATCTAAGGAGGGAGGCAGAGTGAGAATTAACAAGAGCTACCCCTTATTGAGTGTTTATTTGCTCTGGGCCCAGCACTGTCTTAGTCTTTTTCAGTGTATGAGTGCACTTAATCCTTAGATCAATCTGTTAAGACAGGTTCTGCTTATTCTCCTTGTAAAAGCATAAGGAAGTTCAATAACTTGCCCAAGGTCACACAGCAACAGCACTTGAGATAAATACTGGTGGCAGATTAGTCACTTATCTATACCTTTTTGGCTGGTTCCTGGAAAGAAGCCCTGAGATCTTGAGGTATCCAGCTTGTGTAATGATTTAACTTGCCTTCTGTATGTCTAGAATAGTACCATTGTGTTCTATCCTTAGGAGACTGGGAAAATAGTCACTAGATTATTTCTGGGTTCTGTGGAATAGATGCCAGCAGTAGAGTTAGACAGTTGACAAAATATCCTGTTTAGATGCTGGGGGTTTTGTTTTTTTTGTTTGTTTGTTTGTTTTTGAGACAGGATCGCACTATGTAGTCTTGGCTGAACTGGAATTCACTATGTAGACAAGGCTGACCTCAGACTCCTAGAGATCTGCCTGCCTCTCAAGTGCTGGGATTAAAGGCATGGACTGTTACACCCCATGCCTGTCACTTGTTTTTGTTTTGAGAGTCTTACTATAGCACTCAGGCTGACATTGAACTCGGTCCTCCTGCTTCAGCCTTTTGAGTGCTAGGATTACGGGTGTGTGCCAGTATGTGTGGCTGTAGTTCAGTTCTCATTTTTTCATGTCTGTGTGTGTGTGTCCCCCAAGTGCAGACAGTGCCTTCAGGCTGGCATGACCTTTTGTCAGCCCCTTTCACCCCAAGGCCCAGCTCAGCCAGTGTCTTCTCAGTGGATTTCTCTTGCCACCCGAGGACCTCCTCTTGGTCCTGATGACCAAACGCAGGTGGTCAAGTTTCGGGACGGGGTGCCTTTACTTTTGAACCATTTCACTGGCTTACTTTGGTTCTTTTGTAAGTTCAGAAGTATTTCCCAATAAAACTAAAATATTTCATTTCCCCTAAGAACCTGTATGTTCTAGACCTTTGTAGAAACTGTTCTCTCTGCAACACCCTTTCTTGCTGCCTTCTTCTCCAAACCCAATCTTGCTCTTGGCTTCTCGTTTCCACCATGAGTCAGTCTAGATGTCATTTCTGTGAAAAGGGAATTTCTTTCTTAGGAGCCCCAACAGTCCCTGGGTATCCCTGTCATATTGCGTGTTTCAGTGTTGAAAACCTCACTGGGATGATCATCTGTTCTTGGCTGACTTCTGCTCAAAACTATAAATGTGAAGACTTGTCCCTTGTTACCCATTGGTCCCCTGTACCTTAAGCACCCCTGTCCTTGGACACAATGTGTGTGCTCACTGTTCGTTTGGAGAAGGAATGGATATATGGGCTAGCTATGATCTAAGTCTCTGAGCCTTGAGTTTTAATGTCACTTAGCCAGTCATATTAGACAGCTGCTGTAGGATGTCTTGTGTACTCTGTGTACTCTCCATTGGTCACTGGGGATGATGACTAATGCCATTCCTAGTTAGAGATGCCTACAGTCTACAGAGACCTTCCGATGACAGTGAGTCATCTGAGCATCAGCATAGTGCAGTACCAGACAGGAAAATAATCATGCTCAGGCAAATCGATTTGTACCAAGAAGGCCAAGCATCTCCTCTACGGGAACTCGACAGCTCTCCAGGCCACCTCTGGACAGAAACAGAAATTCCAAAAAGGAAGATAAAGGAGATCTTAGACATTTGAGAAAGAACATGTTGAAAAGCACGGCCTTTTATAGGTGGAGATTAACCAAACAGAAAACTTCTAGGTCTTTTTGTTTTGTTATTGTTATTTTTGAGTCTCTGTATATAGTCAAAGCTCACTTCCTGCCTCAACCTCTCAAGTGCTAGGATTCCAGGTGTAAGCCAACATGTCTGGCAAAACAAAACAAAACAAACAAACAAAAACCCCAAAACACCAAAACAAAACACAAAAACTTAACTAGACAAACTATTTTCTTTTGTTTTGGAATGAGGTCCCACTATATTAACCTGGGCTATCTTGAACTCCTGGGCTTAAGTAATCTTCCTGTCTCATCTGAGAATGTTTTGTTTTATAGGTGAAGGTCTTTTAAGTTTTTTTTAAATTTAAATTTATTTACTTTATGTCTGTGTGGGAGCCCATATATGAAGAACAAAGGATGACCTGTTGTAGGATTAGCTCTCTTCTACTGACTTAGTTAGGCTTTTACTGCTGTGAACAGATGCCATGGCCAAGACAACTCTTATACTGACATTCAGTTGGGCCTGGCTTATGGTTCAGAGGTTCAGTCCAGTATCATCAAAGCAGGAGCATGGCAGTGTCCAGGCAGGCGTGGTGCAGGAGGAACTGGTTCTGAGCTTCATCTGAAGGCCACTAGGAGAAGACTGGCTTCCAGGCAGCTAGGAGGAGGGTAGTAAAGCCCACAGTGACACACCTACTCCAACAATAGTGTCACTCTCACTCCCTGGGTCAAGCATCACACCTACCTTGTAGTCCCAGAGAAGGAACTGGGGTCTTTAGCTTTGTGTCACATGCAGCTGAGCCAGCTCCTAGCCCAGAGGGCTTGAAGCTTAAATATCTTTAAGGCATCTCTCCCTTGCTTGCTTCTGGAGACAAGGTAGACTTGGTTGACTTGGAACTTACCATCTAGACCAGGCTGGTTTTAAACTCAGAGATCTGCCTGCTTTGGTGTTCCAAGCTGGGATTAAAGGTACACACTACCAGGGCACTTGTTTTCTTTAGGCAGCTTGTCTAAAACTCAGTTGCTCATCTCTTTTCCCCAAAAGTGTTGCTTTTTCTGTGTTCCTTCTCTCTTTTCCCTGTGTTACCAGGTGCTCACGCTGGAAGTGAAGGTAAGTGTCCTTTTTAAATTTTTCTCCTTCTAGCCTGTTTAAGTGTTGGTTCTGGGGCTGCCTCCTTTCCAGTCCCAGGCCATTTCTCTCCTACTCCCTTCTTGATGACAGAAGTCTGCTCTGTGCTCTTGTCCAGACTGCAACTGTTCCTTACCCAGTAGAGTACAGGCAGAAAGCAGACGAGTCCTCAAAGCCAAGGGCTGAAGTGAGCCACCTGCTCCAGCACCGAGAGTCATTCCCACGCACACCCACTCCTGAGGCTGGCTGTCAGTCTCAGCCTCATCAGATACCATTGTGGGTTTTTTGGTGGTGGTGGTGGTTTTGTTGTTATTGGTGGTGGTGGTAGTTTTTGTTTTAAGATAGAGTTCCTTCCTCCATCACTGAACCTCAGCTGTTCTTCAGGTCTCTTCTGCCCTGAGTTCTTGCCTCTTTCTCCCACAAACAGCCTATTTCCATCATTGTATAGCCTCGGTGTGTGGCTGAGCTACTCTGGTATGCTCTATAGTGCTTGTTGGAAAATGGACTCTGCTCTCACAGAGCAGTGAATGAGCTATATGACTCTTCTGGGAAGGCTTCTGTTTCAGTATTGCTCGCTTCCTGGCCAAGGTAGGGACAAAAGATTGAGTGATCACAGAGCTGGAAAAGGGTGTTTGTGAGACTAGGTTTGCCTATCATGAAAAGACGGGCCAGATAATTGGTGACTCGGTTTACTCAGGTTAACACTGAGAGCGTGGATTCACGGGGAGTGAGGACCGAGGCGCATTTCCAGTTCTGATAGCCAATGTTAAAAATATAAGCAGGAAAAAAATGTTTAAGTAGGGCATTCTGAATTGTTCCTCTTCACTTTATTGCAAGCTCCATGGGGGCAAAGACAATGTCTTTTTGCATTTTACAGAAATAGGTCTGCATTTTTAAAAACAAGCAAGCAGAGGAGCATACAGAGCCCTGAGTTAGTGCAGTATCATGTTAAGGTTTGCCGCTCTCAGGATGCAGCCCCCTTCACCGTCCCTGGAGGCTTTCTTTACAGTGCTCCCTCTGCTCACCCTGCTCATTGACAGCCCTGTGCCCAGGCCTGGCCGGCATGCCTGTGAGTGAGGCTAGATCGGAAGTGATACCTGATCCTCTGGCCCTTGGGTATTTAACTTCTTCAAGTTATTGCCTGTTTTTTAGTGGCACGTTATCATGTGGCAAGGTAGGCATCTATAATTTATATACTGTGTCCTGCTTAAAATAGAGACAAGAGGACAGTTGGCATCCTGAAGCTTGCAGTTCTCCAAAAGAACAATTCTTTAGTTAAACCTGCTTGTAGGGATTCAGACCTGCCAAGCACAGACCTCTGTCCAGATGTCAGATGGGTGTGCCTGTCACCCAGCATTGTGAAAGGGAAAGCAGGAGGGGGTTAAAATAAAACTCATTGAGTTTCCCCCTATTTTAAAGATTTATATCATTAAAGTATTCCAGGGACCTCATTATTGTCAGAGAGGGAGTGGGGCTAAGGTTGCAGGATAGATAGGATAAATGGCCTTGTTTGGCAGAGGAACAAAGTCAGTATGCCACTTACGTGCTGAGGTCTTGGTGTCCTACCATTTGGGTTGCTGACTCTGACTGCAGAGAGATGGCCTCTCCTTTTGAGTACCTGCAAAGGACTGCTCATTCACATCTCTTAAAAATAGACTGGAACTGGTAGTGTGACTCACTAGTGGGCTACTTGCCTAAGATATGCAAGACCCTGAGTTTGATCCCTAGCACTTGAGGATGGGGTGTGGTGGTAAAGAGGAAGGCAAGATGGCTTGGGGGGGGGG
>NC_034602.1:24493990-24589461 GCF_900095145.1 Mus pahari
TCCCTCCCTCCCTCCCTCCCTTCTTTCTTTCTTTCTTTCTTTCTTTCTTTCTTTCTTTCTCTGAGTGCGTGCCATGGTATGTGGGTCAGAGGGCCATCTGGGCAGGCAGCTCTCTTCCTCTACCATATGGATTGAACTTAGGTTGGAGGTGTTCAAACTTGACAGCAAGAGCCCTTACTCTGAGAGCAATTCTGTGGACCCCGCCCCCTTTTAAGCTAGATGCTTACTGGGGCCTGGAGTTCTTTTATTAGGCAAGTGAGCTCCACCCCTTACCCCCCTCTCTCTCTCTCTCTCTCTCTCTCTCTCTCTCTCTCCACCCCCCTCCCCCCCCCCCCCAACTCTCCTCCACTCCTTTAGTGCTGGGATCAAACTCATGGAATCAAACACACTAGCATGGGCTCTCATGCTAGTGTGACAAGCACTTTACTGATTGAGCTATGTCCCTGGTGGGTAGAGGTTTTCTAATGGGGGTGGGAAAGAAGCAGATGCTTCTGCAGTCAGGTGATTTCATCATTCCCTTACATTTGAATCTTGGTTGGTCATACATGTGTTTCATATGATCATAAATGTACTCAAGTGTTGTTGAATGTTTATCTGATGCATAGGGTAGTTGGGGTGGGTAGCCAGCAAACAGTAGCTAAGAAGTAATATAGGAAAAACCTAGTTAACATAAAGCCACTAGGTGGCAACATTTACTCAGCCGCCCTGCATCCTTTTATCCTAATGAAGATGTCTTAGCTTGCTTTTTCCAGCTACACCATTGAGTAGCACAGAAAAGGTTTAGCAGAGATTCTTCAAGTCCTTTTGAAAGTGGGGCTATAAGCCGGGCGGTGGTGGCTCACACCTTTGATTCCAGCACTCGGGAGGCAGAGGTAGGTGGATTTCTGAGTTCAAGGCCAGCCTGGTCTACAAAGTGAGTTCCAGGACAGCCAGGACTACACAGAGAAACCCTGTCTCAAAAAATCCAAAAAAAAAAAAAAAAAAGTGCGGCTATGGCATAGACATACTATAGTATTTTTTGTGAGTTTTTTTAATTAGATATTTTCTTCATTTACATTTCAAATGCTATCCCAAAAGTCCCCTATACCACCCCCCACCCCACCCTGTTCCCCAACCCACCCACTCTTGCTTCTTGGCCCTGGCATTCTCCTCCCAATGATGGCCAACTAGGCCATCTTCTGCTACATATGCAGCTAGAGACACAAGCTCTGGGGGTACTGATATTTGTGGGTTTTTATTGTGTGGGTTAGGATACTGAACATTTAGAATTGTTCTTTGTGACATGAGTAACTGCTTGGGTCTAGCCAAGCATCCTGACAGAGATGCTTTTGACCTATCGACTCACTCATTGTTCTTCTGTTCTATAGTTTGTGACTTTGGGTAAGGTTTCCATATATTTAATTTTTTTCTTAGTAATACTGGTTTTTTAAGTAAAAAAATTCTTTCCTTTTATCAAAAGACAGTCACGATTTTAAAACAAAAATCAACAAAAAAAATCTCAAGGGAATTAGTGTCTCACAAACTAGCCATCATCCTGGGCTAATTCTGGAGGCTCGACTCTCCTAAATGAGGCTGCTTATTTACCAGGTTTCCTAAATTAGCAGCTTCAGGGATATTGAGATCTGTATGGAACTGTCCAAGGAGATATTGTGTGTGCTCCGCAGCAATTAAGCCATTAAGCTCTAATTGGTATTTTCCCACTCATGGTTTTGTGTGGGAAGCATTAAAATTATTTGGGAATTCAGTGTTCATCAGCCATTTTGGTGACAGAGGAGAGTGCTGAGAACAATTGTGTGTGTGAGCTGGTTATAAGTTTTGCTCACAACCTCCCTGCCTGTTGGTTTGTTATATTGCAGATGAAATGGAAGGGGAAGGACCTGTTTGATTTGGTGTGCCGGACGCTGGGGCTTCGGGAAACCTGGTTCTTTGGATTGCAGTATACAATCAAGGACACGGTGGCCTGGCTCAAAATGGACAAGAAGGTTGGGCTAGATCTCGGGGAAACCAGTGGGGGAGGCTTGTGCTTTCTGGGTTTGTTTTTTGTTTTTGTTTTTGTTTGTTTTCCTGAGCATGCACTTAGCTTATTTGCTCATTGTTGAGGTGTCACAGGGACATGGCAAAAAAGGGAACAATTTTTTAAATGAAGTCATGTATGTAGAAAGCAGGCCCTATAGTCAGGCATTTCTAACCTCCACAGACTTCCCAGACAAGCAGGGTTCACCAGGACATTACCACTATCTTTGTATACTTCAGAACAACAACAGCAGTATACATCTGTGAGAGATTTTCCTCATATTCTTTAGAGTTGGTTTTTGTTTTTTAACAAGTCTTTGAGAACATGAGGATCCAACTGGCTTAACCATTACTAAGGAATAAAGAGCTGGAGATGAAGGAGCCTAGCCCTTTCCTCCTCAGAGTTCTTGGGGGCTTCTAAAGCACATGGAATCTAGGTTTCTAGCAAATTCAAGATTTGGAAATGGATATGACTTAAGGAAACTGCCTTCTAAGGGGTTCATATCCTTACAAAAAGACGTGCCCATCCATTTTTCTGGCCACCCGACACTGAAGACAGCTGGAGAACAGGGCCCAAGGATCCCTGATTCCCAAAGTTAGTCCACATCTAACTCTGACCCTAAATGTTGTTACCCCTATCAGTGTTACCCCTGAAGTTATCTACTGCATAATATGATGACCAACAAAAGTCTCTTGTCTTACTAAGTGAGGTATTCAAATTGTGTTCACAGCATGTACACGGTGAACTCCTTCATACTTAGAACTCCTGTTGGTTGTCAGTTTCAAATGGTCACTCCAGTGATTAGAACTCAGTGCCAGGAGGGCGACCGAGATTAGGTTTATTTCAAATCCCTAGAGGACAGTCACAGGCATTTGGGCAGGCATGTGGAGAGTTATATATCAGCAACAGCAAAGCTTTCTGTATCTTTTTATGATTCTCAGCAAAGTGAATTTTAAATCATACCTGAGTGTTAGCCAAATGGATATTAGATTGGGGGCATCAGGAGTCATAGAACCTGCTGCTCAAAGGAAATAAATTATGACACATGTTAATGGAGCCTGGTAGCATGTTTATGTCCTGAAATGGAATTCACTCTGGGGACCAGATGGTCCAAGCTTTTCAGGGGGTGGGTGGGATTGTTAGAAGATTAAAGGCAATGGGTTGGTTACTGCACTGCAAGCATTTTGTGGGCATCTCTGGAAGATTCCGGGAACAAAGCATTGCCGTGATGGATCTGTTTCACTCCTAGTATTCATAACATGTAAACGATCTCAGAGAAATCGAGTTTATTGTGTTTAAGCTGTGTTCCAGTGAAACCTATTAGAGTGGGCAGTAAGAAAAAAGAATAAAGGTAGATGTAGTTATTTCAGTCTTCCATAAACGATATGCCCAAGATCTTGGAGTTATAGATTCTAGTTTTTAACCATTTTCTGTGGCTTTGAGAATCCTGGTGCTGTCACTGTGACTCCGTTCACCCCGTGGGTTATTGATTGATTTGGTTCAGAACCCCTGCATGAAGTAGATATTATATTCTGCTATGGATGGCTCTGTGAGTGCTTCCAATTGTATAACACACACAGCCTTTAGGAAATGGGAGGAATGTAATGGGAAGGGATTGTCTACCTTCCCTGCAAAGCATGCTTTGAAGGTAGTACATAAAGAAGGGGGCCAGCACAGCATGTCTTTTGCTCTGCAATTAATTCTGCAGGTGTTGGATCATGATGTTTCGAAGGAAGAACCCGTTACCTTTCACTTCCTGGCCAAATTTTATCCTGAAAATGCTGAGGAGGAGCTAGTTCAAGAGATCACGCAACACTTATTTTTCTTACAGGTACACTAGTCCATGCTATCTCCCCTCCCAACCACCCCTACCATTTTGTTTGTTTGTTTGTTTGTTGTTTTTTGTTTTGGTTTTTCGAGACAGGGTTTCTCTGTGTAGCCTTGGCTGTCCTAGAACTCACTCTGTAGACCAGGCTGGCCTTGAACTCAGAAATCCGCCTGCCTCTGCCTCCCGAGTGCTGGGATTGGGATTAAAGGCCATGTTNTTTTTTTTTTTTTTTTTTTTTGGTCATCCCTACCGTTTTAAGAGGACCAATCCAGGTATGGTTTCAGAAGCAGACCAGGTGAACCCCTTGGAGTTGACCACAAACACTTCCACACTGCAGAAAATATTCTGCCTCCAAATAGTCAGTCCTTTGGTTCAGTAATGGAAAAAAATCTTCAGAATAGAACTTTACTCAAGCAATGAGAATTGGTGTCAGATGAAATTGCAGAGGTGTGATGATGAAAAACAGAGTTACCCAGTATAAATCCTCAGTGAAGACGGACCCCTGTTTCTTCTAGCTAACTTAAAAGTTCTCTGATAGTATAAAGAAAAGCCTCAGAGACTTAGCAAAAAGTCCCTTTAAAATTCAAGATCTGGGTCATTGAGGCAGGACTTCTGAATGGCAATGACTCTCAGTCTGTCCCTGCCCAAGGTGTTTGGGACAACCTGCTCTGCGCTACTCTGGGTATATATTTCATTTCCTCCTTTATTAGAGTGCAAGCCCCCCCCCCTTTTTAAGATTTATTTATTTATTATATGTAAGTACACTGTAGTTGTCTTCAGACACACCAGAAGAGGGCGTCAGATCTCGTTACGGATGGTTGTGAGCCACCATGTGGTTGCTGGGATTTGAACTCAGCACCTTTGGAAGAGCAGTCAGTGCTCTTAACCGCTGAGCCACCTCACCAGCCCCGAGTGCAAGCCCCTTAAAGAGAGGCTCACTGAATATGCAGTTGGTATTCTTAAGTAAGTTATTGTTCAGTCAAACTGAAGAAATAATAGGTGTTCCAGAATTACAGGTTGACCATCTAGGAGCACAGTGAGATTGTTCGTTTAAGGATGGAAACCTTGCTTTGTTATAGCCATAGAGCCTCTCAGTTTTCTGGCTCTCTGTAGTGACTAATGCCCAAGCTGCTTATGTACCTGAAGGTGCCCACTGTCTGTGATGTAGAGGATTGTAATGGGCCATTAATCACATTGGTTTCCCAGAATTATATCTGGTTTTTACATAATCCTTGTACTGTGGAATCTCCGTGTATTGTGTTCATGATACAGTGTGTGAAATGTAATATTACCCTCCAAATAATGTTGTATTGTTTTGTTGGAGAAGAGAATCTCACTACATAGCCAAGGCTGGCCTTGAGCTTAAGATCTTTCTCCCTCAGCTTTTCAAGTGCTGGGATTATAGTATGTGTGCCCCCATGCCTGGCCAGATCGTTTCACCGAAGAGATCTGCGTGTGTTTTAGGTTAAAGGTAGCCCTTTCAGATTGTTTTTGTGTTTTGGCTGCTTTTTTTATCTCTTTGTAAAGAAACTAGGAGATTTGAAGGTTTCACTGCTTCAGAACAGCTCAGCTTTCATTTCCTTGGCTTTAAAGCCTGAGGAAAGTTATATATGTGACCAAAGTCACATAAAGGTTCTTTAGGGGCTGGGCTGTAGCTCTGGTGAAAATGCTTTCCTTGTATTCATGAGGCCTTGGGTTCCAGCTCCAGCACTGTATAAACAGGACATAGTGTGCTCTTGTAATCCACAGGCAAATCAGAACATCATGGTCTGAACTCAAGCCAGGCTTAAGCTCTATGAGACCAGATTCCCTTGTGTTATAAAAATGGCTTTCGTGTGCTTACCTGAGGCAGCACTTGTTCCTCCTGTGACTTTGGCTTGATTTTCTTTTGTATTGAAATGTTAGATTGGTTTTGTGACAACCAAAGGCAACATTTAATACTATGAATCTGGAAAGACAGTTGGCTTTGTTAGTGTATCCTTACTTCATGTGGCTTTCTTGTCCTTGTGTCTGGAACATCACACATTGCACCATGTAAGAAATTAGGTGTAATGAGATATGTTAATTCAACATTATGGCTTAGGAATTATATTTCCTGAGCCTCATGTGTACTTAAAAGTTGAATCGATCAAATTTTATTGCTTCCTTTTTCCTTAGAGCAGCACATTGAAAGTGATGACTTTTTTCTACAGTCATAATTCAGTGGCCTTGGTGACTTTTGTCTTATATAAAGATTTGAATGTACACTCTATCTCCTGCAATTCTGTGAGTGTGCCACAGGCCAACACTGAGACAGAAAGTGCAGCAACCCTCAGCTTTTGTCATAGCCACCTTGTCAGTCTCTGCTGTAATCAAGCACATCTTTTTCTTCGGGGGTGGGAGGAGGGTTTTGTTGTTGGTTGGATGGTTTTTAGAGACATCGTTTCTTTGTGTGGTCCTGGCTGTCCTGGAACTCACTCTGTAGACCAGGCTGGCCTTGAACTCAAAGATCCACCTGCCTCTGCCTCCTCAGTGCTGGAATTAAAGGCACACACTACCACTGTGGGGCAAGCAGATCTTAGTGACTTTTGTGCAGCTGTCTTACTGATAGCTTCTTAGTGGCTGAACTTGCAACTGGTCTGCAACAGTTTTTTAAAAAGTTTCCTTTGTCAGAAAATCACTAACAGGCAGCCCTCATTTAGAAGACCCTGCAGCCATCTGTTGTCATCTCCGCATGCCATTGCCTGTCTCCCTCATTGCTCCTTTCAGGTGAAGAAGCAGATTTTGGATGAAAAGGTCTACTGCCCTCCCGAGGCGTCCGTGCTCTTGGCGTCATATGCTGTCCAGGCCAAGGTGGGTGCAAAGAAAGGGAATTGTGCTCTTCTTCCACAGGGTGGAACTCCACAGGGTGGCTATGGTCTTCCATGTCTTTGAATTTTGGGGACTTCAGAACAACTTGTCCCCAAAAAATGAGATGTCATAAGGCTTGGACATCTATTGTTGCTGCCTCAACGTCTGTATATTTTGTATATGTGTGTGTATTGTGTACTATGTGACAAGCATATCATTCTAATGACTTACAATTCATTCTAAGTGAATTCATTTAAAAAGATGAATTTTCTGTGTAATCTCATTATGCACATGTGGCTCATTAAATTCATCACATCAGCTTCATTTTATTAGTCAGGAAAAGTGAATTTATGGTCTCTAATTATGATTAAATGAGGCCTTTAGGTCAGCAAGACCCAGATCCTCCATCCAAACTCATCTTTCCAGAGCCTGCATTCTTAGAAACCACACTCCTGGTGAGGCCCTGGTGGGCATATTTTGTGCGTGTGGCTAGATACTGCAGGAGCTGGGTCTGCTGAGCCTGCCTGTCCCAGTGATGCTGTCTCACTAGCCTAAATCATTCATTTTTGCATAGACAGCAGACCAGGGGTGGTTGGAGAGGAACATCTTTGAGTATTGGATTCTCTTATAAGGTCAGGAAGAGTTTCAGCCAGAGTGTTTCATGACCCTTGGATTTCCTACCTCAATCACAGTTTTAATGCAACTTCAGATCAAAGCTAGGAATGGCTTGCTTGTCATTTGGGTTGGGAAATGAGTTTTGAAATGTGTATGCTGGTCAGGCCAGTAGAAGCACAGTGAGCTTAATCATTTGATGACTCATTAGTGTCTTTTGAGTAGTCACAAGGATGGAACGTGGGGCTTGTTAACTGTCAGATTCAGGCACTAGAGCAACTTCTGCCCTCAGTGATTCTCCAAGGTCATTGGTACCTTCACAGGTAAAACTGGAGACAGAATCTATGGCTTTAGAATTGTATTTTATGCCGTCCTTGAAAAAGGAGTAATTGAGAAAACAGGAAATGGGCTGTGGTTCAAGTAAAGCAGATGCTCCTTTTGTGCTTTGATCAAGAGTATTAGTAAGAGGAGAGAGGCATCCTTTCAGTCTTGGTGGGGACGAAGCAGCCATCATCACTTTCATTAGATCCGTGTACGTGCCCCAGAGTTGACCGCTTCCTGCATGCTTTCTCCTGTCTGTCGCAAACCCTCAAGGGTACTATCTCAGTCTCAAAGGTTTTGGGTCACAAATTCAAAGGCCACCTGTGTGGGGGCAGAAGGGTATGCATCATTTTTCAAGGAGCCAGCAGATGTTTGCTTGAGCAGATTTCACCGTAGGAAAGCCCTACTTATTCGGCTTCTGCCAATTTAGAGATGCGAGTGATTCACAGACAACATATGCGGTTCATATGGAGGCGGTGCTCGAATTGTTTTTTCCGGTGTCAAATTTAGAAATCTTACAAATAAAGGTAATCTCTAGCCTTTAAAGTCTGTATCTGAGCTGGGTGTGGTGGTGTACACCTTTAAGACTAGACAGGCAGGCAGTCCCTGTGAACTCCAGACCATCAAGGGCTGTAAAGTGAGACCCTGTTTGCATTAGGGAAACCAGGGCTTACTATAGCTGTGTCACCAGTTTCTCTTGGACTACTGCTTAATAGTAAGAGGATATTTCGGGTAAGCTACCTCTTTGTTTAACAAAGAGTCCAACAGACTATTCCAGAAGGTACTCCAGGAAGTAGTTAATGGAAGCGAAGATTTGTACAAGCTAGTTTTCCTGGTGACAAGATTCAAGGTTAGAAGAGATGACTGATTTTTTTTTTCCAGTCACACTCCTTTTACATTATTTTTATACTTATGGAATGCGCAGACGACTTTTTGTTTATTTTTGTTTTCATGGCTGGGGACTTGAACCCATAGCCACATGTGAGGCCAGTGCTTTACCGTAGAGTTACCTGCCTCTTGCTGAAGAGTGAAGCCGACTGGGAAGGAGGGTAGAGCCAGGCTGTAAACCTAGGTGTCTGGGCTGCCTGACGCCGCACGTTGTTCCTGCCCTCACTGCCTAGTGAGGTATGTGGGGATCAGGCATTAACTTTCATTAAATTCTAATTTTGTTTACAAGATAAAACAACTTTCTCTGAACATTTTCAGTAAGCCACAGTCTCCTTATATACAGTTTATTTCCTTCCCAACCTTTATAAAACAGAAACTATATAGAAATATGGAAGGGAAATGGAATCGAGCTCATTAACACATGGAATGTAATTATGTGCAAATGCATTCATTACAGTATTTCAGCTGTTGGAATGATATAGATACACTTAACTTCAAACCACAAAGAAACCATTAACTTCAAGGTATAAATACAAATAAATTTAATCACATGGTTCAGTTAACAAGAACTACATTTCTTGATTCAAGTTTGAATTATGCTAGAATCAAAAGAATGGACCAATCACATGACAAGTGAGACATTCTTGCAATTTTTAAACTACCTGTTGGATCTTATATAGACAATATAATGTTTCAAATGTGTTTTCCTTTCTTTCTGAAGTGTGTTTGTACTGAAAATTACTAGGAGAGAGTAGGATAGTATTTATGAATTTTGCTGCTGCCTGTGGACTCTTAACATTCAGAAGGAAGAAGCGAATAGTGGAAGTTAGAGTTGGAGAGGTGGCTCACAGCAGAGGGTGCATACTGTTCTTGAGTTGGGCTTGCCTGCTTTTCAGTAGCTACAGCTCACAACCCCAGTTCTGAAGGATCCAGTGCCCTTTTGTGATCTCTGAGGGAGGGTTCCTGCATACACGTGGCACTCCCAAAGGCTCACACATACACATAAACTAAAAATACAGGAATCTGGCCAGGCACTGTGGTGCATGTCTTTACTCCTACCACTTGGGAAACAGAGATAGGAGTCATTCTCGGAATTCTAAGCCCAGCCTTATCCACTTACCCAGTTCCGGGAGAGCCAGGACTACACAAACAGACCCTGTCTTAAAACAAAACAAAACAATAGGACTCTACTCTGAAGTGTCAAGGACAGTAGCTAAACTCAATTCAGTTAAGAAACTGAGTGCATACAAAAGCACAGTGGAAGAGCTGAAGATGAAAGCTCACAAGAGAGTAGGTCATGGAACCCTTAGCTGCTGGTTGTGCTAGGCCAGTGACAGGTTTAGGTTCTGACAGAATATTTGGTAGCTGTGTAATGAATGGGTTGATCAGTGCCCAATGTGATGGCACACACCTTTAATCCCAGCACTTGAAAGGTAGATTTACATGGGTCTCTGTGAGTTTAAGGCCATCCTGGTCTACATAGCAAATTCCAGGCAAGTCAAGTGAGTTAAGTCTAGAAACAGCGCAAGAGAGATATCTATTAGAAAGTGATTGTCTTAGTCAGGGACTATGAGGTTCACACCTCAGGTAGTGGTTGGTTATGAGGCTACTAACTTAAAAATGTCTATACAGGGCTACACAGAAAAACCCTGTTTTGAACACCCCTCCTCTAAGAGGGGACAGGAGATGCCTTTCAATAGAGTGCTTGCCTAGCACGCACTGGACCCTGGGTGTTATCCCTAGCAGCATGTAAATGCAGAGTGGTGGTATATGTGTGTAATCCCAGGAGTATTAGGAGTTCAAAGCCATCCTCTGTTATTTAGCAAGCTGGAGTTGAAGGCCAGCTTTCACGATATGAGATTCTGTCTCCAAACCAGGATGCAGGCTTGGTGACACATGTCTTTAACCCCAGCACTTGGGAGGCAGACTCCTTCTCTCTGAGCTCAAGACTTGCCCACCTTGTCTACATAGTGAATTCCAGGCCAGCCAGAGCTACACAGTGGCACTCTGTCTTCAGAGTCCAATAAATTCATATATGTAAAAATTTCTTTACACTACATAAATGCCCTCTAGAAGTGTGTTCCAGTCTAACTCCAGCAGCAGTACGTGAGAGTACTTGCTCCTGCTCATCCAAAGACAGACCAGTCTACAGTTTTACTGACCTATTTCAAAACAATAGGCTTTAAAAGAAATTACACAGCTGTGCTATGGGACAAGACTCTCAGGGATTAACTGGCTGTCTGCTCATTTTTCCTCTGTAATGGCGGTTCATGACTTGCCCTTCTATGGTGTTTTTGTCTTCTGATTGACTTATAGGCGCTCATCTATAATGACAACCTTTGTCTGCAGTTGTGTGTCAGGGTTAAGCGTGATCTCACCGACCTGCTGTGCCCATCCTCTCTTGTCTGGCCTTTTATGGATTTTTGGTTATAGGTTTAAATCCTCAGTTCCTATGGAATTGACTGACTGGGTAGTCAGAATCTATTTTACACAGTTAAAGAGAGAGAGAGAGAGAGAGAGAGAGAGAGAGAGAGAGAGAGAGAGAGAAAGGAAGGAAGGAAGGAAGGAAGAAAGAGGAAGGAAGGAAGGAAGGAAGGAAGGAAGGAAGGAAGGAAGGAAGGAAGGAAGGAAGGAAGGAAGAAAAAAAAGTCCAACCTTTGCTTTATTAAAACCTATTGAGAAGGTTTTTCATCGGATGTACAGCGAGGAGTTTGGTACTCTCTAGAAGGAGACTCCTTTTAACTCTTCACGTGGTTAGGCCTAGCTCCTTGGAAGTCTGAGGCAGGAGAATTGTTTGCGCTCAGGAGTTTGAGACTAGCCTAGACAACATAGGAGATACCAGCCCTCCTAACTTCCTGAAAATAGGAAAAAAAGAAAGAGATACAGGGCTGTCTAATTCTGTAGCTTTTGATTCTGCAGAGGTCAGACTCGGTCAGTAAACACTCAGTCACTGGGCTCCACTCACAGCCAAAGTAGCAAAAGGCAAGTTTTAAAGAGTGTTTTGCCCCATGAAAGAATTTGATCTTAAAAAAAAAAAAATCGTTGTATATTTATCTGTTTATTACTGTGCGCGTGCATGCCTGCCGTAGCATAGCATGCATGCGGTAGTTGGAAGACTACTTACAGGAGGCAGTCCTCTCCTTTCACTATGGGTCCTGGGGATTGAGCTCAGGTTATCAGACTTGACAGTAGGCACATTTACTTCCTGTGGCATCTCACAGGCCACGATGTTTTATGGGGTGGTGGTGTTGTTGTTGGTTTGGTTTGATTTCTTTTCTTTTTAAATAAGTCTTTTTTTTTTTCTTTTAAGATTTAAGATTTATTTATTTATTTATTATATGTGTTTACACTGTAGCTGTCTTCAGACACTCCAGAAGAGGGCATCAGATTTTTCTTACAGATGGTTGTGAGCCACCATGTGGTTGCTGGGATTTGAACTCAGGACCTTTGGAAGAGCAGTCGGTGCTCTTAACTGCTGAGCCCTTGATTTGATTTCTTAGAGACAGGGTTTCCCTGTGTAGCCCTGGCTGTCCTGGAACTCACTCTGTAGACCAGGCTGGCCTTGAACTCAGAAATCCACCTACCTCTGCCTCCCAAGTGCTGGGATTAAAGGCGTGAGCCACCATGCCTGGCAAAGAACAACTTTCATGAGTTAGTTCTCTCATTCCATCATGGGTTCCTAGGCTAGGAATCCAGTCATTAGTCTTGGCAGCATATGGGTGTTTTGCTTGCATATACATCTGTGTACCATGTGCATGAAATGTCCAAGGAGGCCAAAAGAGAGCATCAGATCACCTGGAGCTGGAGTTCATACAGTTGTGAGCTGCCCTGTAAGTGCTGGGAGTTGAACCTGGGTCCTCTGCAAAAGCAGCAAGTGCTCTTAACTGCTGAGCCTTGTCTACAGCCTACCCTACCACCCCCAAGAATTTTATCTTAATTGTCAGTTTCTCAAAGTGATTGATATTTGCTTAGCTTGTTTTAGGTGTTGGGTTTTTTTGTTGTCGTTGTTTTCTTTTTTAAGATTTATTTTATTTTATGTATATGAGTACACTGTAGCTGTCTTCAGACACACCAGAAGAGGGCATCAGATCCCATTACAGATGGTTGTGAGCCACCATGTAGTTGCTGGGGATTGAACTCAGAACCTCTGGAAGAGCAGTCAGTGCTCTTAACCACTGAGCCATCTCCAACCCATCCTGTTTTAGTTTTAAAAATTGAACGTGAGTCTCTTACATACTAAGCTCCATCCCCAGCCTTCCCCATCTTGAATTTTTAAAATTTTTTTTTAATTTTTATTTTATGTCCATTGGTGTTTTACCTGCATGTATGTCTGTATGAGGAGGTCAGATCTTGGAGTTATAGTCAGTTGAGAACTGCCATATGGGTGCTGGGAATTGAACCCAGGACCTCTGAAAGAGCAGTCAGTGCTCTTAACCACTGAGCCATCTTTCCAGCTGCACCTCCTCTCACCCCCCTTCTTGAATTTAAATTCAAGTCATTTATAAGGGGCAGTATAAAACCAGGTTTTGTGGCCTCTGAAATGTAGGTAGGGTTGTTTTTTTTTTTTTGGTTATTTGTTTGTTTGTTTGTTTTGTTTTTTAATGTAGGAATACCAAATGATGAATATAACATTAAGCACAGGCCTACACAGCAGCAGAGCTTTGAAACTCCATCTTTTTTACTTTCAAAGTAAATTCATCTTGATCTAATCAGAATGCTTCTGTTACATAAAGAGATGAGGAAAAGTCATTTCCATCTATAGAGTGGCATAGCTTCCTTTTGTATTTACTGCCACTACACCAGCATTTCCCCCCTTAGTTTTTTAAATAGACATTTAAATAGACATCAAGGTAGCTTTAATGTTGGAAGAGGAGTTGGCCTAGTGATGAAGCTCTTTGAGCAGAATCTCCACTGCTTCTGCATTGCTCAGATGTAATATATTTGATCAGTGTAGTAGCTGGGAGCTTGGTATAATTTAATAATGGGGGTCGTTAATCTTGCAAGCCTTTGAGCCCTGAATTTACAACTTTAACTTTACATATCTGCTTACTTTTGCATTAAAATTTGGTTGGCCGGTGTTGAAAGGCTTGCAAATGCAACTACTAGCATTTGCAAGTAGTTAATACAAGACACCATAGTGCCCGTGCTGACTCCCCAGATGCTTGCCTAGAATCCTGGACTGTTTGCTTCTTGCTTTACAGGTGAGGAGCTGTGGCTTGAGAGGGGCCTTGCAGCAGCACTCTAGAGAATTCTCTCCAGGGCTCTCTTTGCAGAAAGAACTTAGACTTGGAAAGATTTGATCTATTTTATTTTATTTTGAGGCAGGGTTTCTCTGTATAGCCCTGGCTGTCCTGGAACTCAGTCTGTAGACCAGGCTGGTCTCTAACTCAAATCCACCTGCCTCTGCCTCCAAAGTGCTGGGATTAAAGGTGTGTGCCACCACCATCTGGCTTTTCTACATTTAAAGAAAATTATTTTTATTTTATGTCTATGAATGTTTGCCATGGTGTTTGTGTGTGCACTCTGCATGCCTGGTGCCTACAGACATCAGAATAGGGAGCTGGTTTCCCTGGAACTGTAGGCTCCCAGCACCCACAAGGTGGCTCACAACCATATCCCTGCTACTATACTGATCAAATATATTACATCTAAACAATGCAGACATAGTGGAGATGCTGTTGAAAGAGCATCTTTATTGGACCAGTTCCTCTCCCAACAATAAAGCTACCTTGATGTCTATTTTAAAAACAAAGGGGAATGATCCAGGTTCAATTCCCAGCACCTACTAGGAGGTTTATCACTTCCTCAGGCACCAGGCACACATGTGGTGTATAGATGCACATGCCTGCAAAACATTCATACACATAAAACAAACTCCAGTTCCAGGGACTCTGATGTCTTCTGGCCTCCCAAGGGCACTAGGCACACACCTGGGACATAGGTGTACATGTAGGTATAACACTCATTCACATAAGATAAAATAAAATAAAAATTTTAAAGAAAAGAGGTGGTTCAATGGGTAAGAGCACTTGCTGTTCTTGCAAAGGATCGAGGTTCTATTCCCAGCACTCACATGGAAGTTCATTACCTCCTAACAGCCTAAGCTGGACCCCTGGGACTCCCATGGTGGGAGGAAAGAACTCACTCCATGGAAGCACCATGGCATGCACCACCCCCAAATCAGTAAGTCAGTGTAGAAGAGGAAGAGACCATAGACTGCTGACTGATAAGAGAGAACCTTTGTGCTTGGGTTCTGTCTAGTTTTCTGTCTCTCTTGCCTATTTATTTTTATTTTAATTTGAGACAGGGTCTTACTTTATAGCCCTGGCTAACCTCTAACTCATCACTGCCTCTGCCTCCTCGAGGGCTGGGACTAAAGGTATACATCACCATGCCTAACCCAATGTCTCTTCATATCTAGGGCTGGGAGTTGAAGCTAGGGCTTTATGCATGATAAGCAAGTACTGTCCCACAGAGCCACATCCTAGCCCATTTGATTTAGGATGATTCTCTGATCTAAGTTTTTTAGGAAAGAAAGGAGTATTGGTTTTAAAAATCAGACAAACAGACAATAGAGTTGTTGCTACTGTAGATTGCTGGACCCACTAGTGATCAGCAAGCTCTACAGCTTTGGCTGTAGGAGTTAACCTTTTATTTTATTTGTTTCTTTGTGCAATAGAAATGGCAGTGTTGATTTCAGAGCTTTCCAAAGCAACTTTCAGAGCCTTGAGCAAAAGTTATTAAAAATATTGCTTGCATTATTCCTGGTCCCACCTTGCAGTCGGCTGTGATTACCAGCTGCTTAGAGGCATTTGTAGGTAAGGCTCTTATCATACTTGCTAATCACAGCTTTCACAGTTGTGTTTTGTTGTTTCCGTTACAAAGCTAATGTTTGGAAGTGACTGCTTTCTTTGAGGGTTAGGAAACAGACTACATTTCCATACAAATGTCACATTCCTATTAGCACATCACCCATCCATCCCTTATGGGATTTTGCAACTCTGCCCATAGATGTAATCGGCTTTGTATTTTCATTCAAGGATAACAAACTGGCAAGGTTGAAATCTTGTCATCAGAATTGAATTGCTCCCTGGAACTGGGAGGAGGGACCAACTGAATTGAGCCTTGATCAGAAATGACAGTAGTCCTTAGAACCTCAATCACCGCTCTCTTTCTCTCCTTTCCAGTATGGCGACTATGACCCCTCTGTGCACAAGCGGGGTTTTTTAGCCCAAGAGGAATTGCTTCCGAAAAGGGTAAGAAATCAAATTCTCTGTTTGGGAAAATATAGCATATGTGGCTGAAGGAAAGTCATCACTGGATGACTTGAAGAGTGCTGGGAGTACACAGCAGGCACACTTGCAGAAAAACAGCTCACCATCTTGAGAAAAGAGTATGGAATCTTAGCTAAGCATCCCCCCCCCTCTCTCTCTCTCTCTCTCTCTCTCTCTCTCTCTCTCTCTCTCTCTCTCGCGCGCGCGCGCGCGCCCGTGTGTGTGTGTGTGTGTGTGTGTGTGTGTGTGTGTGTGTGTGTGTGTGTATTCCTGTGAGTGTACAGGTGTGTATACGCTTTTACACATACAGAACAAAAGCTGGGTTCCAGGTGTCTTCCTCTGTACCTTATTGTTCTTTCCTTATTGTCTTGAGACAGGGTCTCTTAACTGGAAGCTCTCATTTAGGCTAGGTAGCCAGCTAATGACCTTTCAAGATATGCCTATCTCTATGCCAAAGTGGTGTGGTTATAGACATGTATATAGGCATGCCTGAGCTGGGTTTTTTCTTTTAATGTTTTTATTTATTCTTTGAGAATATATATTATATATACATATTATATATAATCTACTTATAGTATATAATCAATATAATGTTATTTATTTATTTATTTATTTTTGGTTTTTTTGAGACAGGATTTCTCTATGTGACCCAAGCTGTCCTGGAACTCACTCTGTAGACTAGGCTGGCCTCGAACTCACAAAGATCCCCCTCCTCTGCCTTTTAGGTGCTGGAATTAAAGGTGTGCAACATCACTACCATTACCCAGCTTCTTTTTTGTTGTTGTTGGTTTTGAGACAGGGTTTCTCTCTATAGCCCTAGTGTCCTGGAACTCACTCTGTAGACCAGGCTGGCCTCAAACTCACAAATCCACCTGCCTCTGCCTCCCAAGTGCTGGGATTGAAGGTGTGCTCCACCACTGCCCGACCACTACCCAGCTTCTTTGATCATAGTCTTTCTCCTCCTCCAACTTCTCCTAGGTCCTTCCCTATCTCCTTACCTATCTAACTTCATGTTCTTTCTTTCTCTTAAATAACAACAATGTAATGGATTCCCCTTTTTTTGGCTAGCTACTCCTGAGTTTTGCTGCCTGTGGTGTAGTTCATACACCTAGTGGTCATTCTACTTGAAAAAGTAGGATCCCCCCCCCCCAAGAGCTATTGATTCCTAGTAACTTCTTCATGTCTGTCAGTACCGGGGATTCAGACTGAAGCCCCCATGTTTACAGAGCAAGTACTTTTACCTACTGAGCTTTCTCTCTAGCCCCTGTTGTTCTTGGATGGGCTCTTGCCCTGTAGTCTGAGCTGGCTGTGAACTCACTGTCCTCTGACCTCAGTCTCCTGAGGACTGGAATTAGTGCTGCACATAGTGCACACATCTGAACTCCCAGTATGGGAGGGCGAAGGCGAAAGGATCACGAGGTTAAGGCCAGGCTGGGCTACAGAGTGGGGTTTGCTCTCAACAACAGAATAGCAAGAGTTTGTGGGATTAATGTTGAAATGCCAGTCGGATATGGCCTAAAGATGGTGTTCTGGTGTGGCAATTTCAGAAGATGGTTGAGTGGCATTGATCTAAGGGAGCCATGAGATTGTGTGTTCATTGTGCAAAACTGAGCTGTTGGGGGTAAAGAAGATGAGGTTGGGCAGGGCCTTTTAATCCTCCACCTTGTTGGTTGTATTTGTTAGACACAGAGCAGCCTTTGGCTGCTTCCTATCTTACAGCCCCACTTATCATCTGTCCCTGGGTAATGAAGGCTTTCCCCAACCCTCCCCTGCCTTCCCTGTCCTTTGATGACTTCTGTGCAGTCGACGGCCAGCGAGTAAGCATTGCTCTACTGTCAGGGTGGTCCCTGAGATGAACAGCCCCAGCAGCCGAAAGGGCCAGCCCTGGCCCAGGAGTGTACTTAAGCTGGAGGAGTCCTGCAGGCTGCAGGTTGCTGCTCTAGTGGAACAGTACTTGTTTACACACCCACCTCTGTGTGTGCCTCTCCCTGCATGCAGCTTTTTAAAAATAGCTCGGTTGTTTTGTAAAAATGAGCCATAATTATAAAAATGGCAAACAATACCCAGACTTGCTTTGCATGTGGGCTTTTCTTTTGCTGTCTTTTTGGTAGGTGATAAATCTCTATCAGATGACTCCGGAAATGTGGGAGGAGAGAATTACTGCTTGGTATGCGGAGCACCGGGGCAGAGCCAGGTGAGGCTGCTTCATCCTTGGTTTATATTTCTTCATGCCTCCTCCCATACCCTTAAAGAACTATAAAACTAGGGCATGCTCATTGGACACAAAGCAGTCCTGAAGTATATAAAACGAGAAGCAGAGCTGGAATAATGTTGCTCTTCAGTTTTGTGTGCATCCTTATTATTGTGTGGGCATGTGACAGTCTGGACATGTGGCTCAGTGGTAGAGTGCTGGCCTAGTATACGTAAGACCCTGGGTTGAAACCCAGGGTGTACAAACCTGGTGCACTCCGTACCGGTCTAGCTGAACACTGTCTGGAGCCCTTTGTTTTTGCATTCAGGCATGTGTTGATGGCACTTGGAATACTTGCATGCTTTTCCCTTTTACAGAAAGCTCTGCAGTGCACAGTCTCATGTTGGCACACAGTTGCACAAGTCCAGAGGGTAGATTCTTAGAAGAGTTGTGTTTTGACAGGTGACACTAAGGAAATTTTTTTACCTTTCGGCACATGTCCATTAGCAGTGTTAGAATGCTCCTATCGCCCTGTTTTTAGTCAATCTGCAATTTTACTAAATTAAAATTAAAACACAATCTGGGTGGTAGTGGCACAAACCTTTTATCCCAGCACTCAGGAGGCAGAGGTAGGTTCTCTGTGAGTCGAGGCTAGCCTGGTCAATAGAACAGATTCCAGGACAGCCAGGGCTACACAGAGAAACCCTGTCTCAAAAAAAAAAAAAAAAAAAAAAAANAAAAAAAAAAAAGAAAGAAAGAAAAGAAAAGAAAAGAAAAGAAAAGAAAAGAAAAGAAAAGAAAAGAAAAGAAAAGAAAAATTAAAACACTAAAATGTATGGCTCGTTTTAAGTATTCCCTTGGTAGCTTCAGCTATTGATCATCTCTGTGTTAACCACTGAGCCATTTCCCTAGCTCCTGTATCTTTATTTTTTGTTTATACCAAATGGACAGATTTTGAGTTTACTGCTTGATTATTTACCACAAAATAGTTAAGGAAGAACTAGACCATGACTTCTCAGTTTCCTTCCTCCCCAAAGATACCTAGTTTACCCATTTCTTTCTTTTTCTTTTTGAGTCATTATGTAGCTCTAGCAGTCCTAGAACTATGTATTCCCCCGGCTGGCCCTCACCCACAGAAATCCACCAGCCTCTGCTCAGTGCTGGGATTAAAGGCTTGTGTCACCATGCCCAGCCCAGTTCCCCAATTTCTAATTAGTATTCCCATAGATTACTGTTGCCCTTACTTACTTTCCATTGTTGTATTACTACTTTGTAGCACTGAAGATAAAATACAAGGTCTCTCACATGCTAGGCAAGTGAGTAACTATTCTATCGCTGAGCTACACCCATAAGCCACCATCGCCCATTTTTAAACTTTAGATAAATAAAACCAATTTCTATTTTTAGTGCTACCTTTTCCTCAAGATTATCTTGTGAGATTTGAGTACATGGCATGTAACGATATTTTTCTCATTTTCATGACTGTGCAGAATTCCAGTATATTAGTATAACAGATTATTTATCCCTTCTACTGTTGAAAGACTCTTAGGTTGTTGGGTTGCTTCTTGGTTTGTGCTATTATAGGTAATGTTGAACAGTTTCCCAAAGTAATTGAATCAATTTGCATCAGCAGTGTATGTGATTTCTGGTTCTTCCACCTGCTTGCCAACACTTGGCATTCTCTCAGGGTGAATTTTTTAAATCCATTTGAGAGTGTTTTGAGATGAGAGAGAGGACAAGGACAAGGTCACAGGGAAGCTTGAGTTAAATTACTTCAATACTTTTACTTCTCAGGGAGTTTTCTGCAAGTCACTGCTGCATCCAGGGCTTGCTTTAAGCTTGACTCATAACACAAAAGTGTTCACCTACTGGCCTGGGTTTTATGGCTCAGATAGTTCTTGCCTTAACCTTCAGCAGTAACCCGAGAGATAAAACCAGGAGGGTGGGTGTTGTCAGCCAGCTTCTAGCGAAGCTTCTTTATTACTGAAGCTCTAGGTTAAGAAAGTATACAGAGACAGGCAGTGACTTAGTGCATTTGAGGTAGAAAAGAATGAATGCACTGTGGCTCTGTTTTTCTTTTTGCCAGTGCCGGGGATGGAACCTAGAGCTTTTCGCATGCAGAGTGAGTGCTCTACTGCTGAGCTACACTCCCAGCCCCCACATTCTTTTTTTTAAATCACTTGAGACAGATGTCACTATTTACCAAGGCCAGAGTGTGAAATTGAAGCCAAGAGTCAGTGTAATGAGTCTGTTTTCTTATTTTCACGGGGATGGGAAATTCTGCTTGTGTTTAATAGACTCTGAGTTGAGAAAAGAGTTGCTGGTGTCTGGTCTGTCTCATCCTCTGCAGGCCCCATCTATCTCACCATAGGTATGCTCAGAATATTTGACTTGGCAAGTGTCTGTCCTTCATTCTTGTCACTTAGCCTTAATAATGGTTTCTTCCATTCTCCTCACAGGGATGAAGCTGAAATGGAGTATTTGAAGATAGCTCAGGACCTGGAGATGTATGGTGTGAACTACTTTACAATCCGGGTGTGTTGACTCCTTCCCAAGTTCCCTGGCTCTCAGAAAGACTTGAGTAGAGTCCACACAGGCAGATGGGTTACTTCCTCATCCCAGGGTAGTTAGAATCTTATGGTTCAGTAGTAAAGAAGAAAAGGGAAGACAGGGGTCAAGAGAGCCTGGTTTCATTTGGGGCTTTGAATTAGATCAGAGGTAATTAAGTGTCAGTGGTACCCTGAGAGACTCAGGCCTGGTTCTCTTCTCAGCAGAGACCTGTTGGAATGCTGGCCATGTAATGTTTGATTATTCTGGCCTCTTGGGAAATCCAAGGAGCACCTGGAAATAATGTCTTTCCCTGGGGCCCACTGAAAGTAAGGCTGCTCTTAGAGATTCCTAATTTGTTTGGGTGGAACTCTTGTTCTCACTGTGAGGCTAATTAGTTTTCTATTCAGACCATTAATGGTCCGCAGGCCTCTGGGAACCCGTGCCTCTGCAGAGAAAGGCATTTGTGTTCTGTTCAGGTCTGGCCCTAGAGCGCTTCTTGCTTGTTGGGGGATTTGGCTGCTGGCTGCAGCATGTTCATGGCTTCCTCCAGAGGAGCACATGCCAAGTACCCAAGCTTTTCCTTATTGCTGGATGAGCAGATGCCAGGAAGCTTGGCTACAGATGAGTAGACATTAAAGGTCAGCTGCAGCCATCCCCCTGTACTATCCCACATACTCTTCGCTTCCCCCTTTTGGGGTCCTACAGTCTTTATGGTAACTTTGAGTAATTGAATTAAGCATGATTTCAGTATTCGAGGATAGCTTTTAACTTAATTTGTTTCCTAAATGCAGGGTTTTGTGGATTTTTTTTTTTTTTTTTTTTTTTTTTTTGTATTTTATACCATGTCTTATTCAAATGTACTACCACAATAAGCAAGTGCCTAAAAGATACTTTATTTGTAGCAGGACCTGAGTTCAAGTCTCAGCTTGTGGTTTGCGAGGCTCACAACTGCCTGATATTCCAGCTCCAGAGGGATCTGAGGCCTGTGGATTCTGAGGGCACTTACACTTATGTGCACAGACACAGACATACATAACTAAAAACCATAAAAATAAGAACAAATCTTTAAAAAAAAATAAAAATAAAAAAGAATTCAGAATGTTGTTTCTCATGTTTCATGAGGGCCAGTGAGATGGAGGAGTAGATAGGCAATTGCTGCCAGGCCTGACATACTGAGTTCAGGTCATGGAATTCACATGGTGAAAGGAGAGAACTCTTGTTCTTACTGTGGGGCACATTGTCCTATGATCTTCACATGTGTGCTGTGGCATAAGCATGCATTCACACAACACACACAAATTAGTAAGCATTAATTATTAGTTTGTGTTTGACACCTGTTTCTTTGAGGTTAGACTAATGCATTTCTGTGGTTTTGTCTCTTGCCCACCACCAACATTAATTGTTTAAAAGAAAAAAGCATTTGCAATCCGTAGAAATGGATTTCTTGGGCTAGGCATTAGTAACACACACTTTTAATCTGAGCACTCAGGAGGCAGAGGCAGGCAGATCTCTGTGAGTTTGAAAGTGAGTTTGAAGCCAGCCTGGTCTATAGAGTGAGTTCCAGGAGATCCAGGACTACACAGAAAAACCTCTGAAAACCAAAACAGAATTTCTTACAAATTTATTTTACTTAGAGGAGGAAAAACATATATATTTGTATACTTTGTTGTATTTATTTGTTTATCTATGTTTGTGGTGGTGGGCAGAGGACAACATGCTAGAATTTTCTTCTACCAAGTGGGTCCTGGGGTCAGACTGAGGTCCGGTTATCGGGTATAATCATGTTGATTCACTAAGCTATCTCAGTAGTCCAAAAACCAGCTTATTAAGGAATATTTCTACATTAATCAGATGAGCATTTACTAGTTTTTATATGTTTTTATGTTGAACAATAGACAAAGTTAAAGACATGGTAGTGACTTTATGTTTGACATCTTAAATTCTATCATTAACCAGGGAAGAGAAATGATTAATACATTTTATTTTAATATAGATACTTGATAGATACTGATAGATACTTGTATGTATTAATGGAGTACCATGTGATTAAAACAATTTCAGAGGTGTTATTTGTGTTACCATCTCGAATCTCTAAAAGTGTGAGAGTCATAACAAGAGAAGAGTGTGGAATCCTTTCTATCTTTATGTAAACTGACTTAGCAGAAACACAAAATATCTTGTTTTCCGTAAGGGGCTGTTCAGACGTGAGGATCCAAGCCTCACCCACTTCCGTCAACACATGAGTCTTAAAGGCTTCTCAGACCAATAGAACACGCTCTGACTGGGTGTTAGAAGGAGTAGAGAGATTCATCTTCAGGTGCTCACTCCCCCCAACCCCTGCTGTTAGATTGGTACTTCTAGTCCCAGCCCAAGCACCAGCTCAGTTTGCAGAGCTGCTCTCCTTCCCTTGAGTCTTGTCTCAATTTCTTTGTTGTCAGCAAGGGGTAGGGAACTGCAGCTTCCTTGTGTGTGGGAGGAGCTCTGTTTCAGCTGCCTATGAGAATGGAAGGGGCAGTGGCTCCACAGCTGGTCAGCCTCTGGCAGCAATAACTGTTGATCAGGACCGCTCTCAGAGGTGTAGCATTCATATTGTCAACTGGTGTTTTAAACAAGTTCATTGAAGTGTAATTTATATATAATTTATTTTTTTATTTTGTCCAACGTTCAATTATCAAGCATTTGAAACATGGGAGAATGAAATTTTTAGTGAATGCCATATAGACCCACCACCTAGATACTGTAGCTAATACCACATTGGGGTATTATATAGTAAAACTACATGGAGCTGCATTTTAACCTAAAATGAGGCTGTTTAGTCCCTAGACCTAAACACTTCGTCTAGAAATCCGACAAATTTTGCATGTGTGATGAAGATGATCAGATTCAGGATCTTGTACATGCAGCCAAGAGCACGACCATTTCCTGTGACAGGAGCAATGTTCAAATGTATGGATTTTAGCTCTCCCTTTGATAACCTGGCTATTTTACTAGTAGTACTTCAGCATTTAAATTACCAATTCTTTAGCTAACAAGCCAGTGATAGGAGTCTGAATCTACACTGATACCTGTAGGGGACACATCAATCACAAAAATGGTATTGTTTTGCCTCTGCTTCCCCAAATCTAGAAGCTGGAAGCCTCCTGGGTTACAAGAGAGCCATGATTTCTGCTGGGACTTGTTGAAACTTGTCAGATATAACAGTGTGTGCCAGATTCTGTAGAAAGTTGAATAAAATCCCCAGCTGGAAGCTGACAACAGCTGCTCTTTATTGGCTCTGCAGAATAAAAAGGGCACGGAGCTGCTGCTTGGAGTGGACGCTCTCGGGCTTCATATCTATGACCCCGAGAACAGGCTGACCCCCAAGATCTCCTTCCCATGGAATGAAATCCGAAACATCTCCTACAGCGACAAGGAGGTAGGACATGTCTGTACTACAGATGCCATTTATGGTGCAGGAGTCCTGCAAAAGGTCCACTCCCATTTCTCTTCTTTGCCAAAGCTGTCCAAGCCAGACCATCTCCTTATCAGTGAAAGTCCTTTAATTCCCAGGCTTTAGAACTCTGGTTGTTGATTTTTAAAGTACTTACAGAAAGTTTTGACATCCTTTTTTCTAAGAGCATGGCTAAACCCTACTATTGACTAACGAGAGTAAGCAGCTCAACCTGTCAGGGCTAAGCCCCAAAGAACAGAAAGAAGGAAAAGAATAACATTTCCTGATTATTTGGCTTTCTGTTTCTTTATATCTTAAGTGTGATCTGTATTAAGCTTCTCTCTGTGTACTGTGTTTAGTACTTGTAGTGGAAAAGTATGCATGTGTGCCTGCATGTAAAAAAAAATTTTTTTTTGTGGAGGGCAGAGGGGATTGCTTTTTTTTTCTTTTTCTTTTTAACTGGGTTTCACTATATAGTCTTTGCTAGCCTTGGACTTGCTATATAGATCAGGCTAGCCTTCAACTCTACTTCCTGAATGTTGGGATTGAAGGTATACACCACCATGCCAGGCTGGTAGTTGTGTGTTTGTAGGGGGTGTATTAGTCAAGATTCTCTAGAGAAACAACTGATAGGATGCATATGTATATTAAAAGAGTATTAATTAGATTGGCTTACAGCATGAAGTCCAAGTACTCCAACAATGGCTATTTCACACTGGAGAGTTGAGTGGAGAATCCAGTAGTGTCTAATCCACAAGGCTGGATGTCTCTTCAGTCTCCGTCTGTATTTAAGGCCTAGAAGATTCCTGAAGACATCTACTGTTTAGTCTGTGTTGTAATCCCAATGAAGTTGGTTCTAATATTGGTGAAGGAATGCTATAGCAACAGGGCAGATGAACTCGCATGCCAGCAAAAGCAAACTCCCTTCTTCTTGTCCTTTTCTGTGGGCTACTAGAAAATATGGCCTGGATTTAGGCTCCAAAATCTTACTAAGCCCTCGGGGATGGAGAGGTAGCTCACCTGTTAAGAGCACTGACTGCTCTTCCAGAAGAGGTCCTGAGTTCAATTTCCAGCAACCACGTGGTGGCTCACAACCATCTGTGATGTCTGAAGACAGCTGTGGTGTGATTATATACATAAAATAAATAAATCTTAAGAAAAAGAAAAGAAAACGCCTCGCAGGAATACCAGGAAGCTTGGGTTTTAATTGATTCCAGATGCAAATTGATGACCAAGATTAGCTATTAGTGGATATTTCTCTCAGTAATGACATGAATGAAGATAGCAAGCTGCCATATTTCTAAGGTTAGAGAATAAAGTTTGAGGAACTTAAATAACATTAATTGGGTTAAAATATTGCTATGTAGCTCAAAATGGCCTTGAACTAACAGCAATACTCCCACCTCAGCCTCCTAAATTCTGGGATTACAGCATGAGCCACTGTGCCCAGAGTGGATTCACATATTTCCATATAAGATAACGACCTTCTCCAAATGCAGTAGTCCTGTTTTATGTATTAATTCTGTTTACCCAGAACCTTGCATATGCATAACATTCCACTTAGCATCTCCCTGTCCTCCTAGTCATTAATTTAAGAGATTATTATTGTTGTTGTTTTGGTTTGGTTTTGGGACAGGTATTTCTCTGTGTAACAGCCCTGGCTGTCCAGGAGCTCACTCTGTAACCAGGCTGGCCTTGAACTCACAGAGACCCACCTGAGTGCTGGGGTTAAAGACATCTGCCACCATGCCCAGCTTAAAGGAATTGTTGTACTTTGTGCCAGGCTTCATAGAGCAAACAGAGATGTAGAAAGTACAGTACTATCTCTCAAGGAAATCTGCTTCAAAATGACTTGACTGCTCTAATATATAAGTACAGTGTGGGCTGGTGAGGCCTAATGACCCAGGTACAATCCCTAAGCCCCTGGTGTTGGAAAAATAGAGAACAAAGTCCTACAGGTTGTACCCTGGCCTTCACATGTTGGCCGGGGCATGTAACTAACCCTTCCATAAATAAATGAGTAAAATGGGCTGCCTAGGGCCTCTGATTATACATGCGCGACTCGTGGCTCTCTGATCAGCTCCTCAGAATCTACTGTAAAGGCGGGGATATATTCAGTGGCCATGTCACCAGAACAGGAGATCTTGTGTCTGGTGAGTGAGGTGACAAGGACTGGGGACTAGGATGCCTGATGTCAGAGCTCCTGCTTATCAGAGTGGTCCAGAGGCTGGACCGTAAGAACACAAGACACCAGGCAGAAGGAGGCAACCTGGGCAGTGAATAACAGTGATAGTTACCTGCAGTCCTTGGAGCATATTTCCTGGGCGGTTTGTTTTGTTTTTGTTTTGTTTTGTTTTGTTTTGTTGGTTTGGTTTGGTTTGGTTTGGTTTTTGTTTTTCTTTTTTAGCAACTCAAGAAAAATACTAGTTTTCAATCTTGTTTAAATTACTCAAGTTTATTTGCTGAGGCAAATTGAACTTGCCTTTATCCCTCCTCCTCTTCCTCCTTCTCCTCCTCCTCCCTCTCCCTCTGTCTGTCTCTCTTGATAGGGTCTTGCTGTATGACCTCTTGGCTCATTTTTTAAATGCTGGAGTTATAGGTGTGCATCATCACACCAAACATAAAATGAGCTTGTTTGTTTTACATTTATTTATTTACTTACTGGAGGAAGGGATGTAGCATGTGCCAGGGTGGGTGTGTAGACATCAGAGGACAACTTATAGAAGTCTTTTCTCTCCTTATACTATGTTGGTCCCAGGGATCAAACTCAGTTTTAAAGGATTGGTGACAATCACCTAAACCTGCTGAGCCACTTGCCAGGCCAATTGCATTGCGTAATCCTAGGCATTCTGGCTGCTGTTGTTTAATTGCTGGTTATCCTGGGACTTGAGCATTAGGTAGATTGGAAACCCCCGCATGACTTAGCGTAGTGGGTGTTAACCTTCCAATTTCACAAAGGCTGTTCACTACACATCACACATTTGCACACTAAAGGCTTTTCAGAGAGCTCAAGGATTAAAGTCCCCTACTATGGCGTGACACAACAAACTCTAATGTGCCCTCTCTAGGTGTAAGGTACCATCATGTTCCATCACATTAATACCTTATATGGCAAGCAGACTCCAAGCTACCTTGGCATGCCATAGTAGGAAGTAGCTTTTGGAGTTCTCTATGGCAGTCACTCTGCTAAAACAGAATTGTTCGTTTATTTTAAGTTGATTGATTGTGGAACAACAGTATGAACCAACCAGTACTCCCAGAGCTCCCAGGGACTAAACCACCAACCAAAGAATACACATGGAGGGACCCATGGCTCCAGCCACATATGTAGCAGAGGATGGCGCATCAGTGGGAGGAGAGGCCTTTGGTCCTGTGAAGGCTCTATGCAGTAGTATAGGGAAATGCCAGGGCTAGGAAGTGGGTGGGTTGGTGAGCAAGGGGAGGGGGGATGGGATACGAGGTTTTCCAGGGGAAACCAGGAAAGGAGACATTTGAAATGTAAATAAAGAAAATATCTAATAAAAAAATAAAATTAAAGGAAAAAAAGTTGATTGATTCTTCCTATCTGGCCTGGTGTGAAATAGAGCCTGTGGTTTCCATACTACTGCGGCTTCTTACTGACCGCTCACGGTTCAGTAGCAGGGCTAGAAATAAGCTTATGAAATTCATAAGTAATATTCCACACCAGAGGAATACTTTGACTAAATTAACCTGACCCAACACCAAACTAAGGATTTTTTTATTTGTTTCTGGTCCTATGTGTGCTCATCCCTCATTGGACTATAATATAGACATGTAAAGAAAGACCCAGGAGCCTGCCTGCCTGCCCTGTAAGTTCATTTGCTAAGCAGCTCCTCCTTTTTACTTTGTTCTATATTTTGTGGTCCTTAGGATGGAAGCCACATACAGGCAAGAGCTAAACCTCTGGGTTAATCTTTTTTTTTTCCCTGCTTTGCTGGGGCTGGCCATACAATTCTTTCTTGGGAATGTATATGTACTTTTACAATGTTAGCATATGCTAATTGTACATTTTCATATGTGTATATAAAATGCTTCGATCTAGATATGTTTGTCTCATTTTGCTTTTGAAGTGGGTCTTGCTATGTTTTTCTGGCTGGCCTCGAAATCTATATAGAACAGGCTGGCTTTGAACTTGTGGTCCTGCTCCTTCTGCCTCCTGCCAGTATGACAGGTATGTGTTACTATATCCACCTTAAAGACACATTTCCAGGGACATCCCTGGAGTCTAGGATCATTCTGGTCTCCTCAGTGGTTAGAGTAGCAGTTGCCTGGTTTGTGCTTAGGTTTCTTTTGCTACATTGTCACTTAAATTTTGATTTCAGGAACTATGTATTTATCTTTTTCAGCAATCCCCTTTTCTTCACACTATTCCCTCTCAACATCTTTGACCACTGACCATGTTCAAAAATCCTAGGAACTTACTATATCATATCACATGAATTTTAAGCCCTCTGACTTTTTATTCTTCACCACCCATCAGCCTTCCTGACTGAGCCTACTGTATCATTGCAATTACTAAAGAGCTAATAAGGTTAATATCCCTGCTCCTTCCCCTCTCACCATCTCCTCCTCCTCCTCTTAATTTTCAGCTAGAGACTGAATTTTTTTCTTACTACTTGCCCTGTCTAGGATGCCCCTCCTTCATATCTTTAGCTATTCTGCCATATACTTCTAAGACCTCCCATTTGTGCTAGGTCTGCTCTAAACCTCTAGGGTATTTGTGACATGTCCCACCAATGAGACATTAATATATGGTGTTATCTCTTGAGTATCTGGCTGTTACTGGACTAAGTCCTACTAGACTGTGAGCTTTATGAAGGTGAGGAGCTTTGCAGTGTGGCCTCCAGAGCAGGCCTATCCTGGGCTCTAACTTCAGGTCTTTACTGTACTTTCTTCACAGCTGCCCAAGCTGATTAGGGTCATAAACTTCTGCAGCCCCAGACTTAGTACCCTGTATGCCTCTAACTCACTCAGGCTTCATTCCTGGCCCCAGAAGGCCAAGGCTAGAGGCTGCGTGGTTGCTACTTTTGTGGGTTTTCAGTTGGTGTCACAAGAAACTGTACTCTTCCCTTGCAGTTTACTATTAAACCACTGGATAAGAAAATTGATGTCTTCAAATTTAACTCTTCAAAGCTTCGTGTTAATAAGCTGGTAAGTTGAAATCCTCGTTTTCATGACAGAACTAACTTTTCTGAGAAATTGAATGGTGTGTGTATAATTTGCCTTTTTGAAAAAGCCTCTCTGCCAGGAATCTATCTGGCCCTAGTTTCTTTTGCTAAGAGGTGTAAAATGATATTTGACATGGGAAATATTTTTCTCTTTAGTTTAACTGACCTACAGAGAGTTAACCAGTTAACTTTTGTTTTTTTCGAGACAGGGTTTCTCTGTGTAGCCCTAGCTGTACTGGAACTCACTCTGTAGACCAGGCTGGCCTCGAACTCAGAAATCCACCTGCCTCTGCCTCTCGAGTGCTGGGATTAAAGGCATGGTGGTGCCACCACACCCAGTCAGTTAACTTTTTTTTTTTCTTTTTTTGTGAGGGGGCTGGGAGTAAAGATAAAATCTCGCGCTTTGTACATGCCAGGAAACATTCTACCACTGAGGTAGAGCTTAGCCCTCCACTTGCCATATTGATTTGCATTTTATAATTTCTAATAAAGTCACATTGTGACCAAATCTAATTTCCTGTTCTTTAAATTCTTGTTTCATTTCTTTTGACCATTTTCTTCTTGGGTTGATTGGTTGTTTTCTTTATGAATTATTATTGTCCTCCCTTGTAAGCTTCATTTTCCTTCTTTATGATGTCTTGACAAAAAAAATTTTACCTTTCATATCAACACATTAAAAATCTCTATCATTTGTTTCTCTGTTTTTTTGTTTGTTTGTTTTACTTGACATTTCCCTACAAATTCTGTATTTTCCAATAAAAGTTAGCTTTTGGCATGAGGGAGAAAGCCAGTTTATTTCTTTCCACATGAATAACCTTTGACCCCAACCAGCTTGCTGGTTGGTCTTTCCGTCCTCTTGATCTCTTGCCACACCTTGTCTTAGGAGACTGTGGTGCATGTGGATGACTAATGGTGGCTTCTTCTCACCCACGATTGCTATCCCCTGGAGTATCTGAGGCACTTGTACATATTTCCAGAACTGAGAGTATCGGAAGCCACCTGCAAGCCTTGTCTTTTATTCCATTTTTTGTCTTCCTTCCCGAGGTTTAGAGAACCCAGGATGCTATGGCTTTGTGGGCTGGTAGGCAGCAAGGTAAATTTACATGCTTAATATGTTTTCTATTTCCTTGGCCACAGATTCTTCAGCTATGTATTGGGAACCATGACCTATTTATGAGGAGACGGAAAGCTGACTCTTTAGAAGTTCAGCAGATGAAAGCCCAGGCCAGAGAAGAGAAGGCTAGAAAGCAGGTGAGAACTGTCTTGTTTATTTCATTTGGCTTGTGTATATATGTATTTGTGTACTTGATTTTAGAGGCCACAGGTCAAGCTTGGGCATCATTTCTCAAGAGCTGTCTACTTTGTCTTTTGAAGCAGGGTATCTCTTGGCCCAGGGACTTAGTGATAAATCTAAGCCAGCAAGCCCTAGGACTCTGTCTGTCTCTACCTCCCCAGTATGCTGCCATGCCTGGCCTTTTTTCTGGGTGCTAGGGATCAAACTCAGACACTCATGTTTGTCTAGCAAGAGCTTTATTAACTGAGAGTTCTTCCAGTCTCTAGTTTGTTGTTTGTCTGGGACACAGTCTTACTATATAGTTCTAACTGGCCTGGTATATTCTGTGGAGTTCAGTCAGGCCTCAAACTCAAGACACTTTTCTTGCCTCAGCCTCTCTAATACAGGGATCACTGATGTGTATCACCATGCCCAACTAAAACATGATTTTAGGGCAAACAAGGTGGCAAGTGTAACATCATTTGTTTGATACCTGAAACCCATTGAAAGATGGAACAAGAACTGACTCCACACAGTTGTCCCCTGACATCCACCCCGTGCCACAGGACACGTGCCACACACTTCATCCACTTACTCATACACATAACAGTAATGAATAGTAGGAATTAGAACCTTGTTTTAATTGATACAGCTTTTGATTGGTCTTGGCCTACAAGATAAGGGATGACTGTTGTTAGACTATTATGGTTATAGATGTACCTGCTCTTATCTCATTCCTGTTGGATTTGTATTAGCTAATGCCTGGATAGTGGGATGTCAGATATAGAAATATACACATGGGCTGGTGACATAGCTCAGCAGGTAAAGGTTTGCTGCCAAACCTAGCAACATGAGTTTGATACCCAGAGTCAGGTAGAAGGAGAAAACTGACTTCTACAGTTGTCTTCTGACTGCCACATGCATACTTACATACATAAATACATAAACATAATAAAGACCTTAAGGGAAAGTCATACTAAGTTCTAATTTTAGCATATTTAAAAAAAATAAATAAAAACGATCTTTAGACATTTCTATACTTCAAGTGTGATCATCAGATTTTGGACAAGGTAATCAGATATGGTTTTGTCTCTCTGTCTAGCTGGTTGTCTTTACTGTCTGTCTCCTCTGCCAGGTCAGTGCCCTTTCTAACTAGATGGTGATAGAATACAGGACAGCATTTCAGAGTGTGCTGTGGAATGCTAATTAGGCTCCCAGCTGCAGTTCATCAGTGCCGGTCAGCCTGGGCACACATGGCTGGCCCCTGCAGGGGTGCTGTAGCACCTATCAGCAGACTGGACTAGCTGGATCATTGGTTTCTAATCACAGACCTTCTCTGCTCCCTGACATCCACAGCTGAGTTGAGTCTTGCTGCTGAGACTATCAATTGTGGTTTGGGATAAACTGTTTGATAGAGTAGTTACAGCTGCATTTGGTCCCCCTCAGGACTTGAAAGCTCAGAGGTGTAATAATTAGTCTGTGTGGTATTCTCTGATTTGGGAACCACGGAAAGACTGGCTACCAGTCCCATGCTTTAGAGAGAAATACCCAATTTGAGCCAGTGAGCTGTGAGCTTGCCCTCTGTTTGCTGTCTTGGAGAGTAGGCCATCAGTTTCCTCCTTAGGATGCTTTAAGGGTGACGGTATAAGTACTATTGAACAAAAATGTGCTACTGAGCTAGCATGGGGTATAGTGACAGCTTTAAGAAACATATTCTTGGGCCTGGAGAGATGGCTCAGCGGTTAAGAGCACTGACTGTTCTTCCAGAGGTCCTGAGTTCAATTCCCAGCAACGACATGGTGGCTCACAACCATCTGTAATGGGATCTGATGCCCTATTCTATCTAGTATGTCTGAAGACAGCAACAGTGTGCTCATATACAAAAAATAAGTAATAATAATAATAATAAGAAGAAGAAGAAGAAGCAACAGCAGCATACTCTTTGACTTGACTCTTTCTTTTTTCTTTGTTTTTTTTGAGACAGGGTTTCTCTGTAGCCCTGGCAGTCCTGGAACTCACTCTGTAGACCAGGCTGGCCTGGAACTCAGAAATCCGCCTGCCTCTGCCTCCCAAGTGCTGGGATTACAGGCGTGTGCCACCACGCCCGGCTCGACTTGACTGTTAAGTAGAGGAAAGTCAGACTCTATAGTTATCAAGACCCCCAAGCCCTAGAAGAGCAGAGTGCAAATGCCAACCGGTGCGACATGGTGGCCTTGCAGCTAAATCTTTCATTTAGTACGTGACTCAGTTTCCTTATCTGTCGAGTGGCGTTAGTGATGCCTCTTTCCGGAGTACAGATTGCATCCAAAAGTCTTTGTAAGTCATAACCTGCTTTAAAAACAGGAAATCCTTTATTATTAGTGTGAAGGTTTCATGAAAAGTATAAGACTGGAAACTGGGGACAGCCTGGTCCTTTTTTATTTTATTTTTTTCAAAAGGAGAATGGAAATGGAAATTGTATTTCAGTGGGAACTGAAGAACAGGTTGCCGACCAACCTGTTCACTGAGGTCAAGAGGAAAATCTAAGAACTTTATTGCTTGTCTATTCTGCATGATTCTTTAAATTAAAATGTGCTGAGGGGCTTCATATTTAGCCTTGTAGAACTAGAGCTTGGATGAGATCGAAGCACGAAGGAGTAGTTAAACACGATTTCGTTATCTAAGGCAGAAAATTGGTCACTTCCGGCTTCTGCTTTCTCAACTCAGTGTCCTAGAGTCACAGGAAACTATGCTGTCTTTAGTCTTGGTCCTCTTATTAGTCTTGGCAAGTGGCCCAATTAACACTATGATCCAGAAGGCTAGAGGGTGGCAGTAGAGGCTTTGTGCTGTTCGTAAGGATGGGGTCTGTGTTCTTGCCTGTCTGTGTTGCCTCTGCATGGGGATGTACAAGACTGTGCAAAGCCACTGTGGCTTCCTGCTGTGAAATTCTGTATGGGAACTATGGTGGTATTGTGGATGAAATTGTGTGAAGGGGCTGATGTGGTTCAGCTGAACAGATGAGAAAGCTGTCTGCTCTGGACACTTCTTTTGGGGAGGAGAAATCTATATAGAAAACTGCCAGTCATGGGGCAGAGCTATGTGAGGGTTCCCAAACGGCAGAGCATTGCTAGGGCAGATTATATCATGTGCAAGAATCCTCTTCTCTCTGCATATGGTGACTGAGTTTGGATTTTGTTATTTGTATTTCTACTGGAATTTATTTGTACGGCTTTTTTGTTTGTTTTTTTGGTTTTTCGAGACAGGGTTTCTCTGTATAGCTCTAGCTGTCCTGGAACTCACTTTGTAGACCAGGCTGGCCTCAAACTCAGAAATCTGCCTGCCTCTGCCTCCCGAGTGCTGGGATTAAAGGCGTGCACCACCACGCCCAGCTGTTTGTATGGCTTTTAATTCTGCAATTAGTTTAGGACAGGGCAGCAGACAACAAGAATGTCCTAAAGTAGAGACACAAGAAAGGTCCATGGTGAAGAGAGAGGGAGGCTCCTGAAACTGGCCCTTGGGTTTCTGGAGCGCACTGACTCAGACCTGTTCTTTTACCCCTAGATGGAGAGGCAGCGGCTGGCTCGAGAGAAGCAGATGCGGGAGGAGGCCGAGCGTACGAGAGACGAGTTAGAGAGGCGGCTCCTGCAGATGAAAGAAGAAGCAACGATGGCCAATGAAGCTCTGGTGATTTGTGGTGTTTGGCCTCCTATGGATCATGAATTTCAGTTTTTTTTTTATTTTTTTTATTATTATTTTCTTTATTTACATTTCAAATGCTATCCCGAAAGTTCCCTATACCCCCCCCCCGCCCCTGCTCCCCTACCCACCCACTCCCACAACTTGGCCCAGGCCTTCCCCTGTGCGGGGTCATATAAAGTTTGCAAGACCACAGGGCCTCCCTTCCCAGTGATGGTCGATTAGGCCATCTTCTGCTACATATGCAGCTAGAGACACGAGCTCAGGGGGTACTGGTTAGTTCATATTGTTGTTCCACCTACAGGGTTGCAGCCCCCTTCAGCTCCTTGGGTACTTTCTCTAGCTCCTCCATTGGGGACCCTGTGTTCCATCCAATAGCTGACTGTGAGCATCCACTTCAGTGTTTACCAGGCACTGGCATAGCCTCACAAGAGGCCGCAATATCAGGGTCCCTTCAGCAGAATCTTGCTGGCATGTGCATTAGTATCTAGGTTTGGTGGCTGATGATAGGATGGATTCCCGGATGGGGTAGTCTCTGGATAGTCCATCCTTTCATCTTAGCTCTAAATTTTGTCTCTGTACCTGTATCCTTTCATGAGTAGAATTTCAGTTTTTAAAACATCAATGCCTTTTGGTTTTTGAAAATTTAGAATACGTTCATTTGTAGCCAAACTCCACTTTCTCAGCTGAGTTACTTTTGAGTCAGGGGTGCTTAGCCTTTGTCCTATCACTCTTGGGGATAGTACCAACCGTCATCTGTGAATAGTCCTCTGCTTGGAAAGATATGGAGTCCCCGTATCTCTACCTGCTAGCTGCCAGTAGTACCACTTCAACCTCAAAAATGTCCTAGGACTGGGATGTGGCTCAGGGGCAAGCTTTATGTTTTTATTTATTTTTATGTATTCAATTAGGGACAGGGATAAGTAGGAAGAGACAGGTTTCAGATATCCCAGACTTGACTTTGAGCTCATTATATAGCCAAGGATAACCTTGAACTCTTGATAGCCTCCCTGCTTCATTTTACAAGTGATTGGATAAAAGGCAAAGTCACCTGCCATGCCCAGCCTGCCTTGTATTTGATTCTCTAGCACTGCAAGAAAACAGTCTCCAGACATTACCACAGATGTGGGCAGTGGGCATTACACCTCTGCTTCCGAATTACTGACTTAAAGGGACAGAACAGCATAACTTGAGCTAAAATATACTTTATACATAAGGTGCTTTTTTTCTTTTTCCCATGGTGGAGCCTGCAGGGCCCTGCTGAGTGTGTAGCATATCATCTGTTGTCAGACAGGCTGGGACTCTCTCAGTGGGAAGGCACAGGGAAGTTAAGACTGGCTCTTGGGGGCTGGAGAGAGGGCTTTGAGTTCAAGAGCTCTGACTGTTCTTCCATAGTACACAAGTTTGATTCCCAGTACCTACTTGGCAGCTCACCACCCTCTGTAACTCCAGCACCAGGAGATCTGATGGCCTCTGCTGGCTTCTAAAGTTACTGCATCTGCATGTACGGGTGCACAAACACTTATGCTGGCAAAATACCTGTATACATAAAAATAAAACTTAAAAAAAAATAGTGAAAAAGACCATGCTTAGGTTTTACATGGGTGCTGGAGATTCGAACCCTGGTTTTGTTGCCTGTGCAGGGAGGCCAGATATGGGAGACAAGAGTGTATACTGTGTGAGACTACTCTCCCCACATGGAGATAGGCACTGGGCCTACACTAGCTGAAACACTTTCCTTCCCAGATGCGCTCTGAGGAGACAGCTGATCTGTTGGCTGAAAAGGCTCAGATCACAGAGGAGGAGGCTAAGCTTCTGGCACAAAAGGCTGCAGAGGCTGAGCAAGAGATGCAGCGAATCAAGGCCACAGCCATCCGGACAGAGGAAGAGAAGCGCCTGATGGAGCAGAAGGTGCTGGAGGCTGAAGTGCTGGCATTGAAGATGGCTGAGGAGTCAGAGAGGAGGTGAATGGTTGGTTGTCCTGAACACTAGGACCTGGGAAAGGGTTGTGGGTTTCAACCCTACCAGAGCTGGTTGTAGCATCTTCATCCTTCTCTATTGTAGGAGCAGATTAGAAAACATCTTCCTTGACAGGCTGGTGGAATTGGAGCTACTTGGGGCGGGGGCATAGAATATTGTTTTCTTTGTCTTTCCCAGGGAATCTTTCTGTCATGCCTCTACAACATACCGCTATCTTTCTAATAGTGAAGTTTGCATGAAAAACATTTAAGCCTATTCATTGACTGCTTTTAGCCAGAGAGGAAAATTGGGTCTTTTGCATTTAAAAAAAAAGTATGTGATGGTGAGGTGGGGCTTGGAGAGATAGATAGCTCAGAGGTTAAGAACACAAGCTACTCTTCAAAGAACATGAGTTGGAATCCCAGCATCCACATGGTGACTTGCAACCATTTGTAACTCCAGTTCCAGGGGATGTAACCTCCTCTCTGGCCTCTGGGCACCAGGTATGCACATGGTACACAATCATACATGCAGGTAGAACACCTATATACATAATAAAATAATTTTTTTAAGGGGGACATGAGGGCCTAATCAGCAAAGTACCTATTGCACAAGTATGAAAACCTGGCTCTGTATCCCCAGTATCCATGTAAAACCTAAGCATGTGGCATGTGTGTGGCCTCAGTACAGTGTTAGGAGTGAAAGCAGAGGTGGGGGGAATCTGTGGACCTCACGAGCCAGCAAGTCTGGTTGAATTAATGAGCACACATTTAGTGAGAGACCTCCACTGAGGTGGAGGCCAGTAGGGGATTATGCCCCACACTGACTCTGCACTGACTCACACTCACACTCACTGAATGCCTCTCTGTCTCTGTCTCTCTATCTGTCTGTCTCTCTCTCTCTCTTTCACAAACACACACACACACACACACACACACACACACACACCAGCTTGGTAGTATTTACTTCAAAGGCAAGCTAAGTACCCATTCCCTGCAGATTTTCGGGTAGTTAGGGAGCAGGGCAGCTGTGTTCTTTGACCAGGTTGCCCTAGCTTGTAACCAGGTTGAAGGATGAAACCGTTGTCTGTACTCTTTAGACTCTTCTAGGCTCTGAATTGTTCTGGTACTGCAGGCTTCCGATAAAACCTTGGCATATTCTCCAGTCATCTGGCTCTGTTGATTCAGAGCACTTGAATTTGGCTCTTAAGCACTACAGTACCTTCACTACAGTTCTCCTCACAACCTTCTGCATGTCATTCTGAGACTGTGGTTCCTTGATGCCTGCCCACCCCAGCTCCTTTCTGTGCATGGGTCCCATTTCTAGGGCTAGACCTGCGGACAAGCTTTGCATGCTGCTCCTAACCCATAGAACAGGGTTCTGCACCAAAGCACAGATACCTTCAGTGATGGCACTTCTTCCTGCCCAAGGAAGGGGTACTTGGCCTACAAGTGTTTGGCTGGGGCATGAAGAAGCAATTTGTTCACGATCTGCCCTGTGTGGCCCTGTGTAAGGCGCACGATGCCCTCAGTGTAGGCTTTGGGATGCTCTTCTCTGCTCAGCCACTCTTCACCCAGAAACAAGCAGAGCACCTCTGGGTCCTGCCCACTCTACAGCCTCTCCACTTGTTTTGTTGTTGTTCATGTTACTTTTTTTGAGACGGGATGTTATTATGTAGCCCTGGCTGTCCAGGAACTCACTTTGTAGACCAGGCTGGCCTCAAACTCAGAGATCTGCCTGCCTCTGCCTCTGGAGTGCTGGGATTAAAGGCATTGGATACCACACTTGTTACTTTTGTTATTTTGACATTACATCTGCCTGTGTTGCCCAGGCTGACTCCTTGGCATAAGTAATTCCCTGCCTCAGCCTCTGAGGCAGCTGGCACCACAGGCACAAACTATTGAACGGTGCTGGCTTGCAGAAGTGCCAGTTTGGTTGTTACCAACCAGCAATCCCATATTCCAGTCTAGCTTTTCCTTTGAGTATTCTCAGGAATACTTTTTGTTCTTTAGAAGTTCTGGCTTCCTATAAATGTGCCTGTCACAGTGTCCTTGCTCTGTGCCTTTTTCAGTGCCATGTACAGGGTTAATCCAGGTCCTTGCTCTGGAGGTAAGTGTCTACTTGTCTCCCTGTCCCCTTCTGTGGAGCTGACATCTTTTTCATTCCTTGCAGGGCCAAGGAGGCTGATCAGTTAAAGCAAGACTTGCAAGAAGCCCGAGAAGCAGAGCGAAGAGCTAAGCAGAAGCTCTTAGAAATCGCCACCAAGCCTACCTATCCAGTGAGCCTGGGCTCAGTCTGGCAGCTCTTGGCTGCTTTGGTCTGGCAGCTTTCCTAAGCCTCCAAATCCTTTAGTTTACCTCACAGTGCCTTTGGAGTGAAAAGCAAATTCAGGGCCTGGATGGGATCCTCCTGGTCTGCCATTTCGTTTTAGGCTGACTAGTCAGTTGCCCCTCTTGTCACTTAGATAACCCTTTCCAGATCTAGAGTGTTAGGACTACGCTATAGGCTCTACCTTCAAGGGAATTTGCTGTCTAGCTCCCTGCTGTCAAGCTAAACATGATCTTCAATTGTCGGTATATACTATATGCTGCATTGTAGTTCTGTGAAGGGACTACCTGTACAACTCGGAGTGAATTGCTACTATGCCAGAACCAGCTGTCAACCTCAGTTTTGGGACGGGGGGTCTGACTTGGACTAAGTGGGATCATAAGTAGACATTGTTCCCCTTCCTTTCTTCTGTACATTCCACGCTGCAAAGTTTTTGCTAACTTCTTCTCTATCCATATAATATCACCAATTGGAAATCCTGACAGATATGCCCAGATCACAGCCCAGCCTTGGAGGCAGGAAAGGCTTGGCATGACTGACTTCTGCAGAAGAGCAGCGTTCCCTGCCGGGCAGGGAAGAGAGGCAAGGACAGAGTGTATTCACAGCACAGACACATAACCCATTTACACATATGCTACACACATACTGAGTAGTTGTATACATGACAAACACACTGTACATTTGTACACGTGGTACATTCACATATGGCACAGGTGCATTCAGGACACAAAAACTAAGAGCCCAGGGTTTGAGATGGGGGAATGTGAGCAGTTTGCTTTTGCCTTGTGTCCTTGTTATTTATTCCTGGGCAACAGATAACTCCAAACACCATGATTTGTCTCTTGGGCATGGTGTATTAATCAGGCGCATGTCTTCTCTCAAGTTCACTCAGATGGTCACAGTCAGGTGACAGCTGGGACTGTGTTAGTCTGAGCACTAACCTGGGCTATGCACCTGAAATACATGTGTCTAAAACAAACAGCTATTAGAGCAAACTTAGAAACTGCTCTTCCTTTTGCACTTTCCCTTAGCAATGTCTCCCAGAGGAGAGCACACCAGAGCCTTAATCATATCATGTCATATGGGTGGATTGTAATTCAGCTAGCCAATCCCTATAGATGAGTACTTAGTGTATTTTCTGTAGCAGTTTTGAACACAACTGCACTGAACATCCCTGAACACAAATTTTTGCACACAGACATGACAGTTTTCCTAGACCTGTGAGGTCAGATACTCACTTGTGCCACCTGCCAAAGAGGGTGTGCCAGTTTCTGCTCTCATTAAAAGGGTAACAGCTAATGTTCTTCCTTTCTGGGAATTTTTCTGAAGTATAAGGTAAATAGACCTATAGATTATAACTGTCCAGCTTGATGAAATGTCACATACCAGACTCTCTCATTTACCCAGAATTCATCCCTGAAAACAGTGTATGTAGGACCTAGATATCCTGCTCAGGGGCACACTTGACACACTCCATATATCCTACCTTAGACCTCACTGCCATAAATAAAGGCTGAGAGGTTCTGTTCCTTTCCAAACACTGTCCCAGACTCAGTAAAAGACAGACCCATGAGGGATCTCTGCAGTGTGGGACTGAGGAAAGGGCCGGGGCAGCCATGTGCACACCATGCTGAGAACTGCAGAGGGAATGAGCAGCTGTTTTCTCGGGGTAGAGGGTGAGGGGGCTCAAAGGGCTTTGCTGAGAGACTGGAAGAGTTGAGAACTTTGAAAGGGGAATGGAGACCTTGCTGGGCATTTCGACCATACCTGCAGTCCTAGCACTCAGAAAGCTACCACAGAAGCCTCACCAGTTTGAGACCAGCTCAGGCCATGTGGCACATCTCTAATGTCACAGAAAATGACAAGGAAGGAGGCAGAGAGAGAAGGGTGGCAAGGAGGAAAAGAAAGGATGCATGCTCCGTGTGGGATAATATGCAGTACTGTTTATGATTTAACAGGACAAATAATGAGGGACACTAGAGAGGTAGGTAGGGGCTGTAGGTTAGGTGACCTTTTGTTCTGGAGTGAGAAGATCCTGAAAACAAGTCAGCTGATTTCACCTTTCAAGCACTCGTCTGGCTCTGTATTGCAAATCTAAGCCTTTGTGACCTGAAGCCAGTCTCTTACCAGTCACCCCACAGGGCACTTGAGATGCCCAGTGCTTTGGATGGACCCTCTCTGCCCTGTCTACCAGCATGCCTCTTGCCTGGCACCTTTCTCCTTTGGCTCCTTCACGGATCCCAAGAAAGTAGTACCCTGGCAGATCCCTTTAACCTCATATGCCCTGTCCCTCCTTTGGCTCATGTTCATCTTACTTAACTATGAGGATTTGCAAACACATCTGCTTCCTGAACAAGACTTTGATCTGCTTAGAGCCAGGAAGCCTGTCTTCCTGTGTTTCAACTCCTAGCCTAGTGCCTAACTGAGCTTCCTAAATGAGAAGCTGAGTGAAAGTTTGTGTTTGATTCACAGAACGGTAGAAATGATGAGGTTTGAGGAGAGAAGGGTGACTTGTCTGATTGTGGTTGCTTTGGGACCACTTACCTGGCAGTATTGACTGTAGAGGGCTCTGTCCTGTGTAATTTAAGCATCTTAACAGGAGCTTTCTCACCGACAGCCCGTGAACCCAATCCCACCACCACTGCCTCCTGACATACCGAGCTTCGACATTGTTGGTGACAGCTTGTCATTCGACTTCAAGGATACGGACATGAAGCGACTTTCCATGGAGATAGAGAAAGAAAAGTATGTACCTTCTGTGGCCTGCTGGGTCAGTCATGAGCATGAGTGAGTGGATCTGGCCTAGAGGCACAGGTCACAGCAGCAGCCAGTCATTACTCCTGCAAAGGTTTGCTTTGTTGTCACCCACTGGAGAACAAAGTTCCTAATTAAAAATTAAAGACAACAGATCAAGACAACAGTCAAGGTATCAGGATAAAACTAACACTTGATTAAGATGAGAGCCTGAAATTTATAATGTTTTAAACCTTGACTGAAAAATAGGACTGGCTTGTATCGAGTCCCAAGTTAGACTGTTGTTCGCACAGTATTAAAATACAGTTTTCTTCTGGTCATGTTCTTTCTTCAGCAGTGGTTCTAGAACAAAGGTAAAAGAAGAAAAAAAAAAAATTCCTAGGCTGAGCAAAGCCAGGGGCCAGGGGAGACCAGTAATCCTATGCTGGTGACCCCAAGTCAAATTTCTGCCCAGCCAGATTACAGCCACTTCCGTCACATGCTCTCCCTTCACTTTGTGGTCAGCAGAAGTGGAGCATAGATGGAGAGGTGGAGTCCCATTGTAGTCGAAATCTTAAGTAAGATCACTCTCATTTCTTGAGCCAGGAGTAAACAATAGTGCTACAGCTGGCAGAGATCACAGTGACACCATGGATTGACACCCGTGTCTCCATGTAGCTTTTTGGTGTTTGTCTCATTCACACTAATTAACAAACATCCCACTGGAATCAAAAGCAGGGTTTAGGGACTGGGAATATAGCTTAGTTCATAGAGTGCTTGTCTGACATACACCTTTAACATAGTATAAGTCAGGCATGGTGGTATACACCAGTAATCTTAGTACTCAAGAAGTACAGGTAGGAGAATCAGAATTTCAAGATTATCTTCAGCTACATAGCAGATTCACATCTGGCCGGGACTGCATTGAGGCCCAGACTCCAAAAAACATTTTAGTGTTCCAGTTATATAAAAGAAAATAGACTTAGTTTGATGAGTTCATCCAGCATCGCATAGCTGATAAGAAACAGGACAAGGATCGAAACCCCTTACTCTCTCTGGTCCTCTCAGAATAGCTCTCTGGAGGCCAGCATGAACCACTATGAACCAAGCTAACCTCCTTTGATCCCTCATACTGAGAACAGCTAAGAAGCTGATGATCCTGAGCTATTGCTGAGTGTCCATCTGAGCTCCATCTCGTCCAGATGTGCATGTTTATGTGGTTGTGATCAGAATAAGGCCACATCCTGTTCTGGGTCTTGGTTTTTTATAGTTTGTATTTTCTTACTGTCTCAGTGTGTTTGGCTATTATAATGAAATACCAGGGGCTTGAAAGCTTATAAACAACAGAAATTTACCTCTCATAGTTCAGGAAACTTCGAAATCCAAGATCAAGGCATTGTCAACTCAGAGTTTAGTGAGAGTGTTCTTCCTGGTTTGTAGATGGCAACTTCTCACCGTGTGCTTGTATTTGCCTGTGGAGTCTTTTTCTTTTTCTTTTTTCTTTTTTAAGGATATAAATCCCATTATGAGCTGATGACCTCCTCACTTCCCAGGGCTGCAGCATGTGAGTGGAGGTGACACAGACACTCAACCCATGGCCCTTTTTTCTGTGCAGGCTGGCAGAGCCCATCAGTGGCTGCAGTAATTCCTTCTGAATGATTATATGGTAGTGTTACATAGTTTTCTGTTCTTGCTCCTGTACTTAAACACTTGAACCTCTTCAGGTGAAAGTGGAGATATACTTCTTCCAGATGGTGGCTGAGTGAGTGTCTGCCATCTTTTTCTGAAGGTTTCAGAGTAAGTGGGAGAGTAGATGTGGTTACTGGCAGGGATGACTGCTTCACTGCTTTACAAAGGGTAGAAGCAGAAGAGTAGCTGGGGCTCAGGAGGCTTGTGTGCTGAGATTTTTCATACAGAACCAAAAGCTGTCTGTGGCAGGGTTATTTGTAGAGCACTCTGAAAGTTTATACAGGGCTTTCTTCCTACACTTTATTTCTTCCTGACCAGAGGCCCTGTAATTATCATCCCAATTGAACTGATGGGGAAAGAGATTCATAGCATAGTTAGTGGATAGCCCAAGCTCCCTTGGCTTCTGAGTGGCCAAGTTGAGGTGTGAAGCCCAGACTTCAGCTCCTGGCTGCCACTTTGAATAGCTTTTAAGTTATGGCTCACCTCTCCTGCCTCCGTCTTCCCCGCCGTGACGCACGGTTTCTTGTTGCCACAGAGTAGAGTACATGGAGAAGAGCAAGCACCTGCAAGAGCAGCTCAACGAGCTCAAGACGGAGATTGAGGCCCTGAAACTCAGAGAGAGGGAGACAGCCTTGGACATCCTGCACACCGAGAACTCAGACAGAGGCGGCACCAGCAGCAAGCATAGTACCATTAAAAAGGTACCTGGACTCTCCTGGGTTTTGCTGAACAGGACACTTATTAATGAAATGTGAGGTTGGCATCTAGTTTCCTCAGGAGCCCAATCATTAAACTCTTGTCTATTGGCTTTTTTTTTTTTTTTTTTAAACATGTACTTAGTTAAGGGAATTTTTCAACTCCTGACAGAAAGAGAATTTAATCTGCCAATGACCATGATGGAAGTGGAGCTTATGTTAACAGCTCTGATGAGATGAATCCTTGTTTGAGGATGGGTTTTGATCTATCACTGAGCACTAAAGTGATTCTGTCTTTAAAGTCAAGGGGACTTATGCCCAAGGAGCTACCTCACTTATTAAGAACTCACAGGGAATTAGAGGCTTGTTGAATGGAGTCCCTTCCAGTCTTTGTGTAAGACCATATTCTGAATCTCCAACTTCTTTAATACTTAAAAGGAAGTATATAAAAGAACCTTAATGTTTAAAAAGATGAGACTTATTTATGAGGCTCACAGAGTCCCATTTTCTCTCCTGATATTTAGAGTTCTCATCATTTTAGTGTTTAGAAGTTACTAAGTACTCATCTCATCAGCCCGAGAATGTATAGATTTCCTATCTGAGCAAAGCAGAAAGATTTTCTGGGCAGTGAAAGCTCTGCTTTTAGCTGATTGCCCTGTAAAACAGGGGTTATAAAGGGATTGGTGTGGCGGCACATGGTGCTAACGCCAGCATTCAGGAGGCAGAGGCAGGAGGATTGCAAGTTTAAGGCCAGGCTGGGCTACAGAATAAGACCCTGACTCCTGTTCCTTGAGATTGGATGGTAGTTGATATGGTTAAGTTTCACCCTTTGTTCCAGTCTGTAAAGCAGCTCAAGGACTGTCTCTGTCTTGAGTGATTAAGTTGTCACTGAACATCCTAAGAAGCCTAAGTCTCCCTGCCGTTTCTGATGTATAGTTGGGAGTCCTACTTCTGCTTAGCACTTCACAGTGGACACCAAGTCGAGAAGGCATCACCGCACTCCACACCCTCTTCCCTCTGGCTCCTGTTGTCTTCTGGGTTTCTTGTTTCAAACAAAATGATTAAATGTCAGAGGGGAGTTTAAAACAAGGCATGGTGACCCACAGAACTCAGGAGGAGGAGGCAGGAGGATTAAAGCTCATTTTGGACTGCAACAAAAATTCATGTCCAGCCTGTATTATATAAGACCCTGTCTCATAAAGGGGGCGGGGGAGATGGGGGTAAAGAGGAGGCTCTTAAGCTAAAATGTGATTGGCTAGTGAGCCAGTCAGCCCCGTCATCCTGCCTCCTTGTCACCTGGCATCCTGAGCAGTCTCCTGTGCCACTGCTGCTGTGGAGAACTGGGCTCTCAGGTACAAACAGCTGAAAACCAGAGAGGCCACTGTTCAAACTGTTTTACAGTACACTTGAGGTCACTGTCTCTATTTCTGAGCATTTTGCAAATGACACATGTGACATTTTGATTTCACAGGGTATGTCTTTGTTTTTTCATTTTATTTTGCTCATTTAGCCTCAAGCCCAAGGCAGAAGACCTATCTGCATTTGAGTCCTCAAAGTAGGTTATTCCCAGGTATTCTGTCTGTGGTGCTGGTCCTTCCGTCTGTGGTACTAACCCGTGCATGAGCTTGCCTGTCTCTGACCTCGGGCCAGGCGGAGCCCTCCTGAGGGCAGGGAAGCCTAGGGCCTGGCCACAGCATGCTTTGAGGGTGAGAGCAGCTGTCCACCCTGGGGGGCCCAGACCTCCAGGGCCTAGAAGGCTGCCTCAGTCTGAAGAGCATGCCGTGGGGCTGCAGGACCAGTTGCTTGGTTTACCTTACGTCACTGGTTGGGTTGGGGAAAGTCGTGGCTCCCTTTCCAGTCAAATCTAAGCCCTTTGTCTTCTTGGTGGTATACTCCTTTGATAGATGCCTCTGGCGTGGAGGTGGGAATCAATTCTGATGCTTTAAGACTGGTGTCTTGTTCAGGATCACTCCTACCCTATAGTGATACGCTCTGCAAACTTATCACAGCTGGTGGCTTCTGGGTGTGGTCACTCATTCTCATTTTTTCCTCAAGCCTCCTGTTCTCTGCACACCCCTTTTCTTTCCTAGGGCAGCAAACAGAACATTGGTGCATCTTTAAGCCAGTTGCAGTGAGTTGGATGTCCCATGGCTGCTCTAAAGGCCACTTTGGCTTCTGTCCCCCTACCACATGGAAGGGGCTGTGCATGGACAAGCTTGTCTGCAACCGTCCTATTGCAGACACCCAGGAGAGGAGTTAGCAGCATTTGTGTTGAGTCAACTAATTAAAAGCATTACAGATTATTCTTTCAATATGCCCAGGCAGTACAAGATTATCATGCCTAATATTTAAATGTTACCGTCCTTCCATTACTGCTTGATTCCCCAGTCATACCCATGTCAGCATGCCTCTGACATTTCTGACAAAGGAATAGGCTGTGTCCTTAGCATCCTCACTGCAAGTCAAATAAAGAAACTCTGAACCTTCTCTTTGCTCACTGTCCCACAAAGGAGGTTAGCTGTGAAGTCCCAGGTACATCTTTTATCAGGTAAATGTGAGTTTACACAGGCCCCAGGAACCCATGACTGTCATTTGAGCCTGCCTGAGTGAATGCACTTCTACTTTTTTCATTTCATGCCCACTTTGGTTCTGCTACCCTGACATCATGCAGCGTGTGCTCTAAACAGGATATTGGAAAGGTGAATCTCTGCCCACATGGTAACCCCGTGGCACCAGAGTACCCAAGTGGATCTGCAGTGCTTCGTGCACTCTGGTTAGTGCAGGGCATGCGGAAAATCTTGCTTTGCATCAGATGTCCCCGGCATATAATTAGGCAGTTTCGTTGGAATGTGGGTTCATCTTTTGTGTTGTGTGATATACAATATTTGTAGTCTTCAGGGTCCTAAGTTTGATCATCAGTTCTCACTGAGTTGTTATAGACAAGAGAGGTTTCCTTTTTAGTCATCTTTGTGTTGTTTCTAGACCTATAGCCTCATAATGCCAAGTGCCCAATGACAGATTGAGTACACAGTGCTGGGTCTATAAGTTTGTATTACCCAGTGACATCACAGCCATCTTAGTCTATGATTTTCCCTTAGTGATAAGATCATCTACCACCACACCTCTCACTGCATGGCCCAATCATCAAGTAGCCAGTGACTGTATTTGGAAACATTTGTTTGTTCATTCACTCATTCACTCACATGAATGTCTTAATGTGACAGTTGTTTTCAAAACAGATTGCTAGGCTCTATTTAATTAAGAATTCTGGGGCTGGTGAGATGGCTCAGTGGTTAAGAGCGTTGACTGCTCTTCCAAAGGTCCTGAGTTCAAATCCCAGCAACCACATGGTGGCTCACAACCATCCATAACGAAATCTGATGCCCTCTTCTGGAGTGTCTGAAGACAGCTACAGTGTACTTGCATATAGTAAATAAATAAATTAATTAATTAATTAATAATTTTTTAAAAAAAGAATTCTGATAACCAAGGTTACTAAAAGCAAGAACTTGTCTTTCAGTGTGATGCAAGTTCCTCTCAGCAGTTTTAAACTAAATACTGGTGGATTTCGCTGTACAGGAAGTCTGAAGAATGTTTCATTTACTTAGGTAGTGGCAGTCTCTATGGCTAGTGGCCAGTGCCCATGACTGATGGTCACCTTCCTGGGTAGAGGTGGCTCTCAAGTCATTCCCACTACTGTCTGAACCATTGCTAGCCTAGCAGAAAAGTGTCCCTTCTGGCTTTGGAAGTGTGTGTACCTATTGGCTTCATTTTGGAAGTGTGTGTACCTGTTGGCTCCATTTTGACATTGGGGATGAGAGATTGCTTAGAGAGGTTTTCTATTGCTGTGAAGAGATGCCATGACCATGGCAACACATAGGAAGCATTTAATTGGGGCTGGCTTACTTTCAGAGGTAGCTGAGAATTGAACATTTCAGAAGACAGCACTGGGCTTGGCTTGAGCATTTAAAACTCTAAATGCCTACCCCCAGTGACACACTTCCTCCAACAAGGCCACACCTCCTAATGCCAGATTCTCTGGAATTAGAGTTACAGATGATTGTGAGCCACTGTATGGGTGCTGGGAATTGAACCCTAGTCTTCTGGAAATGCAACCAGTATTCTTAAGCACTGAGACATCTCTCCAGCCTTTGGTTGTTTTTTTTTTTTTTTTTGTTTTTTGTTTTTTGTTTTTTGTTTTTTGTTTTTTTGTTTTTTTTTTTTGTTTTTTGTTTTTTTTTTTGCTTTCTTAGGAGACAAAATTCTTAGCTAGGTGGTGATGGCACACACCTTTAAACCCAGCACCCCGGAGGCAGGGGCAGGCAGATCTCTGAATTCAAGGCCAGCCTGGTCTACCGAGCAAGTTTCAAGACAGCCAGGGCTACAAAGAAAAACCCTGTCTCAAAAACCTGGAGGGGGGATGGGGAGGATGGGCAGGATATGAATGAGAACTCTTACCTGTAAAGAATTAATCATGGACAAATCAAGCCTGGCAATGGCTCACACGTATAAACCAACGTCTTAAGAGACTGAGGCAAAAGGATCACAAGTTCAAGGCCAGCATCAGTAACAGAGCAGGATAAAGAAAGGGGACAATGGAAGAGTGCTTGCTAGCATGCTTGAGGCCGTGCATTAGATCCCAGCAGTACAGGTATCAGAAACATAATATTCTGCCCTGTGCAATGCCACAAAACTTGATTTTTTTTTTTTTTTTTTTTTTTTTTTCTTTTTTGTTTTGTTTTGTTTTTTCGAGGCAGGGTTTCTCTGTGTAGCCCTGGCTGTCCTAGAACTCACTCTGTAGACCAGGCTGGCCTTGAACTCAGGCCACAGAACTTTCATCCCTGGCAGGTAGATCTTTGTGAGTTTCAGGCCAGCTGGAGCACAGAGCAAGTGTCAGGACTTGGCTAGGACTATACAGCGAGACCCTGTCCCATACCCTCCTCCTCCTCCTTTTCCTCCTCTCTCCCGCCCCCAGGATTGTTGTGAGGTTAAATGAGGGAAGTCACATGAGATACTTAGTGCACAGTGAGGGTTTAACAACATGAAAAGCAGCATCCGCTTGTGGACCAGTGATGAGGGAGGAAGCATGGGCTGCACTACATGGCTTTAAACTCACTGGTGGTGAGCATTAGGTGTGTTGAGTGATGTGATGGAGGTGAAAAAATTAGCTTTTCTGGCTCCTCCAGTTTGCTTTGGACCTGCAAGGTTATGGGTTTGTTTTGTTTATTTGTTTCTCCTGCTGATCTGATATCCCTACATTTTCCACTTTTCCCAGTTAGTGATCAGTACAGCTGGTGTGGCAGGACAGTCAGCAAGCTGCCCTGGGGAACCAGGATTCACTTCATTCTCGGGGGAGTGACACATGTTCCCTGCATCTGAGCCCTGAGTTACAGAGTGAACCCAGCAATCCGGCTGAGTGAGCACACAGGGCCTGAGTGTTTGCACATCAGAGCCATGGTGTGCTGGTGACAGTGACAGCCAGGTGTGTGTTCGCTCAGCCACCATACTCTAGAGGTGAAAACATCTTGGAGCAGGTACACTTCAGGACCATCCTGTCATTCTCTCAAGGTTCTTTAATTGTTTATTTATTTTTTATGCATTGGTGTTTTGGTTCCATGTATGTCTGTGTGAGGGCATCGATCCCCTAGAACTGGAATTACAGTTGTGAGCTGCTTGTGGGTGTGTGCTGGGAGTTAAACCCCAGTCCTCTGGAGGAACAGTCACCACTCTTAATCACGGAGGCATCTCTCCAGACCTCTCTCAACATGGTTAATTCAGTCTCCTGATCTGGAGTTGACCCAAGAGCCAGCAAACAATCATCATTTTCACGCCTATAACCTCCAACAGAGCAGAGGATTTCAAAGGAACTCGACGGATGAGAAATTATGAGGGTTGCGGAGCTGAGAAAGGTCACTTCATTTGTACATGGTTTTGACTGTATTTCCCACTGTGGAGGAGCAGGAGAGGCAGAGCTTTGACGTTTATGGGGAGCCCAGCTGCCTCTCCTGGATCAGAAAGACTAAACGTCTAATGTCATCTTCAATTTCTGCAGAGTCTCCTTGGAGATTCAGGGCTTGTGAAATGAAATAGAACACTTTGGGCACCTGGAGGAGTGATAAATCACAGGGAGAAAATGAATATGCCTGAAAGGTATCTCCCTCAATTAAAACAAGTAGCCAGGGCCTCCCTGGTTACCTCTAGTGTACACGGCCGTCTCAGAGATTGCTGCGAAGAAGTTTAATGCACAGTTCATGTGTCTTGTCTTCATTGTAAACCTGTGGGTGAGTGACCCTGGTTGCTTTAGAAATCAGGCATTACCTGGTACAACATTCTCAGTCCTGACATAAAAGCCAGCATACTGGCTCCTCAGAGTCCAAGACCATCCTTTGCTGTAGTCAGGGAAGAGGAGGAGAGAACTGGGGTGGGAGCAGCATCGAGGCCAGATGTGAGCACTGAACACCCAGAAGAAACTACATTGATCCAGGACCCTTTCAGCTCCCAGGCTCCATGGAACCACACGGAAGCCTTACGAACTGGTCTGTTTTGTCTTTTGAGATGGGTTTCTCTGTGTAGCCCTGGCTGTCCTGGAACTCACTCTGTAGACCAGGCTGGCTTCAAACTCAGAGATCCACTTGCCTCTGCCTTTTGAGTGCTGGGGTTAAAGTCATTATCACCACTTCTGGCTTGAGAGCTGGTCTGAAAAGAGGTCCTCTTCGGGCTGGAGTGATGGCTCAGCATTGAAGAGTACTGACTGCTGGTTCAGAGGACCCAGGTTTGGTTTCCAGCACCTACATGGTGGCTCAAAACCATCTGTAGCCACAGCTCCAGAGGATAGGACATCCTGGTGCCCATATATAGTACAAAGACACACATTCAGGCTAAACATTCGTATATGTAAAGTAAGATTTAAAGAGAGGCCTTTTCTTGGTTGCCATCCTGTGGGCTCACTCTGAAAAGCTATTCCTAACACATGAGTTTTCAAGGGTCCTGTGGCTGCTAAGGGCTTTGGTTTTCTTGCTTTTTTTTCTGGTAAATCCAGATAGAAGGGTCAGCCAGCCACTGTCTAAGACTACAGGGTGAGGAAGCTTTCCACTGTAAAGAGTTTGCTTTGGGAAGTGTTGCGCCTGTGAGCCCTGCCTTGTGGCCTAGATGTTTTATGGCTATTTGAAAGTGCCTGTGGCCATTATTGGGCCTTATTTGATGCAGTAAAACATTCCATTTGGCCCCTTGGCTCTGAAGATATGTTTCGTTTCAGCGCAGCGCTCCCAGGGCACCTGATTTGTTGCTGCAACAGTGGGAGGGAATAGCTGGGATGCAAACTCATTCTGCAGGCTCCAAGTTCTGTTCTTATGAGGCTTGCCGTGATTTCTCTTTGGAGATTGGCAGTTTAAAAGAAGCATCAGTATATCTGAACCTTTCTTAAGGCTCTTGCCCAGAGTGCTTGGTAGATCACATTTGGTCTCCACCTGCCCAGCGAGGTGAATCAGGCCGATGAGTTCATTTGTTAGTTGGAAGAACGGTAGCAATAGGCCCTTCCAGCATCCTAGGGCGGCAGAGACACAGGCAGACGTTTCCAGGCACGGTGCTGCTGCATTGGGTCTCTAAGGATTAATACAGATCTATTCCCCATGGGTTTCCTGGGCAAATTTCTTCATAAAGGAATTGGATTTGTTTATTGGCATGGAGTTGCCCTCTCATTTCACTTCTGTTTAGGGATATGTATGTGGACAGCTTTCTATGCACACATCATGAAGACAGCATTTGGGCAAGACGATACTACCAAGACTACAGAAAGCTTAATGTGCCCAGTTTATAGTGGTGCCCTCCCTTTGTTGGCACTTCCACCTTGGCTCCGTGGGGTTTTAGGAAGGGGAATGTTTATCGCACCCCAAACAAAGATCATGTTGAGTTTGCTAGTGCTGGCTCTAACTGTCACCTTTCTGCTCCAGAGTCTGCTTGTTCCCTGCAGATCCTCGTGCCAGAGAATCTGCATGTCCTTTTCTATCTTCACCCTCCCCCGCTCCTTCATTTTCAATATGTAGTAGCGAAGAGGAAGTATAACATGATTTTAGGGCTTGCATTTCAATTGCACTGCATTTTTATGGGACGAGCTGAGTCTCAGCACTGGGAGTTATTAGGTTAGTATCTAAAATGGGTTCGGCACTGTGGGTCTTATTATTTAAAATGAATTAGGCGGCCCCCTCCCACCTGCATCTTCTCCCTGGGGATGAGTGGATTGAGGCGAGGCCCCCAGAGACTAGTTTAAGGAATCCTGGTGCCCTGATTAGTTTTGTTCTTTCAGCTTAATTGTAGAGCTTCCTTTCTCCCCACTGATAACCAAAGTGGCTCTGTCCTGTCCGCCTCTCCACTCCCTTTTGCATTAGGACAAGAGTGTCACAATACAGCCTTGTGAATCAATTTCCTTTCTGTGCTGATGAAAGTGTAATTCATTCTTAATCAAGCGGCCTTGCTGCTGCAGGCTTCATGCTGGAATACATTTTGTTACCCTTCAGTCACTCTGGGAAATGGTCCCCCAAAAGGACTTTTGGAGGAGAGATGGGGAGAGTTGGCAGTCTTCCGTCTCACAGTGGGTTTTCCAGCAGGGGGCGCTCTTGGAGTCAATGTTGGAAGAACCCTAGTAGTTAGACTCCTAAGTCCTGGGCCCTCAGATGGCAACACTGGTCATAGGTGCCTGCTGGGCTTGTGGTCCACCAGCCCTGGAGCTGTCTCCCAGGAGCATCCTGACCGAGTCCATGTCTTAGAGCGAGCAGGAGACGGCTCAGTCTGCAGATCCACGGAGAGATGAGCGGAAACCAGCTGGGTGACAGGACCTTTCTGAAGTCTTTCGGTTTTGTTTTGTTTTGTGTGAGACAGGGTGGCCTGAGCCTCAACGATCTTTCTGTCTTTGCCTTTCTAGTGCTGATATTTAAAGGTTCCCACCAGCATCTCTGGCAACTCTAATTTTTTTTTTCTTATATTTAGTTTATTTGCAGTGATGTTAATTGAACCGTAGACCTTGAACATGCTAGACAAGTGCTGACCACTGACCCAGGCCCAATCTTTTTTTTTTTTTTTAGGACAGTGTCTATACTGTCTAACCTTGGATTAACTATTTAGAATGCACCTGTCTCAGCCTCCTTCATGCTGGAATTACAGGCACGTGCCTGCCTTAGCTTCTTCTCTTTTGTTGATTTGTTTGGTTTGGTTTGGTATTTAAAATAGGGCCTTGCTGTGTGGTTCTGGCTGGCCTGGTACTCTCTATGCCAGCCTGGCCTCAAGACTGCTGTACTATGCCTGCCTCTGCCTCTGCCTCCCAAGTACTGGGAATGCTGGTATGCAGGCCTGTCCTGTTATGGAAACAGATGTATCTCCCAAATCCAAACGTGTTGAGATTTGATGGTTTGTCCATTTTTGTCATTTAATGCATAGTTTGGGGAGCAGAGGGCGGCCTTGCTTTGCTAAATGGCTCCTGTCCTCCCTTCCACAGCCTGGTCATTTATGGCTAGAATGAAAGGAGGTTCTTCCAGGGGCTGTCTGTATATGTGGGGGTGGGAAGGAAGATCAGAGGCCCATATGATTAAAACAAAGCCACATAGATCTACTGCAGAGAAAGAAAAGGAAGTTGGTCTCTTCAAATTGGAATTGGATTAGTGACAGCCTCAAACAGCCGGTTCAGTCAAGAGAGAACTGAATTCCTCCTGTATTATTCACGGGGCTGGTTCTAATCAGTTGTGAAGAGACAGCTGGAAGAGAGCAGCAGGTCAGCCTAGTGCCTAGTGAGGAGGCTGCATGTTCTTTTAGTCGTCTTCCGGAAGGAGCTGGCAGGAGCCCATTGGATCGGGCACTCTGAGCCAGTTCCTCGTGGCTTGTGGCCTTCCCAAAGGAGCAAGGCCTGACTGTCCAGATGCCCGTGTTGACCTTGTCTGGATCCAGTGTGAGTCTTGAAGGTCTGTGCATAACAGAGTGGTCACTGGGCAGCATGTGCTAGCTAGCTTGTTCGTAGATTCAGGTAGGGACGCCAGACCTAGGCAGGCCCCAGAACTGACCCAGCATGGAACATGGGACCTGGTGGCGTATCCATGTGATGAGCATGTCAGTCTCACTGCCTGATGGAATACCTTGTCCAGTCTAGTCTCCCAGGTATCTTAGTGGTGTGAGCAGAGCCTGCACCCACATTAAAGGAGTCTGCCTCCACAACCACGGAGGTACTGCACCCCACATTCAGATGATGCAGCTTCACAGCCAAAAGCACACGTGAACACTTTGAGATTCTGCACCCCACATTTAAGGGATCCACCTCCATAACCAAAGGGTGCACATGAACATCATGGCCGGGATTCTTTTAGAGACTGGGGTCTTTGGTTGGTTGGTTTTTTTTTAAGACAAAGTTTCTCTGTATAGCCCAGGCTGTCCTGGAACTCACTCTGTAGAACAGGCTGACCTCAAACTCAGAGATCTGCCTGCCTCTGCCTCCCAAGTGCTGGAATTAAAGGGATGCAACTCCATGCCCCAGCTCCTCAGCTGAGGCTGGAATCTTAGTGGACTCGTCTCCATAGCATTCTCTGCATCTTACAGAGGTGTTGCTGTGCTGTGTGCATAGAGATCCAGTCCTGTCCCTGGGCAACAGGGCAGCCCAAGTGTTGTTGTGGGCTCGTGGATATGAGACTCTCATAAGAGACCCAGAACCTTTGTTGAAGGGCTCACCACTTTCTCTAAGCCTGAGCCTTTCCTTTCATGGGTACTTCCTGCTTGAAGCTCTAAGTGTAGGAAGCAGTCTTCTAGAATGATCCTTGCCTGTATCAGAGACAGCAGGTGGAAATAGATCCCATGGGTCAGCTTGCCCACAGAGTGCCTAGCAGGAGCACGGCCAACAGAAACGAGTAGCAGAGCTTGGGCTCTGGAACACCTCCGTCGTGGGGCTCAGCAGGTACCTTGAGTGCATACTAAAAAAGGAAGCTCAAGGCTTCTCCCCAAATACCCTTGAATCACTGTCTGCCTTCCTCCTGCGTGACTCTGCCCTCCAGTCCTGCCAGGAGGAGGGCATTTGATGTCTTAAGATAAAGGATACTGCTGAGAGAGCAGTCAGAGGTGGCCACTGGAAGCATCCCAGCAGTGGGAGGTGAGCACACACTATAAACTCCTCAGACTTTGGGTTCCCTGATGGAATTAGAAGTGCCAAGAACAGCGTGGTAAGGGCAGAAGGTAGGATAGTCTGTCAGGCCTCCCTTTGAACTGGGTGGTGACCGTAGGAGACTCGCAGCTACCCTATTCAGTGGCTTTATGAGACTTGGGGGCCCTGAAATGCCACTCTCCTGCATAGTCTCAGCCTGTACTTTCCTCTGCACGGAGGACAGACCCCCTTCTGGTGAGAGAAGATATCATCTCTCCTTGCAGTGCAGCACTGGTGAGACTCTGGTAGAAGCATCTTTGCACCTAACAAGCTCATGCTTGAGTACCTGGAATCAGATGTTGCCAAAACCCTCCCCAAGCACCTTGAGGAGACAGCCAACATGCTTGGGTAGTGGATCCAGGAATTCTTGGAGCCAACATTGTTGAAACAGGAAAGAGACTTTCAGAGGCCCCCATTGCCTGGGCGTCCTGCCTGGGGAAGTAGCCAGGCCTCTCAGGGCACTGTCTATCCTGACTCAGAGACTGGCACAGTTCATGGCCCTTCTGCCTGAGTCTTATCCTAACCAGGACTGTTTCCCCTAGACGGGGTTTGATGCCACCGTTAGGAATGATACCTGATGAGCCCTCAGCGTGAGCCAAGTGGGTGTCTAGCATTTTCTCTGCCACCCTATGAGAAAGTGCTGCATCATCCCATGTCACAGTTGGTTTAAGTCACGCTGTGCCAACATTTCATACCCATCTCACTATGGGTATGTCCTGTCCCTGCGTGCAGGCTCCTTATCCCAAGAAACCTCCTGAGGTTGTCCCAGAACTGTGGGGACACCTTTGGATTCAAACCCTTCCCGGAGAGGATTTTTGTCCTAGATCTCTGGCGCCATCTTCTCCTTTACTACCCTGGTCCTCATCATCACAAGGCGCACCCCGACTGGCCCCTCTCTGCTGCCACTGCAGGAGAGACCCAGCCAAATGCAGTTCTCGTCTGGAGGGTGTTTGCCTCGGCAAAGAAAAGCTCTCTCCACTCCTGGCAGAGCTAGGCTTCCATGGAGTTTCTGGAATTGATTCTGCCGAAGAAAACAGCTCAGATGCCTCCTTGCATTCAGCTTGTTAGTTGGGAACTTCAAGGCCAAAAGATTTGGCAGGATTTAAAGAGTCGGCTCTCAAGCTGTCTCGTTTTTGAGCACACTAATGCTGCCTGTCTTTTGATGGTAAAGTGGGTTCACAGTCTCCCTCTCCTGCCCTTTGTAGAGCTTTGGTAAGTACTGTAGACTTTTCAGAATCAGAGACTACCGAAGGACCAGAGCAGCTAGCCTGTCCCGTTGCTTTCCACCAGAGGAGTGAGGTTCAGAGACAGCAGGGGTGTTTACTGAGGCCACTCAGCGAGCCGCAATGGAAACAGCAGCCTCGTGTCTTCCATTTAGTTTCAACTGTGGCCCATTTCTTATTCAATCCACTCAATAAACATAATCTGTTCTCCCACTCCGAGCTGAGCACTAAGGTGAACATGGGGGGGGGGGTGAAGATGGACAGTGTGCAGTTGCTGACACACACACTCCTTTCTGGGAAGGCCTGGGGCTGCATCAAGAACATAGAATCTCGCTCCAAGGGCACCAGCCAGTTCAGGGGCAGCTTGACATAGGTGCCTATGCCAGATGCTTCTATCTGAGGAGAGGCTGGGGAGACAGCCCCAGGGTCAGGAGCTTGGGGAGGCATATCTGCCTCTGCTCCCTTCTAGGTGGTGTCCTCCTGACCTGCCAGGCACTGCCCAGTACACCTGCCCTACTCCAGCCTGTCATTCATAGGAGGAGAGTCTGGTCTCAGCTTCCAGGCCATGGGCAAGTCTCTTTGGAGTCACCCAGAAGTAGGAGCAGAGAGAACAAACTTTTCATCTGATACAGGCCCACTTTGCCTAAGGCCATGGTGTCAAGCCCGGGTCTCAGCCCAGAGAGCTGGTGCAGTACAGACAGAAGGATGGGAGTTGGTGGTTCAGAGCCAGAGAAACATGAGAGTCACAAACTAGACTCACTCTGGGAAAAGGTTGTTATGGACACGTTTTCTGCTCACATGCATCTCTGTCCACCAGCCATCCTTACTGGCATGTCATCTGTCATTTTGCATTTGAATCTTGGAATAAATCTGAACCCTCATCTGGGCTTGACCACTAGTATCTTGAGCATCTATTGGGCAGGTTTCTCTGTCACCCAAGCCACCGTTGAGGTCATTCCCAGCAGCAGGATGGGCCGTGCTGTGAGACCCAGTGCTCTTTCAGCTTCTTCTCTTCTTTCTACAGCTCACTCTGCAGAGCGCCAAGTCCCGAGTGGCCTTCTTTGAAGAACTCTAGCAGGTGACCCGGCCACCTCCTGCCACATCTGCTGCTCCTGACACCAACAGGATGGGCCTGACCCCAAAGGAACCATCAGTAGAGGGCTGGCTTGTTTGGGAACTCTTTGAGTAGAGGGCCCCATGCCACTCTGACCCTATAGACATTTCTCGAGGTGTTCGGGTTCTCCTGGCCTGCATACCTGCTTCTCTCTCTCTCTCTCTCTCTCTCTCTCTCTCTCTCTCTCTCTCTCTCTCTCTCTCTCTCTCTCTCTCTCTCAAATATTTGTTGTGGGCTGCCATCCTTCCTGCACCCCAAGCACTGTGGTGTGTCGCTATGTGTGCCACTGACGTTGAGAAGCGGCTCTGGGAGTCTGGTGTGGAGGCTGTCTGAAATGTACCACGCAGGTGCTGCCCACTTCCCTACTGGGCTTCTGGGACGGGCCTCCCCTCCACAGCAAGGACTTGGCACAGGGTAGAAATGTGGACTGGCTTAGCTCAGAACCAGCAATGATGACTCCTTAGCCAGGCTCACCTGAGGCAGTGTAGCTGCTGCTGGGAGACACTGTACATGAGCCCGTAGTGGGCCAGGAGCTTCCCGGTCAAATTCCCATGAGTGCCTGGGAACCCAGCTGTGACCAGGACCTCCATCTCCTCCCACTCAGCACATGGAACCCCAGAGCCCTACTACCCATCCATCATCCTCTTCAATACCTAGGTAGGCCTCACTGTCATTGTCCTTGTCTTCCCCGGGAACCCAGCAGTGTCCTTTTTGTCCCTCCTTTTCTGAGCCTGACAGAGGTATCAGGCCACTAAGAGTTACACAAGCTAACACTATGGGGTGCCTCCATGCTAGGCAGCATCTCCATCTCCATGTGCCTCACACACTCCCATGATTGGGCCTATCATCTATGTAACTGGGGTCACCGATCCGAGCAGGTGATCTGCCTCAGTCCACGAGCAGATATATATTAACTGAGGACAACTGAGCTGAGGGGCTGAGCGATAGAATAGAATGTTCACAGTACAGTTTGGTTTTGAGAAACTGAGGCACACCACCTTGTTCCCACTGGCTGGCTGTTATTAGGCCACTTTGTCATAGGCAGCCACCCAAGGGTCACCTCAGCATCTTTGGGCACCTGGGATAACACTAGTCTGGAACCTGAGGCTGACTTGACACCCCAGTATTTGCCAAGTCTTCCCTGGCTCTGAGGTTGAGCTGTCTTCTCTGGCCTGAAACTGCTCTCTGACTTTCCTCCTCTCTGTACACTTGACCTCACAATGGCCGTGGGACACGAGACAATGATGCTGGTTTATAACAATTATGCCAGGCCTCAGTTTTTTAATTTAACTACACTTTATATCTCAAATTTGGGAAATACCAAGCTACATAACCATGTGGGAGCCCTGGTATTTGAGGAATGGTGGGTGTAACCATTTCCCACTCAGAAGTACCTCAGCTCCCCTCAAGAGAGAGAATGAGGTCCCCAGAATGTCTCCAGCCTGCTTTGAGCCTGTAGCTGGGTTCTTTCTGATAGACAATTTTAGAGTCAAAAAGAAACATCTGAAGTCCAAAGTGAGGCCTGACCCTGGCTCTTTCTAGTTTCAATGGCTTCTGAAACATGGGCAGGGGTACCCTGCTACTGAAACAGCAAGTCACTCTCAGTGCAGGACACTGAGGCCTTGCTCTTGCCTGTGGCTGGTCATATACCCTGACTGAGGCAATACCTGAGCCACCACAGCACTCTGACCTGAGGTCACTGCCAACCCTTGCTAGACAACACCAGTGGGCTTACAGAACACTACTTCACTTACTGCTTTATCATCTTCTAGACAGGTTTCTCGTGCTCCCATACTTTCAAAAAGCCCAGAGGCTGACACCCAGTTACAGTGACTAACTGTTCTTGCCAACAGGGCCAGAGCCTCAAAGCCCCTAGTGCAAGCAGCCTTCACAAGGGACCCAGACTCTCCTAGGTGCCTTGAGGCCAAGCCAGTACCCATGGGCTTCCATTCCTGTTCTTATTATCAAACAGCTCTTCATGTGAGGCTCCTGTCACTCCTAAGGGCCAGAACATGAAGCTGGTTTTTTGGGGTTTGGGGGTGATTATAATTTAAGTGATTGTTTTAATAAAAACTCTAAGCTGCTATAGTCTTTCGTTGACTTTTTTTTAGCTTTATTGGTTTATGTATATTTGTGTGCATGTGTACATTGTGCACGTCTGTTGCCTGCAGAGATCAGAAGATCTAGAACTGGAAATACAGACAGTTGTGTCTTACCAAAACAATGGCCCCGCCCTCCATTTGTATTAGATGACATAGATTGCTAGTTCTAACATCCAGAAGTTGCCTGATTTCCTGGGCAGTCAAATCAGGGAAACCACTCTGTATTATCTGGTCATTTTAGGCTGTTGAAGTTAGTATTTTTCCTGACTTTAAAAAGACACCCCAATAGCCCAGATTGTTCACTGACAGCCTGGCATCTCCATCAGCAGAGGGAACTGACAATGTTGCCTGATGCTTCCATTGTTCTGAAACACTGTGTAGTCCAGGCTGGCCCATCCTGTCGTGCTCTGCCTGGCATCTTGCTGTGGATGCTGCGTTGTGGTGGTGTGGCAGGTGACTGTTGGAGCTTGATGCTTCCTTGTGACATTCGCATCCCAGTGCCACACTGTCCGCTGCTGTCATTGTGACCCCCTCCAGCACTTCCTCCTCTGCCTTGGGTGTCTTGAGTAGGGAGCGCCTGGCAGCTGTCCCACAGGACTGACTGCCCCACCAGCCTTCATGGGGTCCCAAGTCTAGAAGGGGAGAAGGTACCGGCAGGAGATTGCTGCAAACTTGTCTGATCTAATCCCTTGCAGACTGGAGAAGAGAAAGTCAACTGCCTTCACTCCTGTCTCCCTACAGACAGCCCAGACATCCTCTCCAGCGAGAGGGCTCTCCCGCCCCTCCCTGCCATGTGGGGCTCCCTGGCAGCCTGTCATTACTGCATTATGACAGGATCCCGAGGCTGCAGTCCCAGCCCTGGAGGGAGAAAGCTTCTTCAGCCATCAGTGTAGTGGCAGGGCAGTGGGAGCAAATTATGGGAGCGTTTATCAGCACAGCAAGGTCTCTCTCTGACTCAGAGAGGACTCCCGCTGCTTCTCTCCTGTTTCCACCGGATGCCCATTTCTCATTGGAATGGTGACCCCAGAATAGCACCTGGCCGCCTGCTGCCTGATAGACTTCAGGACTGCCTGAGAACCCTGAGGTGGGAGCCAGCCTTCCCTTATCAGCTCTGCCTAGCTAGAGCACTGCCCTTACCCTGGGCCAGGGTCCTCTGTCACTTCTGTAAAAGTGGTTGGCGATGATACTTTTAAAGGCCTGGGGAGATGAAGAATGGAAACAGTACTCTAAAGCCACGAGGGCTCAGTGGGTAAAGGCGCACGTTGTTAAATTGTCTCAGGACCCATGAGGTAGTGGAAGGAGAAAGCCCACTCCTACAAGTTGTTCTCTGCCCTCTACCAAATATCACAGCATGAGCATGCCAGCCCCCAATAAATGTGCAATAAAAAATTTTTTAAAGTATTCCAAAACAAAAAGTTTTTTAAGTATTCCAGTTTCTCAGAAAAAAAAAATGTACAGGTATGTAACCGTGGTAACTGCATGAAGAAGCAATGGTTTTGTTTGCTTTTTTTTTTTTTTTCTGAGACAGGGTTTCTCTGTGTGGCCCTGGCTGTACTGAAACTCACTTTGTAAACCAGGCTGGCCTCAAACTCAGAAATCCGCCTGCCTCTGCCTCCTGAGTGCTGGGATTAAAGGCATGCGCCACCACCGCCCGGCTTGCTTTTGTTTTTAAACAGGCGCTCCCTCTATTCCAGGGTGGCCTTGAACTCAAAATACTGCTGCCTCACCTCCTGAGTGCTGAGATGGCAGATTTGTGCTGTCATTGGAATCTGGATTGTTTTGTTTTGTTCTCTGAGACAGGTTCTCTGTGTTGTCCTGGCTGTCCTGGAACTCATTCTGTAGACCAGACTGGCCTCAGACTCAGAGATGCCACTGCCTCTGCCTCCCAGGCGCTAGGATCAAAGGTGTGCGCCACCACCGCCCAGCTGGAATCTTCTTTTATCCACAGACTCCAGGATTCTGCAGACAAATCTCCTGGCCAAGGAGCTCAAAACCCTTCTTGATTCCCAACCCAAACGGCCTGGGGTCCCACGCCTGCTCAACACTTCCTACCCATTGCAACCTAGGCGAGCGGTTTGCCTGCTCTGGTGCTGTCCATAGTACTTTTAACAGGATTATGGAGATTAATGATGCCTAGCCTAGAGGGTCTAAGCATAGTACCTGGATGTGGTCACTCCAGGGTGCCATTTCTCTGAATGGTGCCTCTGGAGAGCTGAGGCAGAAGGAAGCAGAGAAAAGAGCCAGGATGACCCCAGAGGGAGTCACAGCCCTGAGGCAGCAGGCCTACGCGATGCCCCCAGGTGGGCCCCACCCCACCCACCTGTACCCTGAGCTTAATGACCTTGCATCTGGCCTGTTTGTCCTCGATGTTTGCCCAGTGCCAGCTGCAGAGCCCACGAGATGATAGATAACCCAGCCTGGGGCTGCCCGGGAAGGATGTCACTGTACCACATTAACGCTCTCCACTTGGGTCAATAATTTACTGGAGGCTCAGGACAGGAGAGGCTCTGGATGGTCCGTGCTCAGCTCTGCAGATGGGGCTCTCAACCCTGTCCATGGCACCTAGGTTGGAAGAACCATGCAGCAGACACTGGAAGGAGTGGCAGTGACCTAATTTTCTCTTATCAGGCATAAGGGAATAGTCTCCACAGAGCCTTGCCTATTTCCAATATAAATAATGTAATTCTCCCCCACACCCCCATTGGGGAGGAAGGGGCAGCCTTTGATCTGAAGGAATTAAGTCAGTAAACAAAAGCAGAGACTGTGGAGGTGTCTTGTGACAGGTGCCTGCTGTGCCATTCACCCTCAGAGAGTCAAATTCTAATCTACATTGGGTCACACGGATTGGCTCCTCCAAGTTTCTCTTACCTCTCTTACCTCTGGGGCCGCTCCACCCTTTTCTTCTCAGAGTTCCCGAGTGAGTGAGTGAGTTTTCAGCGGAGAGTGATGCATGATCTGGGAAGCCTGCACGAAAGGCTTGACTGCCCTGGTGCGTGCGACTTAGCCCAGGCCTGAGGCCACAGAAGCCTGGGAGGAAAGGCTGACAGAGAAAGCCCCCAGGAAGCTACTGCAGGCTGGCTCCGGTCCCTCTAGCTCTCTGCTCTCTGTACAGCCTTGAGTAAGTCTTGTCTCCTCTCTGGCCTCCTGACCCTTGACTGAACAAGGTCAACTTTGCACAAGAACTCTGGGATCCCCCTAAGTTTCAATTTCCCAGACCGGCTCTCCTAGGCGCTATCAAAAGAGTGTCACCATTTGGGGAACTAAAAAATAAATAAATAAATAAAGGTGGACTAGACCCAGGCAGCTTGGCCTGTGTTAAGAACATCCACCTCACCCCATCCTCCCTCCTGACCCTACACTCTTGGGCAGGGGGCTTTATCGGTCCTCCAGATGAGGCCACAGAAGACTTTCCCAGTGCCCTGCCTCTTGAGTCCCAGCTCCTGTCAGGATGGGGGTGACAGGAGCTGAGCCTCAGCCTGGCCTGCAATGACAGTTGTTCTGCTTTGAAATCCACGGGGGACCACGCCCGCCCGATCCTCCCCCCCTCCTCCCAGCCTTCAGCTCCCAGGCTGAGATCCCCAGTTCCCCAGGCTGAATCTATTAAGTCCTTCATATTAACCAGCGAAGGGGGAAACAGCCCTCTTTCATCTTAAGCGAATGAATTTGCATTAACACCTGGGGAGTTGTGTTTGCCTTGAGAAAGCCCATTGCTATTCTGGGCTGCGCACGCCAGCACGGAGTTAGTTGCTGCAGTCTATTCTTTTACTAATACAGCTTTTCCCTCCTCCCGCCTCTTTTCCCATGGAAAGGGGTGAGTGGCAGGGGATCCCAGAGTTCCCCACTCCACGTGAGAAGGTCCCTGCATGCCAAGAATGAGAGGCAGGGAGCAGCTCCCAGTGGAGCTGTGTCTTCCTGGGGAAGATGGCTGAGCACAGCCGCTCTCTGAGACCCTGCTGCAGCCCTACCAGTGCCTTAAGGAGACGTTGGGAAGGGGATGGGAGAGAGTTGGAATTGGGATGGATGCCAGGAGGTAAGAGCTGCCTGTCACTCAGGGGTGGTGCTCATGGGTCTGAGTCCCCCACAGAGGTCTCCATGTGGAAGTCACAGCTTTCTTGGGGGACCTGACAGGCTACTGAATGTCAGCCCCAAGGCCACTGTTTCTGGCATATGCATAAGAGATATTGGGTCTCTGATAGGTGTGAGTTGGGCAGAGCATTGCAGGTGTTAGATTTAGTGACTGGGTTTCAAGAAGAGAAAGGGGGTACAGTGAGGAATGAATGCCCCCTCTGCTTGTTTATTTGTTTATTTTGAGACAAGTTTTCTCTGTGTAGCCCTGGCTGTCCCTGAACTTGCTCTGTAGACCAGGCTGGCCTCGAACTCATAGGGATCCAACTGTCTCTGCCTCCCAAGTTCCGGGACTAAAGGCATGTGCCACCCAGCAGTCTCCCCTCTGCTTCTGTCTGAGATGGGTTGTCTCACGCCTCCACATCTTCAGGGGGCCCCACTTGCCCCTGCAGCTTCTCTATCCAGGTTAGACCAATGAGCCATGGAAAAGCCATCCCAACTTCAGAGCAAACTCCCACGTCTTCACAATCCCCTGAGATAGGATTTACTGGGGTAGGGACTGGGTGGAAGGCCAGGGCCCACAAGGACCTTGTGAGGATGGCCTCTCAGCCTCCCATCCCTCTCCAACAAGAGTCACATGTGAGCTCACTAGGGGCTTCCTGGTTCTGAGCCAAGGCCTGCTGTAGTAGAGTGTATGAACCGGGGCCTGCTGCTGTGCAGCTATAGATGGGAGCTATTCGCTTGGATCAGTTATCAAAGATGACAGCACAAGGCAGGAAGACATGGGCCCAGGGAGCTCCTGCATGGCTCTGTTTCCCGTTCTGGAGCCCAGGACAGCTGGAACCTCCACAAGGTGAGGAAAGGGACAAATGTGGCCAGCCAAGAACCAGCTTAGAGCTTGAGTTCTGGGGTCAGGATTGTAGCTAATGGTCCAAAGTCGAGCCTGGAGGATGAAGCCACCCGGTCCACAGGAACCATGGGAACTGGGACCCTGGCCTTCCATCAGCATTCCTAAGGCACGGTCAGCCCCCACTGGCAGTTTGCCCACCCCCATCCGCAGCTGGGCCATTGCCAGGCACGTCTGCGGCTCTCCAGTGACATTTACCAGCTGAGAAGTGGCCACCCAGACGTGAAATCAGTGTGGCCCGGAGCTAACTCACTTCATTAGAGTCTCCCTGCTCTGCTGGCTGGACAGCACAGCCCCTCCCAGGGCTCCCCCAGCTCCTTGCCACCCAGTCATCACCAGCGCCTCCTCCCCAACCAAGCACAGAACCTGTGCTCACAGGTCAGGACCAGTGTCTCCTAAGCACCAGCTCTGGCCAGGCCTGGGGCGTCAGAGTAATGACAATAGCAGCCCATGTTGCCCCTGGCGCTTTTTAACTTTTATTTTGGGGAGTAGTTCATATATCCCAGGCTGGTCTCAGACTTAAAATGGACAAGAGGATGACCTCGAACTCCTGATCTCTTGTCTCTACCTCTACTGTGCCACGATTACAGATTCACATCATTCACTTGGCACTCGCTTGCTTGCTTGCTTGCTTGCTTGCTTGCTTGCTTGCTTGCTTGCTTGCTTGCTTGCTTGCTTGCTTGCTTGCTTGCTTGAGATAGGGTGTCTTTGTCTAGCCTCAGCTGACCCAGAACTCACAGGTGGCTCTCTTGTTCCTCCCTCCCGAGTGTTAGGATTATAGATGTGCACCACACACACCTAGACTCTATATTACGTTATTATTATTATCATCACCATCATTTGTGTGTGTGTGTGTGTGTGTGTGTGTGTGTGTGTGTGTGTTGGAAGCAGATGTCCATGCCACAGTACATACTTTATGGACTTGGTTCTATCTTTATGTAGGTTCCAGGAATCAAACTCACATCATCCAGCATGCGCAGTAAGCACTTTTACCCACTCAGTCAGTCGCCTTGCAGCCGGCCTCTGCACTAAGACAGGGTCTCTCTGTGTAGCCCTGGCTGTCTTGGAACTCACTAGGTGGACCAGGCTGGCCTTGAACTCACAGCAATCTGCCTGCCTCTGCCTTCCACTGCTGGACTCACAGTCCTGTGTTCCCACCCTAAGCAGCCTCTGTCCTCTTTGGCACGCCTTGACCCTCACGGCAGTCCCAGGAGCAGCCTGGACAGTGTGTACACCACAGCCCACTGAGATGCAGCAATGCCCGCTTAGGTCCTCGAATGGAGCATCATGGGAGGCCCCAGAAAGGCCCCTTGGGTTCTGCTCATTTGTGTGATAGGGAAGGGAACAGGCTCAGGGCCTACATGCTTTCTCGTGGCTGAGTTTTGAGCCCTACCACCTCCCATGCTTGGGTTCATCCTGACCTTAGTCTCACAGGAAAAATCACTCTATCCCCACGGGACAGGAGTCCTTTCCCTAAGTTACCCAAGGATCCCCAGCAGCGTGGGACAAGGCCACTACGACCTGCACTGTCACCAGATTCTGAAGAGACAGTCCCAGGCCTGCCCCCCCCCCCCCCCCGCAGCAGGGCCATTGAAGAGGAAGATGGTCTTGGTACACCCTCCTAGGGGAACAGAGCACGAGTTGTAAGCCTAACTGTTGCTCTCCTCTCTGGCTGCAGGACCCCCAGAAGTCCTGTCCTCTCTCTAGCCTTGGGTTTGCTCAGCTGGAAATGAGAATCATCAATGTCTTCCATGGTTGAACAAATGAAGTGAGGGGCATGATGTGGGTAGTGGCTCTCAGTGCTGAGCAGTGCCCGTGACTGCCAGGGAGCACCTGTAACCTCCCCCGTGCCCAGGGCAAGCAAGTGCCAGGGGCCTGCTGCCTTATCCAGCCTCCTTGCCCAGCTCAGAGTCCCACACATGGGGATGATAACATGTATTGGCTGGGTGAGTCTGGCTGGTGGCATGATCTCAGGCTGGAGAGGCATTTCGCAGCACGGGTGGAACAAGGGCTCACAGAGGACTCCTTTCCAGAACCAGAAGGTCTCGGAAGAGACAAGAATTTTCCAGAAAGCTGGGCGGTGGTGGCACACTCCTTTAATCCCAGAACTTGGGGGGCAGAGGCAGACAGATTTCTGAGATTGTGGCCAGCCTGGTCTACAGAGTGATTTCCAGGACAGCCAGGGCTGTACAGAGAAACCCTGTCTTGAAAAAGCCAAAAAAAAATTTTTTTTTCCATAAAATGTGGGCATGGGCACTGGGAGAGGCCACACACAGCATGGTGTCCCCCAGGCCAGCTGGTCAGTCAGCTGAGCTGTGATCACCACCAGCCTGGTCATCAGTAGCTGACCCTTCCTCAGCATCCCTGGCAGGAAAGGCATCCATCAAAGTCCCCTTCCCCCTGATGGCCCAGACAATTAGTCCCGCCTGGATCCACTGGCCCAGCGGCTGGAAGACACCTCTTTCTCCTCTAGCCTGGGGGCATGACCTAGCAGGAGTGAGCGCAGTCTATAATCTGGTACCGTGTGCTTATCTTCAGAGACTCTCAGGGTCAGACAAGTGAGTCTTGAACCTGTCATTCAAATGCTCATTGGTCTGACCCTAAAGCCCCCATTTGAAATGTCTGTTACTTTTCTCTACAGCTCAGTTTCCCCTTTGTTCTGAAATCCGGAAGACCTACCCTAAGAAGCCTGCTTTGAGGCCATAGCCTGTTCACCTCCTGCATGGGACAGCATGATGGATGGGGATCCCACAAGGGGCTGGATAGACACGCCCACACGCCTGCCACCTACTGTGGGTGATGAATCTTCTCCTCTCCCTCCCCCTCGGGGGCTCAGCTCCATCTGGTCAGGCACAGTGCCAGGCTGATGGATGGGCTGCCCACCAGGCCACCCTCACTGCCGCTGCCACCTGCACTCACCAAGCTGCACTGAGGCAGAGCAAGAGGTGGGGTGGGGTGGGGGAGCAGGAGGACTGGCCTGCAGCTACCCATTCAATCATTCAACAAACACATACTTATCCAGACCTACTGTGTGTTGGAACACAGTACTAACCTAACCCAGTAGGACATTAGCTGTCACCTTTCCCATTGTGACTTAAGTGGCCAGGAGACAGAGGTGCCTGTGAAAGTCTCTCTGACCTCAGGAGAACAGGTGATGAGAAGGTATTACAAAGTCCTAGTAGTGAGACAGGAAGTGAAGAAAATGAGAGTGTGCTGGTGAGAAGGGGCGGGCCTCAGGAGAGGAGGTGTCAGACTGGAATCAACAATGGTCCTACCAGTCCCATTCTAGAGCTGCAACAGGCTTGAAAATGGAAAAGGACTTGCCCAAGGTCACAGCCATGCAGAATTGGGCTGGAAGTGAGAGATCTTAGTCCCTCCATCCCATTCCAGCCTCATCCGCCTCAGCCTGGACAGACTCGGGCATCGGGACAGGCCCCGCCGGTCCAGCACCTTGTCACTTGTGGAAACAGCTGCCCCCCTTGTGCCACCACTGACAGGAGCCAGGCAAGAAATATCACATCATTAAAATGACAAATCCTTTCACTAACTGAACCAGAAGGCCTGCCGCCCAGCCTCACATCCCTTAGCCCCCTCGTCCCCCGCCCCATGCTCATCTCCTCTCCCAGATGTCAGTCCAGCAGGTGAGCCTGTGCAGGGTGCAGCCTGGGTGCTCAGGACCCTCACTTTGTCCCTGAGGTGACCTTGGGTCCTCAGTCCTGACTCATGAACGGAAGTGGTATTTAAGACCTCTATGCAACAAGAAGTGGGAGGGATGGGAGTGCCATCCCACAAATGAGGCCCTGGAGAGGGAACCCTCCAAGTGAGGTGACCCCCTTCTCCAAAGGGGGTCTCAGGTGACTCAAGCAACCCTGCCCAACTCTAGTGCTAAAGCCTTCTTGCAGGGTCTTTCCACAGAGACAATCCTGATTCCTTTCTTAGTTCTTGCCTGTGTGTCTGCACCATGTGTCTGCCGGTACCTGTGGAGACCAGGAAGAGGGTATCACATCCCCTGGAACTGGAGTTAGAGTCAGTTCTGGGAATCGAACCTGGGTCCTCTGGAGAAGCAGCCAGTGTTCTTTATAGATGAGTCATCTTCCTAAGCTCTCATGGATTTCTAACCTTGTAAGGAGGGCAGAGCAGGGCGCACTCACTCCCCCAGACTCCTACACAGGATCCCAGTGACCTGAGCCAGGCCTCTGACCTCAGTTTCCCTGTCTGACAACAGGGACTGGCCTTTTTCATATTGTCTGAGGCTGTTTGAATAGTGCTTAATGCGCATTAAGTGTGAATGACCCATCTGGATGTGAATGTTGTATACACACTCACACTGGTACACATGTCCACACAGGTCTGCACCTGTTCTGCCAACGCCTGGGTTCTTGGGATCCAGATGTGAAATCATTCATGCATATCCCCCCACCAAGTATCTAGTGACTACAAGCATGTTTGCATGCAGGCCCAGCCACAAAGTCGCATCTGCATCACCTGACTCCATCTGTGTACACCTAGGTCACATATCCGCAGCCATTGGAGGACCCACATAGTGTCCAGAATTCTCTGGGGAGCAGGATAAGGGAGCAGATGGCAGGAGGCACTGTCTGGCCCCGCAAGCAGCCTGGGCTCCCAGAATGACCCCCCTCCTCATCCCTCTCCAGGCCCTGCCTGCAAGGACACACAGTCCGTCCGTCCGCCTGATGTCCTGGTCTCCTTGAATGCAGACAGAGCGCAGAGGCGTCTGGCGCATCCCGACTTGGTCACAGCAGCTGCACTGCCCCCCAGCCCCCTTCTTTGTACCCAGTGCTGCCCTGATTGTCCCTTATCCCTGCTGAGCAGCAAAGGCAGCTGGCATTACTTCTCAGGGATACGTGGGGAGAGGGCTCCTTTCAAAACCACAAGGCGTCTCCTAAGGTCTGGCCCTGACCTTGCTAAGTCCTCCTAAGTTTTCCCATTCGAAAGATGGGAGGGGAGGGCACTAGAAGCTATCCAGGCTGGTTCTCCATAGGCCAAGGGAGGGGTTTAGATGCAGAGGTGTAGAGAAGAATAGGCAGGGTTTTAGGGACTGAGACTTGGAGTGTTGAATTGCTGGGGGCCATCTCTCAATGGACAGCCCGTGTTGTCTCTTCATGGTTGCTTGTTGGCCACGTTATAGATGAGGGAACTGAGACCAAGAATGCCCCCACAACTCTGACTCCCCACACTGCCCCACATTAAAGGCTAGCACATGGGCCCCATGCCCAAGACAGTCCCTGCCTCCCATCTTGCTCTGGGTCAGGAAGGTGCCATTCCCGGAATGGTTTCTCAAGAGCCAGGCGCCTGCCTCCTGCTGCTCGCGGCACCTGGCTCCGAGCCTGCTCCCCAGCACTGTCCATTCATCTGCTGTCACTTCCTGGCAGGGCAGTGGGTCGTACATCACCTGGCCATGCTGAAGAAGCCAGACCAGGCAGGTGGGCAGCGTGTTGCTGGGTTCAGCACCACTCACCCGGGCTCCTGGGGTATTCCGCCATTATGGTCCCTCCCTGAAACCCAGGGTCTAGTGTCTGCTGAGGAAGGGCCAAATCCAGAGTTAGCTGCTTGTGAGGGGAGGTAAAAGACGAGAGTCAGGTGGAGGCCACAGGGTGACCTGGGTGAAGCTGGTGGCTGCCCCATTTGGCAGGACAGGATTTTTATCTCCCCAAGCCCTACCTCTGGAGTTGTTTGACGATCTAGAGTGTTGGGGCACCGCCTTCTGCTTGCTGCTTTGGGGCTGAGGAGTGGGAGCTGGGTCAGCCAGGGACAGACACCAGACAGAAGCACCCTCCTAATCACTGTCCTGTCTCCTGTCAGACTCTAGCCCTCAGCCCCAAGTCCTTACAACATGACTTTGCCTCCCAGGACACTTCTGCAAGCAGCCTCTAGTCCTTCATTCCTTCAGAGGTGAACAAAACCCAGATCAGACAAGAGAGGCGCAGGCATGTGCTGGGGGTCACACTATAGATGCTTTATTGTCAGGATGATGACAAGAACCGTCACTTGTCTGTTTTTGTTGATTGATCAGTTTAAAGCAAAGGGAGCCAGAGAAGATCCATCTGAGAGGTGACTTCTGGGACTGGAAAGATGGCTCAGCAGTGAAGGAGACTTGCTGCTCTTCCAGAGGACCCAAGTCTGATTCCCAGTAACCACACAGTGGGGCTCACAACCATGAGATCTGATGCCCTCTTCTGGCCTCTGCAGGCACTGCACACATAAAGTGCATATACCCCAACACACACATAAATACAAATCTCTAAAGGGCGCTGGGGGGAGAAAAAAAAAAAGAAAAGAAAATGCTGTTTGAATTGAGGCTTGAAAAAGTGAGCCATGAGGGTCCCGAGGGGACAGCATTTCTGGCAGGTGACAGGGGTTGCAAAGGCCCCAAATCGTGACCAGGTCGTGCCTCAAACTCTGTCGTGACCAGGTCAGGATCAGGTGAGGCTGCAGAGGAAGTGAGAGGAAAGAGGGACCGCTGCCCCTGTGGACGCCCCTGTGGACACTCCAACTCTCCCTGGAGCATAGGTTCCTTGGACAGCTGGGAGCTTGAGGGAGCAGTGGCTGGGGCCCGGAGGGCAGCAATTCGCCCTCTCTGGCCTGTCTTCTCTCTCCCTTCTTCTTTCTGCTTTTCCCCATTAGCAAATATTTGTCTCTTTGTCTAGGGGTGTTTGTGTGTGTCCAATCAAAGGAATGTCTCCTTCCTATTTCCCCCCAGGCTGTCCCATGAGGCTGGGCCAGGAGCCAGACCCCCCACCCCCACAGTACCTTGCACACACCCTGGAAGGTCAGCCCATGAGGCTCACACGTGTATGAAAACCAACCACGTGTTTGGTATCCAGGGCTGGTCAGCATGTGTCACACACATGTGGGAAATTAGTCATCAAGCATACATAAGGGTGTCTTCCACTGGGAACAAGAGAGTAGACATAGGAGCCCTTCCTCTTCTGGAGTCTTCCTTCGGGGGCTGGGTGGATAGCTGCACAAAGCTCTGGGGTCTTTGGCCAGCACTGTAAAAAACTAACAATAAACAATCGGATATGGACTTTCTGTATCTGGTCCTGTGAGCGGGGGGCATACAAGGTGTCCCTCTGCTCCGACAGAACTGGACTGTGGGCTTCGTGGCATCCCTCAGGTAGGACTTTGCATGAATCCTCACCTCCCAACGTGATAAGCAAAGCCATTGCCAGCCCCCCACCCCCAGTCAGGCACCTAGGGCCTCAGTATGGAAGATGAGCATTAACCCAGCTGTGGTAAGAGGCGCTGTCTGCTGCGCCCTGCCCCCAACCCCGCATGCCCCCCTCCAGTTCACCCTGGCCCCCTACAGCTTCTCTAATTACGCAGCCATAAAGCACAAATCTCTAACGATCCAATTAGTAACGCCATTGCTGCCCTGTCCAGGATTAATTACCAGTTAAACTGCAGCTGGTTATCATCACTTAGGCTCAACACGAGGGGTGCTGTGGCCCGTGAGGGACAGAGACCTGGCTTGGCCCTGGAGGTATCCTTACCCAAGGCCTCCAATGCCTCCATCTAACCCAGTTCCCTAACTCCGGGACTCCAAAGGATTATAACCTAGCATCACACAGATCTGGTGGCAGCCAGGGCTGAGGGACTCCCCAAGCCCAGCTTCTCCCAAGGCAATGTTCTACCTTCACAACTCCCACACTCGAGTGGACCAAATCATGTCTCTTCTACATCCTGGGTTGATGCCAAGCTAATCTCAGTAGCCAGGCTATGGCGGCTCATCTCCATTTCGACCTCACTGCTTCTGTCCTAAGGCCCTTTGACCTCTTCCTCTGCCCCCAGGCTTGCATCTGACGTCAGCCCTGTTTCCTTCCCGGGGGACCCAGGTGTCCATTTAGGGCCCTCGGTGCTTTGTGAAAGCAGGAGAGATCTCTGCACAGAGAGAGTCTAGGGACTTGCTGGCCACTTCTTCTGGGCAGGGAACCCTATCCCTGGAGGTATAGAAATAGACTGGGTCCAGCCATTTGGGATCCAGCCTGAGGTCCCTGACAGGGAGGCCTGCCACAGAAGTATTTATGTTGTCCTGGACCCCAGAATCAATCCCTTCATATCTTATTCTTTCTGGAAAAGGGGGAGGTACCCAGACTCTTAGAGCTCCAGTGACGGACTGACCTGTCGATGCCCCCAGAGGATGAGTGCAAGCTGACAGCTGCTCCAGGCTGTAGGCCCTCACCCCCAGGTCTGCACATCTCAGTGCCCGATAAACGTTAACGTCATGTGCAGAGGGGAAGAGCAGAGGGCTGCAGGGTCCTAGTCTTTCTCTGGAAAGAAGCGCTAACTTCCACTGCCCCCGTCACCCATGGCTGTGGCACCAGGCTGACCTGACCTGGGCCTCAAGACAGCTGGTTGCACTTATTATAGGCATCAGACTGAGACAGAAGTCTGGAAGGCCAGAGCTGTTAGCATCCACCCTGTGCCTTCACCTCTCCTACATACAACTATCTCATAGGACAGGGACCCGGAGCAAGGGTCAGGCTGGTGACACCATGGTTCCCCTTCCCTCTATGCAAAGTCCTGATTCCCATACAGCCTCACAGCCTAAAGACCAATCAGGCCCCAGCCAGAGCTTCCCATTTTCCAGAAGGGAAGACTGAGGCCTGAGGCTAATAGGGACAGGGTCCCTACTGTTTTCTAGGTGAGACAACCCAAAACCATATTCCCTTCCAGTCTTTTTTGTTCTAATCCTAGCAGTCTCTTGGAGGTTCCCATTCAAAGTATGCCCAGTGCAAGCAGCGTCTCTCAGGATGAGGGGCTGTGTGCCCGAATGTGTGTCTGTATGCCCAGTGCAAGCAGCGTCTCTCAGGATGAGGGGCTGTGTGCCCGAATGTGTGTCTGTATGCCCAGTGCAAGCAGCGTCTCTCAGGATGAGGGGCTATGTGCCCGAATGTGTCTGCTGGGCTAGGTTTCTATGGTGACTGGTGGCTAGCCTTGCCCTGAGCGTCAGAAGGGTCTCCCTGTTTGTGGTCACATCTCTCTGTCATTCAGCTTGTTTCAGTACAAGAAAGGGAGGTCACTCCTAGGCTCTCATGGGGGCCAGAGGCTTAGGAGCTCTGGAGCCAGCGACAGTGGCATCAGGAGCCCTTACCTTCATTACTCAGCAGATCTCCGTGGCAGTCTGTGTGTTGGCAGCATGGGCCTATTTCACAAGACAGGAAACTGAGGCCAAGACAGTTGCCACTACCATCAGGGCACAGAGCTAGTGACAGCCTGTAGTCCCCCTGAAGCCAGCACCACCTCCAGGGTCTTTTCCATATTCAAATTGCTTCTAGAGGAGCAACAGATCTGAAGGCTGCCCTCCCTCTCCGTGTCCCTCAGAGGCTGCTCACACTGTCATGCTTGGTTCTGTCACCTTCAGGGGCCAGGCCCTGAAGGCTCAGAGGGCTGCCCAGTACAGGACAGGGACAGAGCAAAGGGGCCCATAGTTTCCGGACTGCACCCTCTCCTGGCCCAGTCTGAGTCTGCAAGCTTATAAGTTCCATTATTCATCAACTGAGTCCCTGGACAATGAATATTTTATTCACCTCCAGATACTGTCCCCGCTGGGTTCTTTGAACAATCTTGTTCTCTAGCCAAGAAGCAGAGGCCAGAGCCTCTGCTGTCCCGAGACTCCTCTTTCCCCAACCTGTGCCTCTCTACCGCCTAGCTCCTCTCCAGTCAGGTCTCTTGGCTCTGGCAACACTGTGGCCCATTGCCCAGGCATGACCTTCCTGCCTTCCTTCTCGGTTCACCTTCCTCCAGTTGGGATTGTCTTGCTCTGCCTGCTCACTTCAGTTCAGCTCAGGGTCTGCCGGAGCTCTGCTGGGCGCTCTCCCTGGTGCTGAACGTGGGTGTACAAGAGGCAGAAGGTATGAGCGGGCAGGTCCAGCCAGGGAACGCGCTATCTGGAAGTATTCTCTTGAGAAGAGAGGCCTCCAGCTGTGAGAAGGAAGGCCCTTGGTCTTAGGCAGGGTGAGAACTCTGCAGGTCTTGGGAGTGAGGGAGGGGTCAGTTTCGGGATTTGGTAAACCTCAGTCCCTGAGATCCTGGAAAGGCCTGGGGCCAAGCGTCTCTCCTGGTGGGCACCCAAGGAGTGCCGCCTGATAGCAGTAACACCTTCCCCAGAAGGGGGAAGCGACAGACATAATTCACACCTTGTGATGGCGCCATCTGCTCCCTTGATGTGCAGTGGAGAGGACAGGGCTGCTGTGTTGTCGCAGGGCAGGTGGGTGACTGTCACTCACGCTCATTCATTTCACCTGAGCCCAGCCCAGCTCCAAGCCACATATGGAGGGTCTGAGGGATGCGGCCGCAGAACCTGCCTTCTAAGGCTAAGGGTGATCTCTAACCACTTCATTCCACAGCAGCCTTCTCCTGGCTTGATGAGATAAAGAGTCACCATGTTCCCTACCCCACATGTGTGACATACAGAGCCTGACTGTTCCGCACATACTTAGATGCTCTTCCATTTAATAAACAAGTAAGCTGAGGTTCAGGGAGGACACTAAATGTCACACACAGCACTGGAGGGCGGAGGAGGTTGACTGGTTCCTAGAGGCAGCCAGGATTCCATAGTCTAGAAGATGGGGGAGGGCCACCATGTTCCAGAGTTTGGCTTCAGGATCTCCTGCCTCTGCCTGGGTCCCTAACTCCAGCTCTTCCCCAAAGGACTCTGCAGCTGGATTTGGTCTCTATAGCTCCCTCAGCAGGCATGTCCCTGCCTGTGAATGGGAGCAAGGCATTGAGGAGAGGGACCAGGCAGGTGGCTTGCATAGCCCAGATGTGTCCTATGTCCCCAGTCAGTGGACAAAGCAGAACAGGTATAGCTGCTAGTGTGAGAAACAGTGTTAACAGGCAGCCCACTGTGTTAACAGCTAGTGTCCTGGGCTGTGGCTTTGCCTCAGGGGAGAGAATAGGGACCAGCTTTGAATCACCAGGGGACTGAAATGTCAAAGATGACCCCAGAGAGTGTGGTAAACTATGATACTAAAGCTGTCTTTCCTTATCTGCCACTTTGATCTGGAGGCTACAGGCTCTGGGGAGTACCCTGGTCACATGACTAGACACCTTGCTGCTTTGGATTCGGACCAAGGTTAATGTCTGGGGCGGGGGCAGCCCCTGAATCCATGGACACCTGTACCTTCAGCAGACTCCCAGGGCCTGGTCTGTGAAGGATGCTCACTTGATTAGTTTTCGATTTCTTTTTGCCCCTTCTTCTTTTGAGATTTCCCTGGCTGGGCAGCTAGGCTTCAGGGAAGCCGAGGGAGCTGCTGCCCTGTGGTAGCCTCCCACGAACACTCGGAGAGAGCGTGTTTCCTGCCAATCTGACAGCAGACTCCAGCTTTCTCCCTTAGCCCAATAGCAAACTGTCTGGAAAGGCTTAGCAAGTGAGGTGCTTGCAGGTCACCCCTCAGTGACTATTCTTATTCCCACGGAAGAATTTCCATGCTAATGGGAAACTCCCAAGAGATTCAGGGTGCATCATCAGGCACCTTACATGTTAAGTCGCTTCAGCCTCACCTCTGCCCAGGAAGTAACACTGAGGCCCTGAGAGGTTAAGGGGTATGGCTAAGGTCCCATTGAAACAAGGTGGTAGATGCAAGAGCCCAGGGCTCGCTGGGTTGGTGGCTGATTCTGCCTGCGTCACAGCTCTGCTCTATGAGAAATCCTAAAGGAGCACTAGGACCCAGCTGACCTGATGATTGCTCAAGTGGGCAAGAAGAGCTTTGGGGAGGGGTGCTTTTCTGGGGGTTCTTACAACTCCAACTATAGGTCTGAATAGATAGCAACTGGCCCAGAGGCCTGGAACAGACATTCAGATGAGAGCCAGGGTTTGTCTGGCTTCTCTACAGAAGCCACATGCCTATGAGAGACCCAGAGCCCTAGCCAAGTGCTAAAGGTTCAGGCCTGCCTTGGCCCAGGGTGACCGGGGCTGTTGTCTCTCACTGAGCCCCTCTCTCCCGGCCCCAAGACAGGGCTATGATTAATCAGCGACAAAAGCAGAAACAAGCAGAAAAATGTAATCAGCTCGGGAAGGGCATGGCCAGGCTGTGGCAATCAGCTTTCCTGCTGGGGCCTTTGGCTGATTGGACCCAAGGGGGCAGGGAGATAGTTCAGATGAGGGTTCCAGGAATGAGACTGAGGCCAGCTGAGGCCCACCCAGGCCAGGGGGTCACCACATCCCATAATTGTACACGGAGACACACACATCTGTGCTCCGGTACACACAGCACTCCCAGCTCAAGGGCCTTCGCACCTGCCCACACCTGCTTCCGGGCTTGGGCCCTTCGCTACCAGCTCACAGCCTTGGCACATGTAGGTGGCCATGCACAGTTCAAACACTCTCATCTGCAAGTGGGTTTGAAAACGCATGTCCACAGTGTCCTGAACGAACGATGAAGAGAAACGCATGCACATGCTGCCCCCCAAACACTTCCCCTCTTCCCCCATAGAACACATGCTAAGGACGGGAGGAAGGTCTAACCTGCAGCCATGTGACCAACAGGCTTTGGGTCGTCTGCCTCCTCCTCACTGCCCCTGGGGACATGAGACAGACCTTGGCTCCTGCTCTGCAAGCTGAGTGGCAAGGGCTCAGGAAGGATCCAGGGCAGCAGCCCCTTGTGGGATCAAGTCAACTGCTGGTGTCAGCCACAGGCCAGCGGAGTCTCCTGCAGATCTGTGCTTGGCCTCTGTCTGCTGGCCCTGCCTGGTGACCTTGGCCAACGTCCTTTTCTAAGCCTCAGTTTCCCCACCTCAGAACCTCTCCTGGCACCAACTTGAGGATTACTGGTCCTGAGGACCCTCGCGCCCGGAGCAACCTCACCTTTCTGGGTCTCTAGTCCTTAGTTCTCGGCTCTCCGTTCTCGCTGGGGGAGGGTTAGTGGAGGGCAGGTGGGATAGGGGGTACAAGGAACGGCTCCGCCCCTGGTCCCCACCACCCGGGTCCTGCTGGCTGCTAACGTGGGGTGCGGGAGACAGCAATCCGAAGCAGACTGGGGGAAAAGCTGAGTCGGGGAGAACCAGAGAAGGCGCCCGGGAGGGCTCGGGGCGGCCGCTCAGGGGCCGGTGGCGGGAAGGGGCGGGGGCGGGAGGGGCGGGGGGGGGGGGGGGGGGGGGGGGGGGGGGGGGGGGGGGGGGGGGGGGGGGGGGGGGGGGAGGCGGGAGCGCGGCGAGCGCCGCACAGAGCGAGCGAGCGAGTGAGAGTGCAGGCGGCGGCGGCGGCGGCGGCGGCGACGGCGGCGGGAGCCGGAGCGGCGGGCCGGGCAGCCGCACCAGCGGGCGGACGAGCGGGCGGCGAGCAACGCGGAGCGCGCGGGGCAGCGCGGAGGGAGCGCAGCGCGCAGCGGTCCGAGCCGAGAGGCCGGAGCGGCGCCGCCCCCGCCGTCCCTGCGAGCCCCCGGCCGGGATCCCGACGAGGGAGCCGGCGGAATGGCCCGGCAGCCCGGGACGCGGGGGCGCTAGGTCCCGGACGGGTGCCCATTGCCTCGCCGCCGCCACTGCGCGCCGCACCGCGCGCCCCGCCCGCTCCAGCCGCCCCCGGGGCCGCCGGCGGCCCATGAGCCCCGGCCTCAAAGTTTGCGGCGGGCGGGCGGGCGCGGAGCCTCCAAGATGCCGTTCCACCCGGTGACGGCGGCGTTGATGTACCGGGGCATCTACACCGTGCCCAACCTGCTGTCGGAGCAGCGCCCGGTGGATATCCCTGAGGACGAGCTAGAGGGTGAGTGCCCCGCCGGGACCCCTGCCACGAGCCCTCTTACCTGTGCGCCCAGGTGCCGCGCTGGCCCGGGGAGCCGGAGACCCTGCTGCGCGACTCGGATGAGCGGCTACGCGGGAGGCGGGACGGCCGGGTGGCCCCGGGCGCCGCGGTGGGGGTCGCCGCGGCGCAGGAGCAGCCCGGCCCCTGCCCGCGTGGCCCCCGGCGCTGCGGAAACTTGCGGGGCCCCGCAGCAGGGTCACTGGGCCGCGTGGCCGGCGTGACGGTGCGGCAAGGCTGCGGGGGCTGAAGTGGAGAGTCCGAGGGGTTGCCCCCCGCGCCGGCCGCCGGAGCGCCCGCATCCTGATCCTTTCCGCGGCGCCCGCCCGTGGCTCTGCGCTCCTATTGACATTCCGCTCGTGTCGCGTTGAGAATCCAATCTGCTCCGGCAGTGGGAGAAGGGGAGAGAGGGCGACTGCCCCGCTCTTGCCGGGTGCAGGGCTGCCCCCATCCCCTTCTGCGGCCCTGCGAGGGACCCCCCCACCCGTGCGCTGCCGAGGCAGCTGGGAGGCGTTGGCGACAACAAGTGGCCGGATTGGGAGGCTCGGTCGCGATAGCAAAGCCTGGAAGGAAAAGGCAGAGGCCGGAACCTAAACCTTCTCCGACCCTAGTCCCTGTGCCTTTCGGGAATAGGGACCGCACGCTGGCAGTTGGCTGTTGAGGATCAGAGCAGCAGACAGAGGCTGGGGTTCCTGGATTGAGTGTCCTGGGGCGCAGTGAGACCCCTGGGGCCTTCCTAGCTTTTTCTCTGCTGAGATTGGGGGCGGGGGTGTGCTTAAGATTCCCCTCCCCCCCCAGGCCTCTTGAGGCCCCATATGGAGTGGAGTCGGAGACTCTGAGCTGATGGGAGTCTTGGTCCCTTGGGATGTTTGTCGGTTGCTGGGGGCGAGGGGGGGGGCGCGGTTGAGATTACCCAGATGATGGGTCTGTCTCCGATCCCTGGATTCAAGGGGTCTCAGCTCTGGGGTCTCACCTGGGTTCATAGGAGTGAGTTGGAGTGACCAACATAGGAAAGGATACTAGTGGGATCCCAGGGGAAGCCATTTGGGAACTCTGTCCTCAGCCCAGGCCTGATCTGGGGCAAATTTTGGGCAAGTAGACAGTGGAGAGAGGGGGGATGTGCAACTGCCATGTTCGCTGCACCACAGTCCACCACACACCCACTTCCCACAACCCCCATGAACTCAGGGGCAGGGAAAGCCGCAGAGGGGGCTCTCAGCCCCAGCACTGGAGGCACAGATGGCAGGATGCCACTCCTGACCTGACCTTAGTATATACCCTGGAAACCCCGTGTCCTGTCCTGTCTGGACCAAAGCAGAGCCTCCTTCAGGTCGAGGGGAAGGGATGGGGCCCAGGAGGGGTGCAGGGCACAAGCCAGTTTCCTTTTCCTTTATTGCCGTTTATTCTGAGCCACGCAGACGCGTTCATCCACCCCTTTCTCTCCACTCTTGGGACAGAGGCAGCATATCTTCCCCAGCTAGATTGGGCCTCCTTTCTCCTGCTCCCAGCACAGCCACATAACCCTGGCCCCATAACTTCAGGTATCACTGGATCCCTCCACTCCTGATGCCCTGGTCCTAGAGTGCACACTCAGGCTAGCGAGAGGCTGAGAGAGACAGTCATGCAGGGGTGAGGAGCACCAGGGTGGGCGATGCAAGGGCAAGGAGGCCCACGCTCCCTCCGAGCCATCCCGTGGCCATGTTGGCAGGAGCCCAGTGCTGTTAGTCACCATCACACCAAATACACTCCCTGCTTCTCTCTGGTCCCCTTTGGACTAGAGGAGGGGCCCTGGTGCAGGGGGCACCTGAAGGACAGGGCCATCCCTGTGGCTGGCAGGTGGAGGGCACAGAGCCAGCAGACGCCTATGGGCATCTACATATGAAGACAGGAAGTTCTCCAGACCCCTCCTTGGCTGCTGAAAAACAGGCTCCGGGCTCCCTGCAGTGGGTCTTGAATGCCAGGGCTGGGTGCAGAGTGGCTGTCCTTCATACAGATGCCACTTTTGGTCCCTTAACTTCTCCAGCACACACTAGTGTTCCTGTCCTCGGGCAGTCTGGGTAAGACCCAGGCCCTGTTGGTTGGAAGGGATCAGTGAAGGAGCCCATGGACTAGATGGGGGAGTCCGTGACCTGGGATGAAATGCTGCAGATACCTCGTGCTGCCTGCTGCAGAAATCCAGGGGGGCGGTCAATCTGCATGGGGGAGGAGGACCAGGAGCAGCAAGGGAGGAGTGGAATGTGGGGGTGAGAGGAGAAGAGCCAGGCAGTACTGGGTTCGAGTCTCTGCACCCTGGGCTCAGGGAGTGAACTTGGACAATCATTGGCCTCTCAGAGTCTTGCTTTCCCCATCAATAAAAGGGGAATGGCACTGTTGTCACCTGGATGGGTAGTGGCTGAGAAGGCTGTGAGAGTAGTCAGCACGGGGCCTGGCCATGGGGGCTGAGGACCCAAACGTAGGAAGAGCACTTCAGACTCACAGGAGCTCGGAGCAGGCTCATGAGTCTGGAGCGGAAAAGGGCATGGGTATTGGGCCAAGGAGGCAAGCTGGGGGTCAGGACTGTGGAACCTGAGGCCCTAGGGAGGAAGGGGCTAGGCAGAGTTAACTTGGAGGCTCACCCAGCCCCATGTACGAGAGGCAAGGGTGCTCCCACATTCCTCCTGAATATATCACACTATGGCTGGAACATAACCCCTTTCTGAAATGCATCCAAGTGGGGACCTCCAGCAACACTGAGATAGACAGACTGCTCACCTAGACAGTAGGGTCCAGCATTCAAAGGCAGGGATGGGACTGGCTCCCTGAAAGAGAGAAGCAGCTAGCCACAAGGCTGGGTTCTGGAATGGAATGTGGAGCCTCTGTTGAGGGTAGCCAGTTGGGGACCATTGGGGAGCCCCCTTTTCTACCCTTGCTTCCTGAACCCCAAGCCCAGCAGCTGCCTCTGCACAGGCCAGAAATTCAAGGATGGAGGATTGGGGCGCAGAGCCAATGCTGCGGAGAGTGGCAGCCACGACAGAGGGTGACTACTGCCCCTTCCAGTGTTCCCTCTCCATCCAGACTCAAACTCCCCAGCACAATGCCACATCCTTTTGGATCTGCAGAAGACTTCAGCCCCGGTGCAGCTCCACAGGTTGGGAGGGTCTGGGAATGTCATGTTAAAAACGGAAGGTAGGGGACAAGATCAGCCTGGAAACCTAGAGGCCCTGCCAGCCCATTTCCGGGCCAGACATCCCCATGCCAAGATGAAGCACAAGTTTTGCCTGGCCTCCCTCATGGGGCCGCGAGGGAGCAAGGCTTTCGGGGAATACATCTAGTAGTGATTGTCCACGGCTTACAGTGACAGGGCATCCTGACCCCCCCCCCCCATGGGACCCTTAGCAGTGGCTACACCTCAGCCACGGAACTGGATTTCATCCTATTTCACAGCTGAGGCATCTGAGATTCAGAGGGAAATAAAGCGTCTTGCCTAGGTCACTTGGCTGCTGAGCAGGAGAGCCAGACAGAATTCAAGGCCAGGCCTTGGGTTCTGGTCCCAGCTATCAGGCAGGCCAGTGTGGCATCCCAGGGTTGCCCCAGACTTCCCTTTCCTACCCCACTGCCATCGGAGATGGTCTGATTTACAATGGCCACCTCAGATAATTCTTGTTTAATCATTGTGGAAAGTTCCATTGCATAAGTAAACAGCAACATCACACCAGAGCTGGGATTCAAACCTGGGTCTGAGACATCAGAATACTTCTCTGGCTGAGAAGACAATGCCTGAACTGGACCCCTTGTAAGCCAATGGGTGGACTGGGCTGGGATAGCGTTCCGAAACACTAGTGTGAGCTAGGTGTGCTGGGAGGGGGAGGGGGAGTGCACAGTAGAGAGTGGCCAGCTGTGGATTTACCCAGCAGCCTTGGGAGGTCAGCCCTGCCTGAGAGATGTCTTTGGTACTCACAGCTGTCTCGGAGCCTGTCCCCTGAGCATATGTCCCGAGATCCACTTGCTCATTATTGTCCCTCCTGCCTGGTGCATTTTCCTCAGGGGCCTTGGAAACGGGCATTGAGGCAGCCCCACAATTGGGGGGGTCACCCTGAGCCCTGCCAAGGTGGCAAGTATAGCTCAGGCCTCAGCTCAAAGCAGAGAGTGGCTTCCATCACATCCTCGCTGTATCTAGGACTTTGGCTTCCTTCCTCGTATCTAGGCAGGGCTCCCTAACGGGCCTCAGACTCCAAGGGGTACAGTTTCTGACTCTGAAGTTCCTCAGACCAACCTGTGGCTGGTTCCGTAAGTAACCCTGAGCTCCAATTCTCTCTTCTTTGAGGCGCAGAAACCTCTGTTTGAGCCTTTCTCGGAGTGCTCTAGTAGATGGACTCTCACATTCAGTCCTTTGAGCATCCAGATGTTTATCCTTTCAAGGTCAGACCCTGTTCTCAGTAATGGGGACTCTGTGGACAAGACCCACTTAGTCTCAGCACAATCTACTCTAGGGAAAGAGCAGGTGTGTGGCGGGATGGGCAACCAGAGAACAGGCGAGGTCAGGCAGGGGCAGTCATCCAAGAGAGTCATCCAGCTACAGGGTCTGGGCTACATCGGAGTTTGACATGAGGACAGACAAAGCTGCAGGTTCAAAGCAGTCTTGGTGTCCTCCCGGCTTGAGGGGCTCCCTGGTGAGGGGGAGGGTCCTGGACACCAGTCCAGAAAGGTGACCTCAGCGCTGGTTAGAAATGAGAGTAGGGGGAGAGGGGAGAAAGAGAAGGAGAGAGAAGAAAGGGGGCGGGAGAGAAGGAACCTTAAGCACACTTCCACAAGATCCAGACGCTCCAGGCAAATGAACTTCCCGCAGCAGCTCCTAGTTCTCCGCAGCAGCCTTGGCCACAAGGGGCACATCGCCTCTTTCAGGGCCCAGGAAAATGCTGGGGGGTCCTTGGCCTAGAGCTGCTAGCATCCAGGGTTTTCTACAACCCCTGGGTCTGGCTCAGATCTACCAGCCCAGCACTTTCCTTGCCCTGACGCTCCTGATGCAGAAAACAGTCCCTAAGGCTCGCCTGAGGCACCTGTGGGTAATGTCTACCCCAGCCCGACAGTGGGACTCCGACCTCAAGACTACACGTGTGATCCCACATGAAGAGCCAGCCAAGGATCAGGACCATGGTTTTTACTCTGTGGCAGGGCCAGCAGGCTGGCCTGCACTCCCTATTCTCCTAAGGCCAGTATAGGCCCTTACAAGCCATTTCAGGGCTTATAGAGCCCTAAGGCCTGGGATAGTGTAACCAATAGGATAGTGTAATGGCCCTGAATCCTCACTGAACCAGGCTGGCCTCCTGCCCTCCTAAAGCCTTCTAGGTCTGCAGTGTGGAGCACCTCACCTGTCTTTAATCACACACACACACACACACACACACCTTGACTTTGTCCTGCTGAGTGAAATTCTACCCAGGGAACAATTCAGGCAATGGCCATGAGGGAGGCAAGTGAACAAGTTGCCCACGGGAGCTGGAGCTAAGGGACTGAAGTCTGTCCCTCTAGGGTCAGCAGAGAGGCAGGCAGGGCAAAGATAAGAGGTTCCTGTTGTATCTGCTTTAGTGACACTCCCACTTATCACCCATTTGCTGCGCATAAGACTAAAGCATATATTGTGCTGTTTGGTCCCAAAGTCCCAGTCAAGTGCATTGGTGCCCAGGTCCAAGTGCAGAATCCCTTGGGCCCTCGGGCCTCAGTCTTCCTTCCCTACTGTACTTATGGAGAGCATGAAGCTCAAAGACCACGCTGGGGCCTGGTGTGGAGCAGCTCTTATTCCTATCTTTGTCTAAACCTGGAGGCCTGTGAGTTCTAACCATCACTCAAAAGCTAGAATCATGTGGTGATCCCACCATGAGTTAGTGCTGCCTGACCGGAACAGGAAGTCCAGCGGGAAGGGGATAAGGCACGATGATGCCAAGTAAGGACCCTCCAGCCGCTAACCTGGCCAGTGAATCTGGTGCTCTCCCTGCGCCCACCGCATGGTGTAGCCCTGAGCACGGCAGGAAGGCTGTCAGACCCAAGCACGGTCACTGTCTCAGGCCAGATGTACCTTCGCCTCCTCGTCCCTGCCTGCCCAGATGACTGGCTCTCAACAGAGCTCTAGGCTGCCGGGGCCAGGGCTGGTTTCAGCTTCTCTGTCCCTCCACAGAGATCCGAGAGGCCTTCAAGGTATTCGACAGGGATGGCAACGGCTTCATCTCTAAGCAGGAGCTGGGAACCGCCATGCGCTCCCTGGGTTACATGCCCAACGAGGTGGAGCTGGAGGTTATCATCCAGCGGCTAGACATGGATGGTGAGATGCCCTGCCTCGGTTTACCTGCCCGCCGTCATCTAGGCCCCGGGACCTGAGTCCACTCTGGCCTTTTGCTTCCTGTGGTCATGATCTACCAATAGTTCTCGTTCTAGAAAGTGGAGCCCAGAAGAGGTGTGACAGTCCCAGCCACATATGGGTCAAACTGCCCCTCCCACTCCAAAATCTGAGGAAGATTTTAAGTATGGAAAAGGAGGGTGGGATAGATAGCTCAGCTTTTAACACCCAGAGGAATGGTGGCTGCATTTGCCTCCTGGTATTTTTATTAACGCTAACTACTGAGAATGATTAGTGGTGCCAAGTCCCCTCTGCGTCCTCGCACCTGTTGCCTCCCCCCCCCCCCCCGCGAGCTCCTTTCCCATCTGCATGGCAGAAAGGATCAGTACTGTGCTGGAGGCCATGAGAGTTCTGAGTGTACCAGGAGGGCGTCCCACATCTGGGGACCATCTGCTGCTCACCTCCTACACGGCCTCCCATAGAGCTCTATCACATTTGGTAGCCTTGACATTAGCTCTGAGCCTGGTACATTAGGTACCCCTGAAACTGATTGGAGGCACAGAGAAAGGGCTGAGTGAGGTCCCACAGTTGGTCAGAGGCCGGCCAAGACTCCATTTCATGCCCTGAGCTCTGGGGTGCCTGCTGGTGCTGTCTCAGTTTGACCCTGTGCCCACTCTAGGTGATGGCCAAGTGGACTTTGAGGAGTTTGTGACCCTCCTGGGACCCAAGCTCTCCACCTCGGGGATCCCAGAGAAGTTCCATGGCACTGACTTTGACACAGTCTTCTGGAAGGTATGCCCTGGCCACTGAGACTCTACAATGTGGAGGTGTCATGGGTCCTGTGAATGGTTAGCCCCATGCCACAACGAGGGAGGGAGGGAGGGCCACTGTCTACCGAGTGTCCTGCTCCCTGGAGGCCTGGGTTCCGGGGGAATGGAGTAGCTGTGTCGGTGTTACAGAATCTGGAGGCCTGTAATCGGGACTGTGCACTTACAGGGTGCTGGGTGGGGACTGTGGCAGGTAGTGGCAAGAACACTTGTCCCTTTTGCCACCCAAGTGTGACATGCAGAAGCTGACAGTGGACGAGCTGAAGCGACTTCTCTATGACACCTTCTGCGAGCACTTGTCCATGAAGGACATAGAGAACATCATCATGACAGAGGAGGAGAGCCACCTGGGCACTGCTGAGGAGTGTCCCGTGGATGTGGAGAGTGAGTGGCCTGCCTTGGGTCTCTGTGGGTGGGCACATACCAAGGGTTTGCATAGGGGGCCACCTTACGTATCCCAGCCAAAGTGCAGATCTGATTCTATCCCTCCGCTGTCCTGTCCCCCTTCATCTCTCTCCCTGGTGTTCCTGGTGGGCGGCTGCAGCCTGTTCCAACCAGCAGATCCGCCAGACGTGCGTGCGCAAGAGCCTGATCTGCGCCTTCGCCATCGCCTTCATCATCAGTGTCATGCTCATCGCGGCCAACCAGGTGCTGCGCAGCGGCATGAAGTAGGCACCACGTGGGTGCCTGCAGCGCCCACTCCACACCCACCGCTGCCTGCAGCCCTTCCCCCAGCTTGCTCCCTGGGCCACCACCCCTGGGCACTTTGAGGACAGCCCTGGCCCCACCCCCTGCCTGTGCCCTCACCTGGCCTGTGTGTAGCCTTCACTTCCCACCACTCAGGAGCTCCTGGAAAAGGAGGGACTTGCGCGGGAGCCCGCAGGATCCAGTGAGTGCTGTGATCTTTTGGCAGGCAAGCAACTCATGCCCAGAACAGTGGGCAGGGTGGAGGTGGGCACAGGGCTTTGGCTCCTGGGTCTCTGACACTCCTTAGACCCAAAGCCAGTCCTCCATGCACCTTCTGGGGCCTGTGCCTGCCCATTTCACAGGTGAGAAGCCTGAGGCTTTAAGGGCCTGAGATCTGGCTTCAGATTCTCCTTCCATGGGGCTTTTCAGGAAAGGCAGATGCTCATGCAAGATGGGGCATGAGAAATAGCCCCAAGGCCCATGAATTTGTGAGCCATCCACCAAAGGCTTAGAGACCAAGGGCCAAATTGTCTCCTAGCACAGAACCTAGAGGCCCAACTGAGGAAGGGAGCAGAGATCCTGTAGCACGTGTGACTCCCCACTGGCCAGGGTGTAACCCTGGGAGGCCCCGAGCCATTCCCTAGGGATCTGAGTCCCCTGAGGGTCTGTCAGTGGCCACGGACCACTCTTCCAAGTCCAGGGCCTGCCCTCTTGGGGACCCCACTTCTCTGTACCCTTGAGGCCAGCGATGCGGCTCTCATGCTTGCTCCACCTGTGTCATGCCGTTTCTTGGCACCAGCTCAGCCTGGGCAGATGCAAGCCTTCAGCTCTTCAGGGGCCGAGACGGTTGGCAGTCCTCGGCTCCTTTCCCCAGCCTGGGGCCACTTACTAGCTGGGCCGCCGCCACACTGGCATACGCTGTGCCCGACCTGGCTGCTCTACTGATCCCTAAGCACCCTGGAGGGGACGCTGTCTCGTTCCAGCCCACCTGTCCCTTGATGGAGGCAGGAGGACAGAGCCGAGAGCATGACAGGCAGCAAGAGAGACAGGCCAGCCATCGAGGACAGACTTTCTTTATAAACATTCAGATGTTTCTCACCCATCTTCTCGAGAAACGCCCTGAGGGATGGTGGGCAGACAGGAGGCCAGGCTCAGAGGCCCCAGGGAGAAGGGAGGGAAGGCAGCTCTGCTTCCTAGGTTGGGCAATTGTCTTTACTGTGACGGATGAGATGGGTGGGAAGTCCGGCAGGGGGAGGAGGGGAAGAGCTCAGCCCCACTGAACTCTGGACTGTACGGACCATCCGCCAGGTGGGGGTGCCCGCAGGGAGGGGGGCAGCTCCTGCATTGGCGGCCAGCCCACGGGGTACTGGAAGACAGTGGTTCTGATGGGTTCGGCCCTGGAGAGGAGAAAGGTAGAGGATTAGAGCAGAGCACCTCAGGTCCCACCTTGCTCTTCCAACATCCTGACTGTCAGAAAGGGTGGTCACCTGCATGGCCCTTCTGCAAGTAGAACCTTGATAACATGCAGACCCTCTGAGCCGGCGACCTCTTCTCGGAACTGAGCCCAAAGTGGGGACTGGCCGAGGAGACTGAACTACCAGAACGGCCTTGGGCAATATGGAAGTACCCTTAGCGTCCACCTGTGGGGGACTGGTTAAATATTTATGCACGTCCACAGCAGAGAATGCTATGCAGCCTGTGGAAAACCCAAGACCTATATGCACTGATGAAGAAAGATATACTATGTGAGGACAGAGAAAAAGCAGCTTATAAAATAATGTATATAGCATGATACTATTTTTGTTTAAAAATATATAACATATATAAATGCATAAAAACCCTGGAAGTTACAGTGAAATGTCAGCCCTGGTTCTGTCTGAGTGGTGTAGTTACAGGTGGGTGGGGTTGATTTTTTTTTTTTCCCCCCGAGACAGGGTTTCTCTGTATAGCCCTGGCTGTCCTGGAACTCACTCTGTAGACCAGGCTGGCCTCGAACTCAGAAATCCGCCTGCCTCTGCCTCCTGAGTGCTTGAGGGGGGGGGTTGATTCCTTTAACCTCTTTATACTTTTCCAAAGTCCCACAAGCACACGAGCCTCCGGAAGCAGGAAGGCCTTATTTCTCATCCTGTTCACTTACCCCCTTACTGATTACCCCTAAGCTCAGGGCCCCTCTGAAGTGGTCCTTAGGAAGGGAGGGTCCTTGGGTGCAACCTGGAACATCCAGACCCAGGGATGACAGCATGCAGGCAGCCTGCCCTGCCCCCACCTACTGCAGAGCTGGGCCCACCAGCCTGACATCCCAGGTGGGCACTGCTGGCCAGGCTCTTTGATGCCACCTAGGGACTCTCAAAGGGTGGACACTAGTGGTAGAGATGGCATCTATACCCCAGGCCCGGCACCAGGGGGCCATCCAATGACACAACAGTCATGTCAGGCTAAGCGCTCTCATGAGAAGAGACACCATGACCTAGAGAAACCCTGGGGTCCCCATGCAAACCCCATTATTCAGGTAAGGCTGAACTATCAGGAAGGGGTCAGCCACACGTCCAAAGTTTCACAAGCCTCTGAGAACAAGGAAAAGCAGCAATGCACGCTGTCCCTGCCTTTCGCTTCCTTCTACCTCAGCTTTCAGGAACTTCCTGGCAGCACTTCCTTCTTGGGTAGCAAGCAGCCAGCTCTCCGCAGAAAGAGAAGGACCTGGGCCTCCTGGGAGGTGTCTGGATGTGTTGGGCCTGAGCAGTGGTGACAGGGACTGCCTGAGAGTTTGCCTGGCCATATCCATCCATCCATCCTCACCTGCCCTGAGACACACCACAGCAGAGATGCTGGGGGGGGGGTCCTTGCTGAGTGGACAGGGACACCCCCAGCTCGGTGGGGTGGCGTGCTGCCTGCTGGAAAGTGCAGAGAGCAGAAAGCAGCTCCCCACATGATTTATGGTGCCGGGGATGCTAGAAACTCCATCAGGCACAGAGAAGACTGGGTGTAGGAGAGACTCCACAGTTGCTGAAGGGAGTGCCCCAGATGTCAGCCAACCTGGAGCTTCCCATGGGGTCGCAATAATGGCGAGGTTCCCCAGGGAGGTGTGGTCTTGGGGAGTTCCTGACCCCTAAGCCTCAGACCTGTTCTCTAAAAAAGTGGCTCAGTGTAGTGCCTGCGAGGCTCCCTCCGGACAGGAAAAGGGCATCCTTCATGAGACCCTGCCAGGACCCTTCCTCACAGGGTCACAGGTATGTAATGCTCTTCATGGCCTGCTTGCTCTGTGCACAAGGGCAGCAGCAGCAGCCTGGCATATCCCCAGCCCTGGTCCTTATCAAAAAGAAAGTCTTACAGAGGTGAATGCACAGGGACAGAGCGCTGGCCCAGAGAAGGGCGCCTGTGGGAGATTAAGGAGGATAAATGCACAATCAGAAGAGCCAACAATAGGAAGCTCGAACAGCGCCGCCTGGCCGGCCAGGGATTAGTCTGTGTCCTGTCCGGCTGAGGCCAATGGCTCCTTTCTGCAGCTTCTTTCTGCTCCTGGCTGGTTCCTCAGGGTCAGGAAAATGAGCAGACACCAACAAGCTAAGATACCCACCCCCAGCCCCCAAGAGTAAGCCGGGCTTTGTAGGGATTTTCTGCTGGGGGTGCTGGAACCCACAAGTCTGAGTGGTGCTAGGTGATCCAGGTAGCATCTATGCCCTGGGGGAAAGCATACATCCTGAAAGGAGGAGGTTCCAAAAGGGGCCTTGGTGCTGTCAGCCAGGCTCAGGTCCGTGGCAGCCTAAATGTGTCATGTTTCTACTTGTAGGCTGAGAAGGGTTCTGCCAGGAGGAGAGGGAGGCCAGTGTCCAGTGTGACCTAAGCAAGGTTAAGAGGCACACAGCGGACTGAGCCTTGAGTCTGGGGTCTTCCCTAAGAGGACACTGCAGTGGGCATTGGGAAGTCTCAGGAGGGATGGCCTGGGGCCAAAGGCACCTTCCAAAACTAGTGGAGCTGTGGTGTGGCGAGGAGCTGCAGAGGACAGCCCAGGGGCAAAGGGGACACTGTCCCCACAGGGCTCCTCTCCAGGATCGGGGGCAGAACAGGGCACAGAGATGCAGAGGAAAAAACACAAAGCTGGAGAGGTTGGAACAGAATGGGGACACATCTCAGAGTAAACCATTTCTCTCTGCTGGTAACTCCTTTCAAAGGTAGACAAGCTTGCTCTGCCCTGAGCAGAAGTCATCTTGCCTGGAGCCTCAGGAAGCCGGGGCTGAGGCGGAGACAGACAACAGGCAGCAACAGAGAAAAGTAATTCCCTGCAAGTGGCCAGAAGGAGAGTGGCCCCGGAACCAGGATGCAGAGTTCTAAGAGCCTAGGGTGGCACAGATGCATCTTCCCCCACCTAGTTACTGCCACTGTCAGCTGAGGCCTGGGGTGGCTGGGCCCTGAACATGGTAGCAGAGGGGCTGAGGGTCCAAGCAGCAGGGCCTCCATGCCCGGCCAAGGACACAGGTCCCCGAGGAGGAAAAGCACACTGCACAACTGCACAACAATGTGCCGGGCTCCCTAGATGCCTGGGACCATGTACAGGACACACCATGACCACCAAACCACGCCATCGTGTGGCCAGGACTTGGGCTGGTCGATCCTCCTCAGTTCCCCTGTGCCATCCGCCGCGCCCACATCCACAGAGAATGTCTGTCTGCACCCAGGCAGGCACTGTGAGCTTGCTGTTTACTTATTTGTCTCACACTCAAGGCCTGAGACATGATCTTCCTGAACCCTTCTTACCGCCCCTGGGTGCCTAGGCTGTCACTCACTCCCAGGGACAGAGACTGCTGAGGCAGAACAGTGGAGTAAGCAGGCAACAGCTCACAGTTAGCAATCAGGAAGCTCAGACAGACCCTTATGGTGGGCTCAGAATGAATACCCTGTCTCTCTGACTAGCACACACCCTCTGACATAGCAGAAGGAGCCTGCATTCCTAGACAATGTTCAAACCTACATCCCTTTAAATGAGTCCAGAAGAAAGGGTGTCATATTCTGTTTAAGTTATATCTGTAGTGTGTGTATGTGTGTGTATAATTTGTTTTTTGTGTGTTTCTCCTTGTAGCCTTGATGTCTTAGAACTCACTCTGTAGACAAGGCCTGCCTCTGCCTCCTGAGTGCTGGGATTAAAGGTGTATCATCTGGCTGTACTATGTATGTATGTATGTATGTATGTATGTATGTATATGTATAAAGATTTATTTATTTATGTATGAGTGCTCTGTCTGCATGTACACCTGTGTGCCAGACAAGGGCATCAGATCCCATTATAGATGGTTGTGAGCCACCACATGGGTGCTAGGAATTGAACTCAGAACCTCTGGAAGAACTGCCAGGGCTCTTAACTGCTGAGACATCTCTCCAGCTCTGTACTAGATAGATATTGTGTAAGTGGGGACAGAGATACAGGGCACAGGTTTAAAAGTAAGCAGGGCTGTAGAGGAGGCTCACTCTGAGAGCACTGGGCAAGCAGGGCTGTAGAGGAGGCTCGCTCTGAGAGCACTGGGCAAGCAGGGCTGTAGAGGAGGCTCGCTCTGAGAGCACTGGGCAAGCAGGGCTGTAGAGGAGGCTCACTCTGAGAGCACTGGGCACTCTACTCTTACAGGTGATCTGGATTTGATTTCTAGTCCCAACATGGCAGCTCACAACTATCTGTAACTCCAGTTCCAGGGGACCTGATACCTTCTTCTGCTCTCCACAAGCACTGCATGCACATGGTGCACAGACAAATATGCAGGCAAAACACCCATGCACATAAACAATGAAGCCACTGGATTTTTTTGGAAAAGGTAACATACAGAGCAGGTCAATGCCATAGCAGGGGCTGGAATGGAGAACTGACTCCACAAAGTTGTCCTCTGACCCACCTGCATCCCCTGGCATGTGTGTAAATGTGCATACCCCCTCCCAAATAAATGTGAAAAAACAAAATTAAATAACAACACTAATCCCTTGCCTCTGGGACAAGCAGCTCAACACTTTCCCTGAGGCAGAGCCTGGAGGGAAGTTTTCCTACCACAGAAGGTCTGACAGAAATCCTTATCATAGCTAAGCCACTGTCCCTTGGGGCCACAGAGATCAGGAGTAAGTACAAACCCATGCACAGCTTAGCCCTTCTTCCTCCTGTGCCCTGGTCTTGTTGATCCCACATGGCTACCGAAGCTCCTACTCCAGCCCGAGCATCTGTCTGATGAAGTGTGGGCTGCATCCTGACTCTCCATGAGAGGATAGCACACGGCCACACTTCAGTAGCTCCTGGTGTAAGAAGAGAGGATCCAGCTGGGCGTGGTGGCATATGCCTTTAGTCCCAGCACTCGGGAGGCAGAGGCAGGCGGATTTCTGAGTTTGAGGCCAGCCTGGTCTACAGAGTGAGTTCCAGGACAGCCAGGGCTATACAAAGAAACCCTGCCTTGAAAAAAAAAAAAAAAAAAAGAAGAGTGGAATAATGACCTTGTTGACTTTGTGAGTCTCTGCTTCACAGAGCCCTACAGGGGACCGTGAGCACCAGGTACGTAAGGAGCTCAGCTGCCAAGTGGGGAGTCACATCTGTTTCCAGAAAACTCCATAGTGGGGGTTCATGGTTGGTCCCTGGGCCTGGGCAGTTCACAGAAATGAACCATCTTCCCCACAGGAAAGCTTTCCCAGAATGAAAGGAGGAGGATCCTGGGCCATACCTGCTACTTGGGGCTGAGCTTAGCCTCTTAGCTCTCTTCTCCAGCCAGTCCTCCAGGTGGCCCTCAGGAAGCTCGGCAGTCTCCAGTGGCCATTCTCTGGCCCGCCTCTCCTCTGTGGAGAACAGAGTGACAAGGAAGGGTGAGAGGGACAACCCTGCTGACCTGAATCTCGCTCTTCCACCGAGCAGCAGGTGCTGAGAAAGCCCTGGGATGATGTAGTGGCCTGTCAGGAGGATGTGGGCCAGTAGGTCAGGATCAGAACCACAGGTCTGTCCCCTCATTCCACTAGCTCCCTAGTTCCTCTGTGCACAATGACCTAGTGATCTAAGCCTCGCTCTGCTCTCTGTCAAACAGAGACATGCTGCCTATCTCCAAGCCTTGGGGAGCTAGAAGCAGGACAATGAATACAGAGCTTCACTCCCAAGAGGGGTTTAAATTGGGGGTGCAGGAGGCAATGTGGACTGTAGGATGGGGTTGCACCCACCAGGCCTCTAACCTTAGGCACGGTAATAAGTCTCAGTTTCTTGGGTTTTCTCCTCACTGTACTAAAAACCAAGCAACGAGTGGAAAGACTTCACGCTGGGTGAGAGCTAGGAAGTCACGCTCTGAGCGGTGTGGAAAGGGTCTTTTTATCTCATGTATGTGCGCACACTGTTGCTCTCTTCAGACACACCAGAAGAGAGCATGGGTTCCCAGTACAGATGGTTGGGAGCCACCATGTGGTTGCTGGGAATTGAACTCAGGACCTCTGGAAGAACAGTCTGAGCCACCTCTCCAGCCCTATGGGATAGGGGAGGGGGGATCTTGAGCCAGGGGAAAATAAACTGGTGGATCCATATTGACTCAGCAGCAGGCTCTGCACCGGCACCGCACAGGCATCCTCTCACCCACCTTTACAGTTACTCAGATGCCAAGGTTACAGGGGAGCTGACGGAACCAGAAGCACTTAAGCTGTCACCTGCCCCAGGCCTCATCCTGACCCCTGCCTCCTGCTCAAGGCCTGTGGCCTGTGTCTCCTCCAGTGCCGGCCAACCACTCATTCCCTGACAGCACATGTGTAGCCAAGAGCTGGAGACTGCAACTGCCAGGCCTCGGCTGCCCTGGGGGTGGGGGGATGAGGGGTGGGGGTGGGGTTAGGGCTGAGGGGGGTGGGGTGGGGGTGGGGGTGGGGGGAAGCTCCTGGAAACCCTAGTGCTACCTGCCAGCCTGCAGCAGGACCTTCTGCCTGAGAGCTGCCTCATTTCCTCTGCCTGTTCAGTGAGGTGCTACAGGAGGTGGCAGTGAGGGGCACCCGTGCCAGCTCTCAGGGAGGTCACAATAACCAGGTTGCCAGGGCCTCAGCACAGGCAGGGCTTTCTTTTGGGAGGGAGGGGGGGATGGGAGGCAGGTCTCAGGTACTCAGGCTTGAACTAGCTATGCAGTTCAAGTTCAGGAGGACAACTTTAGACCCCAGATCCTCCGGCCTCCACCTTTCAAGTCTGGGATTACTTGTATGTGTCACCAAGCCCGGTAGAGAAGTAGTTTTTGCAGCCTTTGTCCTCATAGGTTGCAGGGTACTTGCCTGGTGCTGAATAAGGACTCTAGTGTTTCCTGACTATAGGAGAAAGGGGGGGGGTAGGAAGAGAGGGGAGGGGAGGGGAGGGAAGTAAGCATGCTGGAACAACAGAGACCAGTGAGGGGGCAGAAGGTGAGCCGAGGGCATACCTTCAAAGTCCTGGGAAGAAGCCACACATGCTTCATTTCTGAGGGACACAGCCCTGTTCCTGACACCCACCCAACAGGAAGGTTCGGGGATTCCCCATCAGCCTGGGCAGTCCTTGCTTATTCACACAGCACATGCTAGTAAGGGAGAACATGGGGTGGCACAGGGCAGCCTCTCCCATCTCCACCCGCCAATCCTGCTTCACCTCAACGTACCCTCCACCTGGATGCTCAGCTCCTGCAGATCTTCTTCTGACATGTGGGAAAACCTGCAGTTGGAGCCAAAGTCGCACTGGCCTGCAATGGGAAGACAGTTACTTTCCGCTGAGGAAGGCTCTGCTGCAGCTGAGGGCACTCTGACAGACAGGTCTCAGAATTTTAGGGCAGGATTTTAGGATCTAGAGTAGCAGCCCCAGTCAGGAACAAAAAAAAAAAATCCAGACTCTCCGTGGCTCTACTCACATTCAGGAGCCTGAGGTGCCAGTCTGGCCCACCAAGCATCAGGACTCCATGAGAGTCTGGCTGAAGCTTGTCGGTGCTGGGCCACACAGGCATGAGCAGACCACGCTTATCGTCAGTCCGTGCTATGGGGCTAGCATCTGTGGGGCTCAGTGAGCTGCACGTGGGGTCCTCTCTAGTCTAGGCCGCCGTACACGCCGCGCCCCTCTCTGGCGCCCTGCCAGTTTACTTGCTTGTGCATGCAGCTGGACTGCTCCTCAGAGAGCTTGGAGGCATCTTTGCCAAGGAGAAGTCAATGTTTGGATGACTTCCCCGTTCTCAATCAAGGAATCTGAAGTATATCTTTGGAAATTACAGACTAGTGGTGACCCAGCTAGGCTAACTACCAGCAGCACACACATACCGAGGCCAAGCCTGCAGCTGGTGGCCACTGGTCGGGCAGCACCGTCTCCTGAGGGGAGTCTGGACATCTGCCCACGGTAGGCACCGTACACACGATGTGGGTCCTTGTGGTTCCCACCTTCGCTTTGGCTGCCCAGTAGCTCAGGACAATCCCTTAGAGGAGCTCGAAGGCCGCTAGAACAGCACAGGACAGCCTGGCTGTCCCTCCCTCACTTTGTCTTTGCTTCCCTTACTTACTGATACCTTTATTTCTTTTTTGAAATATATATTCTTTTTTCTAAACACAGGGCTTATTACATTGCCTTGACTGGGCTTTAATTCTTTTTTTGTATGTTTGTTTTCTTTTGAGACAGGGTTTCTCTGCGTAGCCCTGGCTGTACTGGAACTCACTCTGTAGACCAGGCTGGCTTTGAACTCAGAAATCCGCCTGCCTCTGCCTCCCAAGTGCTGGGATTAAAGGCGTGTGCCACGACTGCCCGGCAAGCTTGAGTTCTTAATGCTCGTGGCCTCACCTCCCAAGTGAAGATGGGCCAGCACCAGCATACCAATCCTATACTCATTTTCTTTTTTTTTTTTTTTTTTAA
>NC_034602.1:24589526-24610151 GCF_900095145.1 Mus pahari
GATGGTTATGAGCCACCATGTGGTTGCTGGGATTTGAACTCCGGACCTTTGGAAGAGCAGTCGGGTGCTCTTACCCACTGAGCCATCTCACCAGCCCCCTATACTCATTTTCTTATGAGCTTAGGCCCTCAAAGGAACACCTAGCACACGTGGTCCTGACTCTGAACTTGTAATTCTAGACCTGTTCCTATCTCTGTTCTGCCTGCTGGAAAAGAGAGCACAGGAGATCAGGCTCCCTGGCTAACTTAGCCAGCTGATCGATGACCTCAGTAGTCTTCCCTGGCTTATGTCCCCAGGGGCTTCTTGTTCTAAGTGAGCCAATAAAATCCTATTCATCTGAGGGTCTCTCTAGGCGAGAAGACGTTCCTAGAGGTGTTTCAACTGACCAAGACTACAAGGGGTTCAGGGTGGTGGCAGGGGCTGGAGGAGACACTACTGGGTGCCACGCGGGCCTGACAAGATGCAGCTTTTCTGTCAGGAGCAGAGCTGAGCAGAGCACTGACCTGTCAGCAGGAATTTCCTGCAGGGCCGCTTGTTCTGTTCATCCAGCAAGATGGCAGCTGCGTCTGGAAGAGAAGGCTGGGTTCAGAGGGCTCCACCTGGGAGGTAGAGCCTCGGGGTGTGACAACAGTGGCACACAGCCCTAAGGATAGAGCTCTCTATCCAGGGAGGAGTGTAAGCTGGGGTTGGCCACAGTGATGGAGATGGACAGAGGGGTTCAAAGCGAGGTGACCTCCACTCCCTACTCCCCTTCGGGACCAGCTCAGACCATGAGGCAGCTTGAGGCTGGAGGCTCTGGGCTGCAGGTTGTCTGCACAATGGGTTCAGATGAGGAGGTTTATTTGAAAAAAATCTAGCACCACAGGACCTCTGTGTACTTCCTGCAAGCTGGTGAGCAGTCACAGAACATATACATGTCCTATTCCATGGCAGGCTACATGTAAAACAGTGACCTATCACTTAGTGATGTCAAGACTGTTCTCGTTGGTGACAGCTACACAACAATGTGTCCTTGTTATTAAGTGACACATAGTATTTCAACATGGAAAACTTTTCTCAAAGTCCTGATGCACAGGATGGCATCCCACTGGGGCCTAGGGATGGCTCAAAGAGGGACACTGTGACCTCCACTCTTCATTTCTCCTGGCATCAGTGGTGGAGACTCAAAGCCACACACCAGCACGGGCTGTACAGGACTTCTCAGCAGTCATTCTGGATGCTAACTTAACTCTGGCTTCTAATTTCTCCTCTCTTTATTCTCATTGTACAGTTATGGTTTTAAATTTGTGTGCTTCTCAGCAGGAAAGGTACCAATCAGTCAAAACTCTGTGAGTAGGCCAGGCATGGTGGTGCACACCTACAGCCCTTGATACTTGGAAGGGTGACAAAGGACTGTTTGAGAATAGGAGTTCAAGGTCAGCTTAGGCCGTATAGCCAGGTTCTTTTCTTTTCTTTTCTTTTTTCTTTTCTCCCCTCCCTCCCTCCCTCCCTCCTTCCCTCCCTCCCTTCCTTCCTTCCTTCCTTCCCTTTCTTTTTTTGGTTTTTCAAGACATGGTTTCTCTGTGTAGCCCTAAACTTCTCAAACTCAGAGATTTCCCCTGTCTCTGCCTCCTGAGTGCTGGGATTAAAGGTGTGCACCCAGCAAGTTCCTGTTTCAAAACAAACAAACAAACAAACAAACAAACAAATCTGAATAAAGTAGGAAGGCCTGACTTCAGAGGGCCTTCTATCCACCCTGGACAAGAAGAAAGGTAGGCTGGACACTTGGCCACACCTTTCCGAAGGCCATGGGCTCTTCAAAGTCCAGGAGACCTGAGCTCAAACCCCAAGTGCACATGGCCACAGGCAGCTGCCATCTTTCCAGCCCTGATTTCCATGTTAAGGGAGCAAAGCCCCCAGCTGCCAGGGCTGCCACAGAAGCTGTGGGGCAATGGATGGGGAGCCCTCGAGAGGCCAGTGGGCAGTCCTGCTGGTCCCTCAGAACCACAGGGCTTGGGCAGCCTTGGTACCCTCCTTCCCAGCACTCCAAAGTAGACACAGTTGTCTCCTCCTGACAAGACTGCTGTGTGGTGCGGTGCTAACAGCTCCATCCTGCAGAGGTAGGGGCTGAGCCTGAGGCAGGGATGAGCTGCACAGGACATGTGGTCAGGGAGCAGCAGCAGCTCCTTGGCACTGTGGGGTGAGTTTAGAGCCCTGCTCTTTCAATGTGACAGCTCTCAGGTGGCCAGGTGAGTAACAGTGGATATCAGAGCAGGAAGTCTTTGGGGATGGGAGTTGCTATCAGGGAATCCATGCAGTGTGAGGCCACCAGGCTAGAGAATCAGACATCTATCACTGGGATAACAGACACTAATGGCCTACCTTCCAGGGGCTTTCTGGGCCTAGTACCACTGAGGCTGGTTGGAGGACTGAGCCTGGATCCCAGACAAGGGACCCAGAGTGGATGGCTGAGTGTAGGAAAATCCCACGCTACCTAGGCTCTGGCTGGTGTCTCACTTCAGAAGCATGTGGCAGCTAGGAAAATGCATGGGCAATCAATCTATTCCTTCAGGTTGTCTGTAGTCCAGATGGCCTTGAACTGATCTCCCGAGTCAGGCCGGCATCGTCAGGAGTGCTCGGATGTACAACATGTGCACATTTTCCAGTTCTGTTTTAATTTCCCCAAGAGGGAGAGTCACTGTAATGGCTAGCAGTTCCCCAGTGCCTCTGAAGGACTCCAAAGCGAGAGCCTGCAGCAGCCCAGGCCTACAGAGAAGCCTTGCTCCTCCACTCGGCAGGCCATGCTCTTTGTGAGCTGGAGGGTCAGTCCTTCCGGCCTCACCTTTCCAAACGCCCAGGGGCCCCTGGGGCCCTATGCTTGATTGCTCTTTTAGCCCTTTGTCTCTGAAGCATTGCTTAGCCGTCCTTCCTGGGCCCCAGGCACTGGGCCAGGCTGTGGAATTAAGTGCAGATCAAGTGAGACCCTGTCCATCCTTCCCGTCCACAGCTGCACTACTTACTGTCCATGGTGTCATGGCAGTAAGTGTTGAACCTGTCACCAGATGACCGGGGCTCTTTCTGAGGATTCGCCATCTGACTTGAGTTCTGAGTTCTGGGAGGACAGCGGGATGGGCAAGTCCACGGAGAGGAGATGCAGGGCAGGAAGGAAATGACAGCAGACCGCAGAAGCCAGAGCAAGCCAAGGACTTAGCCTAAAGCACCTTGTGTAAAAGAGTGCAGGGCCCTTGAGATGGCTCAGCAGATAAAGGGGCTTGGCTTGCTGCCTGGTCTAAAGGCTTGAGGGCCATACCTAGAACCCACACAGCAGAATAAAACTGACTTTCACAAGTTGTCCACACACACACACTCACAAACACACAAGTAAATGTTAAGTAAGAAAGAGAGCCCTGCTTTATCAGTCTCTGAACCTTCAAAGGCTGGCTGTGAGCTCAGTCCTGCTAGGTACTCACTGAGCAAGGGCTGAATGACTGAGCTCATGAGACCAAGGGCCTGAGGTCAATGCTTCTGTGGACAGAGAGACATCATCCCTACTTAATATGCTGTTCCGTGCTCATCACCATGGTGCGGCTGCGTCCCTTCCCCTGTTGTTATGTCTGTTTTACATACAATGAAGTTGGGCTCACATGGTCAGTGACTGACAGGCAGCTGGTCTTCAGAGCCTGTGCCTGTCCTGACCATGGCCCACGGCACACCAGTTGCTGAAGGGCTCATGGATTTGTCTGAAGGGACGGAGCAGTGCTGAGTGAAGCCTCAGCTCTAGGTGACACACCCAGTGCCTGCCTCTCAGGGTCTGCAGAGCTGCTGTGATCAGGCAAGGGGATGCTACTCAAGGGAAGGCTCCTGAGGAAGTGGAAAGACCTCATGTGCCTGCTCAGCCACCAACAGCCAGAGACCCCGGGTGGACATCATCTGTAAGTGGGGGCTCCTGGCCACCAGCCTTCCTCACAGAGCTGCTCAAAGGACAGCGCGGCTGTCGATGTGAGGAGTCCTGAGGAGGGGGCTCATGGTGTCTGCCCTGTCACCTTTCTGTAAGGAATATGAAGCCCTCTGCTGCTCAGCCCTGAACCCAGGACATGGGCCTAGGAACCAATGCCAAGACAACCTTGGCCCAGGTGATACCAGATCAGTCTTTACCGGATCTGGGACATAGGAGGCCTTGCCTGACGCCAGGTTGCTGAGGAGCCCCACTGTTCCAGAATTCCTACCCGACCTCCACTCTCAGCCTCTGACCCCACGACAATGCTGTCCCGTCTTTGAGCCTTGCTTTCCTTACCTAAAATAGGCAAGCATCTTGAGAGATTTAAAGATGCCATAGCCGGTCTTCATAGTGAGCTCCAGGATAGCCAGGCAACAGAGTGAAACTCTAACTCTGTCTTTAAAACAACCAACCAACCATGGCTGGTCCCAACCCCTCACCCTGAAACCTGCATCAGGAGCCGCTCTCAGAGGCTCAGTGTTGTTTTGACTGAGATGAGGTCTTGGAGTATACCAGGCTGGCTTCAAACTCCTGGATGTGTCAGGCAGGCTTAGTGACTCTTGCCTACGATACTACACCTAAGAGGCTGAGGCAGGAGAATCACTGCAGGTCAAGGCCAGCCTGGGCTACATAGTGAGTGCCAGGTTCCAGGTCACCTTGTGCTGGAGTGATCCTGTTTAAAAGGACAAGACAAAACCCTGCTGGCCTCAAGTGATCTTCTTGCCTTAGTTAACCGTCCAAAGCCCCTAAGCCTCACCAGCATGTTTCCTTAAAGGTTCCGAGACAATCTAGACGCAGTCAGGGCCGAGAGCCACTGTCTTACAGAGTCACTCAGAAGAAATGGCTTCCCCTTTCCTGCCTTCTTGGCTGCTAAGACTCAGTTTGTAGCTTGCCAGTGCCGAGTCCTGCCCTACACCAGCTCTGAACCTCGAGTGCACAGGCACTACCCACCTCATTCCAGGACCTCCTGGTCCACGCAGCCACAGTGCCAATCTCCTGTGCCTTTCAGCTGGCTCAGGACAGCTCCCACCTATGGCTGCCCGGAGTGGCAGTTTCCCACCTCAGCTCATTATAAGTCACTCCAGGGTGGAGAAGCCTTTCCTTGAGGCAGAAGAACTGCTCGGCCTCTGTACCCATCACTGAACAGCCACTTCCCACGCCCTACTGTAGCCAGCAGCATTCTCCATAAGGCCGCCCTGAAGATGCAGCCAGTGCCTACCATCAGCTTCAGCTCCCCCATGCTTCTCTTACAGACCGCACCCTCTCCCCCTGCTCCCAGAAGTTGTCAGAAGTCTCCCCATATTTCAGCCAGTGGCTAAAGATGAACTCCTCAAAGAGGGCTCTTCTGACTCGCAGTATCTTTTAGGCAGTCCATGGTAGGCAGAACGCAGAATCCCTGGCCACGTGACTAGGGAAGGACCTGCCACCCTGGCCAACCCCTCTCTCTATTCCCCTCTAACGTCCCGGCGTGCAGCGCTGGGAATCAGACAGAAGGGCTTCTGCATGCCAGGCAGACAATCCACCCGAGTTACATCCTCAGCCTCTGGCTTGGTTGGTTGGTTGTTTTGAGACAGGGTTTCTCTGTGTAGCCCTGGCTGTCCTGGAACTCACTCTGTAGACCAGGCTGGCCTCCAACTCAGAAATCCACCCGCTGAGTGCTGGGATTAAAGGCGCCACCACCGCCCAGCTTTGTTTTGTTTTGTTTTGTTTTTAAACACAGGGTCTCACTATGTAACCCTGGCTAGCTTGGGGCTCACTATGTAAACCAGGCTAGCCTCAACTTGAACTCTTCTACCTCCTAAGTGCTTAAAATAAAAGATGTGCATCACCACACACACACTCACACATAATTAAAAAAAGATAGAGCTGAAGAGAAGATTCAGTGGTTAAGAGCACTTGTTGCTCTTGCAGAGGACCTGGGTTCAGTTTACAGCACCTATAAGGTGGTTCCCCACCATCCATAAGACCAGCTGCAGAGCATCTGACACCTTCTGACTACCACAGGCACCAAGCACACATGGAAGCAAACACTTATGTACATAAAATTAAAATAAACGTAAGAAAACCAGCCCATCCCAGACTGTGTCTGACGGAAGGGAAGGTCGGGGTGCAGGCCCCGGGAGCACACACCTCGGAACATGTCGTACCACACCTTCTTGGCCTTGAGGTGCTGCAGTCCATTCAGGTGCTTCTTTCGGTTGTGGAGGTTGTCCTGGAAGGAGCGGTCACAGTAGTCACAGAAGTACCGCTTCCCCATGGCCACATCCAGTATACGCTGGGGCCCCTGCAAAGTCACAAAGCACATGATCAGACCATTGACGAAAGCTTCATGCACCAACGCTCTGGGCACAGGGCCCTGGACTGAGCACAGCATGCCAGGCCTGCTTCCTGTAGAGTCTGCAGGGAGTAAGGAGCCTCCTGGCATAGGGACCTTGCACTTCTGCTGCAGTCCCCAACACTGACCAGCCCAGCTAAACGGCAGAGTATGAGGCCCAGGTCTGGAGGTTTATTCCTTTGAGTTTCTAGGTAATTCTCATGGTGGGCATGCTGGAGGACCATCGCCGTAAGCCCTCTGGCTACCCTCCCGTGTCCCTGTCACACCAGGACTTCCTGTGTTCTCTCCTGTTTAGGCCTTCTCCCTGTTCCTCTCACATGCCAGACACTTGGCTGCCTTCTTGTGTTTGTACTTGCTGCCCTTGGGCCTGGATGCTGTCCCTCAGATATGGTCCCCCGCGGACACTCAGTCCTTTGATCTTTGCTCACATGCTACCTTCTTAGTAATCTGCCATGACTACTGCATCTGAGCACACGGGAGCCTCTTCGGTTCTCGCCACTCCCTGTTTTATTTTCCCTCGCAGCACTTCTCTCCTTTAGAGCAATAAATCACTTGTTATGTTACTGTCTTTCTTCTCCAACAAGAATATAAATCCACAAAGGCAAGTAGAGTTGGCTGTTTCTGAGGAGCCCCAGCACCTGAACGGTACTTGGAATAGAGTAGACAATCAAGCCTTTGCAGAATAAATTAATGAGTTACCACGTTCTCTTTGGGACAACAGGGATTCAGAGGGAGGAAGCGGTTTGCCTAACATCACACAGCTGGTAAGCAGAAAGCACATTCAGGTCCCCTAAAAATTCTGTTTCCAAGTGCCCTCCCTCCCACAGCCAGCTCATTGCTCAGGGAAGCCGGCAGCGAGTGAGTCCCACAGCAGGTGCTGACAGCTTCCTGAGACTACTGCCTCTTGGGGGCGGAGGCTCCCAGCCAGCATCAGATGGAAATGTCTTCTGGCCCTCAGCGACAGTTCCCTCAGCCACCATTCCCATGCCAGGAGTCTGGAGCCCAAGGTGGGTAGTGAGTCTCTGCCTCTAACAGTCAAGCCTTGGGTCTCGCAGCATGCCGCGAGCCACCCGGAGGGACCGGCAAAGACGGAGCAAGGCTAGAGCAATCTCAGGTGATGGAGCAGGGTCCTGAGGCCCCCAGGAAGATGGAAATGACTTCCCTGAGGTTACAAGGTAGCTGCCTGGAGTAGTAGCCAAAGCCCCAGACTGCCAAGTACCTGGCAAACAAGGCTGACTCTGGGAGCCCATCCACAGAGCAAACAGATGGGGGACACACCTCAGGAGGGAGGGACTGGGGGCAGAAGGAGAGACAAACAGTTGCCCTGGATGGCTCGGGCAGCCAAGCAGGCTGATGGAGAAAGTCGCTCCTGCAGCAGACAGGGATGGCAGCCATTAAGTCAGGGGCTGTAATGGGATCAGGAACAGCTAGTCATTCCAAATGAAAACGTATAAAACCTCTCTTCTCCCATTACTCCCGAGAAACTGCATCCCAGACACGAGGATTTGATCTATTAAATTTGGCAGCTCTAATACACCCCGTCTTGCCAATAAACTTATAGGAATTGGATTGAAATTGTAAGAGATGAACGCTTAACGGCCGAGTGCTTAACCAAGCCATTCACGAAGCTTGAAGCTCCAAGGAGCTGCTGGCTTCGGAGAGTAATGGGAAAAGGAGGGGCGGGGGAAGGTATCCCTCTGGGAGACTGACATGAAGTGGAGCAGTGGCTTTGTAACAGACTGAGCTGGACAAAACCACAGGGCACTGAGAAACCAGCTGTGTGACCTTGTGCGAGTCACTGTCCCTTCTCGACCCGTATATTTTACCGTGTGAATATGAGGCAGTGGATGAGAACAGTCAGCTTTGTTTCAGGGGCAGTACAGAGAAACATGTGAATGCACGTCTGCATGTTATGGCTAGGCTGCATGTGCTCAGAGCACATGCCTAGTGCGCATGTGGCGATGGGTTCAATCGCTAGCACCATAAATAAAAGGACTATGAACTGAAACTAACACTCATGCTCGGCCTGAAGCACGTGCTCAGGGGGTGTCACCGGAGCTGTGGTCCTGAGCTAAGAGCTTCACATGCACCCTTCACACGCATGCACCCCTGGCAAGGCCTGTAAGGGACGCCGTGGGACTCAGGACAAGGCCACTGGGGCCCCAAAGGGCTAGTCACTCAGTCAAGGTCACAGCAGGAGAAGGCAGCTAAGCTGGGTCTGCACTAACCACTGAAGTCTCCATGCTGACTCACCCCCATACCACGCTGGCCCCTCTGAAACCCAAATCATACGCATTAAAACCTACTTATGAACGAGACACTGAGGATTAAAGATGTACCACGATGTGCCCTGGTCACAGAACATGTTCAGAGTAGAGGAGCCTCTCTTTATACCATTGCAAACACTAGCCCAGGAGGAAATCTAGGCCACATGCCTCTCTGCCTGCCTGTTCAGCCACATTAGAAACCAAATAAGCCCCAGTGGGGCTGGGCTCTGTTTATGTGACCCCCCTCCCCCACACGCATACATGGTAGCAGACCTCCTTCATGAACCTCAGCTGAGAGCCAGAGCTGACCATTTGTACTCTCCTCTGGCTACCCCAGAGAAGTGTACAGCTGTGTCAGGTGAAGCTGGGGCTGTCACTTGCCCTCTTAGGGCCCCATTGTGCAGTGGCAGGAGGGTGGTCGAACCAGGTGATCTCTAAAGGGCCTCTGTAGTCTAAAATCTGTTGGCGAGATAAGAAGGTACCCACAGTAGTGCCACTTACTCAACTGTCACTGTTAGGATGGCACTGAACCCCAGACCCTGCCGTCCTAGTTTCTAGGAAGGGTATTTGGGGCAAGGGATAAGAGCTGGCTCCAGAGCGCACGTCTAAGTTTAAATCCAGGGCTTCTGCTTTCTAGCTCTGGTCTGAACAGACATTTGACTTCTGACTCTGCTTCCTGTGCGAGCAGGGATGTTAGGAGTGGCCCATGGGTAGCTGTGAGCATCAAAGCATTCATGTTTGCACCAAACACAGCACCAAATCCATATAAGCCCTCATAAAACCCTGCCTGTCGATACTGTCATTATTACAGGCCTGCTGAAACTGGATATCAGTGTTCAAGTGACCCCTTGAATTAGCCAGTTTACATTCCAGATAAGGCAAGTGAGTCTAAGAGAGAACCAGGGAGCTGCTAAAGTCCACAGCACACAGGCAAAGGTTGGACTGTTCCTTCAGCCCAACAGGCCAGACTGCCACACTATACTTGCCCACAGCCTTCACTGCCCAGTGGGAACAGTAGATGCCAGTGCTTTTTCACTACTTTCTCAGTCTTGTCCCCACAGCCGGGTGCTCAAAGCCATGCATTGGCAGGAGCTGGCCTTTAGCAAGGTGACTTCTCCAGACAAGAAGTTCTAGGCTCCTGATCCAACTGCCTCCCACTAAGGGCTTGGGCACATGAGGGGCAGCCTGCAGAACCTCTTAGCCAGGTTCAGCATCTTGCCACACTGTAAACAGAAACACTCATGCCACAGCCAGGCGTCCTTGGACAGAGCACACCCTGCACCATGAGCTCCTTGACCCTGAGCTATCTGAAGGGGGACAGCTGGAGTGTCTATGACGGGGACAGACAGCAGCATGGGGTGCTGACTAAGCCGGCCTTCTCCACAATGATTCATCCTCCTCTTCAGCAGTGTGAGCTAGGCCCTGTCCAGAACACAGGATGATCCAGCCCCATTCCCCACCAGGAGCACAGGTGCTACCACCAACCCACTCCCAGGGACCACGTCCATGGCCACCACACTATCTGCTGGCTCCCCAGAATTTGACCAGATAACAGGGCTGGCTATTCATGGCTAAAGAACAATGCTTAAGGTAGTGAGACATCCTCTGGGACCATACAGCAGATTCTAATGCTAATGACCTCTGCAAAGTTATTTCATGTACTGAGTGTGTCCTTAGCTATAAAACCAGGGACCCACAGCTAAGCAGCTGAAGGCTTTCGGCATCCACAAGCGATGGGTTCCAGGACCCTCATGGATATCACCTCAATCGGCTCATCCATTATATAAAATGCCACAGAATTTACATCTAACCCACATACAGCCTCTTGTATATTTTAAATCCTTTCGAGAGTATTTATAATACCCAGTAAATGTAAATGTTATGGATACAGTCATTTCATTGTATTGTTTAGGGAATGTCAAAAGATATACATATTCAGTACTTTGTGTTTTGAGACATGCTTTATTTGTGTAATCCTGGTTGTCCTGGACTCACTTTGTAGACGAGGTTAGCCTCAAACTCAGAGATCTACCTGCCTCTGCCTCCTAAGTGCCAGGACTAAAGATGTGCGCCTGTGCCACCACACAAGGCTACTTTTTGAAAACTGCAGTCAAATTCAATGCTAGAGGAGGCTGATGTCTCATTTTGCATGCAGGGTTATTCCCTTGTGGACCGCGTTCCCCCACAGAACACAGGCTCAAGGGCAAAGACCTCTGTCTGACCCACCATTGCTCCTAATGGCCCAGATCACAATGTCTGCATAGTGAGTGGCTTGCAGAGCCAGCTCCCCCCCACCCTTGCTTAGTGCCATTACCTTCCCTTTTGGAAAAGCCACGCGGGTAGGACTCTCACTGTCCCCAGCCCCTGCCACAGGAGACCTGACTCCTGCAGATCTCTGACCTGTTCTGTTGTGCACTGCCCATAGCACCTAAGTCTGTCCTGGCTGTGTCACTGTGCCTGGTTTCAGTCCTCCAGGCTCTACCCATATAGGTACAGGAGGAGGAACACACACAGAGGGGTGGGTGAAGGGAAGCAGCTTTAGATTTGATTCAGGAATGCTGGCATCTCACTTTCATTCTGTAAAACCCTTTTTGTTCGTTTATTTTTATGTGTCTGAGTGCTTCGTCTGCGTATATGTACTACATCACACATATGCAGGACCCACAGAGGCCAGAAGGTGTTGGATTCCCTGGAACTGGAGTTACAGATGGCTTTGAGCCACCATGTGCTAGGAACTGAAGCTGGGTCCTCTGGAAGAGCAGTTAGTGCTCTGAATGGCTCAGCCATCTTTTCAGTATCCAAAGTGTTTGGAAGATTGAACACAGGGCCCCATGCATATCAGACAGGTGCCCTACAACTGAGCTATTTATTTCCAGCTCTGGATTCCATTTTTTAATAAAAGATTTATTTATTATATGAAATTACACTGTAGCTGACTTCAGACACTCCAGAAGAGGGCATCAGATCTTGTTACGGATGGTTGTGAGCCACCATATGGTTGCTGGGATTTGAACTCGGGACCTTTGGAAGAGCAGTCGGTGCTCTTACCTGCTGAGCCATCTCACCAGCCCCCTGGATTCCATTCTTGTTTGACCTTTAAGGAGGTCCTTTAGTGAGGGTTTGTTCTGCACATGAGGAACAGCTCCTCAGTACTTTTGACCTGCTCACAGCTGGCAGTTAACAATAATGGCAATAATTATTGCTTGTGATATTAACAATGTCTCAGAAGGCTCTGAACCAGTAATATTGGGAGCCTCTTGCTTCATTTTGGGGCCCCCTCCATGCTGTGCTGAAGGCTTCAAGACCAAAGTACCCCAGAGCAGGACTCTAAGGCTCATTCCCCCTCTCCCACTGCCCCTCAGAGGCTATAGTGGGGCAGACACTTGCACTTCATCAGTATGGTCCCTCCCACTGTGTGCATCTTGAGGGTGGAGGTGGCTTTGGCACGGGGTTAAAACAAGCCAACAGTTTGGCCTTGGTCAGCGGCTGGAAAGAAGTCTGTTTGCCTCCAGCTCACCTGCTATTCTTTTATTATGACACCCCATTGTAAAGCACAGCTCCATCACATGGCCATGCATAGTAGCCCAGCAGTGTCCCAGGGCCATGTCTGCTGTCAGGAATTGGTGGGATCAGAGCAAGTTTGTGGGGATGCTCCAAAGTTGTCTGCTCAGGACCCTACTCCAAAGTGCCAAGGAATGTGGGTGGGCCTGTATATAGGAGTACTTTCCCCCCCTCCCCCTGCAGTCTGTGACTACACACATCAATTTCTCACCCAGTCCTCAGTCCTGTGCTTGCCTGTGGGATAAAGTGTATCATCTCATTCCCAGCAAGCTAAGGCTGCTGGGAGCTGACCAGTTCAGTGGCCAGGGCCAGGGCCAAGCAGGATCTAAGCAGGCACTGCCTCCACGTCCTCAGGGAACAGTCTAGGGTGGTAGATGACAGAGTGAAGCAGAGAGAGCAAGGGTCTACAGAGTCAGGCTACTCTGACTGACCCTGAAGGTTTGCCTTTCCTAAACACAAATTATTCCTAACTTAAGGTGGCTTATTTTTACAGTGGTTAGAAAGTGACACACCTTCCATAGACGTTGTACTTAAAATACCAAATGTTGACCTGCTCCAAGCTAGGAACACACAGTAGGGCATCAAAAGGAAACACCGACTGAGAAGTACTTGCACCCTTCAGTGAAGCCTGAAGCCCACTTGCGCTGCCCCTGGGCTGTGCATTCATCCAGGAAATGGGTCGATGACACTATTTCCAGGATGCTTATGAGGACTAGTCACATGCTGGGAGCTTGGCACATCAGTGGTACCCAGTGCCCACTTGTGGAAGGAGCAGCCAGATTCTACACCCCAGCGATTCTTCCTTCTGGCTTTTCCAACTTTTCTATGTGACCAAGAAGTGACAGGCCACTTCCGACAAGTTATAACTCCACCTCTCTCTTGGCTCTCTAACAGTCACCTGGTCTGAGGGTAGTTACGTAGCACACAGTGAGCAGTGTTGACAGCGAAGCCCACGCGGTCAGGGGCTGAGGTCCCACCTGTCCACGCCTAAGTGCCTTCTGACAGCCCATCCTCCAGCCCAAGCTGACCTCACGTGACTACACCCTGGCTGACCCTCCAGCTGGAACCATCTAGTTAAGCTGCTCTCTCCTGACTCTCGCAGCAGCACGGCATCGTAAAAGTGTGCTGTAGTTATGCCTGGTAGCATATGCTGGAGGCAAAGGCAGGTGGCTCTATGGGAGTCTGAAACAGCCTCTTCTGCACCAGGAGTTCCAACCAGCTAGACTAGAATAAGACCTTGCCTCAAAAACATATCGACAGCCACATGTGGTGGCGCACATACCTTTAATCCCAGCTTGGTCTACAAAGCGAGTTCCAGGACAGCCAAGGCTACACAGAGAAACCCTGTCCAAAAAAACCAATATATATATATATTGACTTAAGTCACCAAGTATTTTTTTGTTTTTGTTTTTGTTTTTTTTTGGCTTTTTCAAGACAGGGTTTCTCTGTGTAGCCCTGGCTGTCCTGGAACTCACTCTGTAGACCAGGCTGGCCTCGAACCCAGAAATCCACCTGCCTCTGCCTCCCAAGTGCTGGGATTAAAGGCGTGCGCCACCATGCCCGGCTAGTCACCAAGTTTTTTATGGGGTATTTTATTATGCAGCAAAGATACCTAATACTGTAGAGTAAATGAACTTTAAAAACCATTTAACGGCTGGGTATTATGGTGCTCTCCTTTAATCCCAGGAGTGGAGAGGCAGAGCAGGAGGATCTCTATGACTTCAAGGCTAGTGAGTCCCAGGACAGTCAGGATTATGTAGAGCAACCCTGTCTCAAACAAAAACAAAAACAAATCAAATACTAAAAACCAACCAAACAAGTGAAAACCAAACCAAACCAAAGGAGCATTTAACAATCTGTGCCGGGTGTGGTGGCGCACGCCTTTAATCCCAGCACTTGGGAGGTAGAAGCAGGTGGATTACTGAGTTTGAGGCTGGCTTGGTCTACAGAGTGAGCTCCAGGACAGCCAGGGCTACACAGAGAAACCCTGTCTCGAAAAAACAAAACAATCTATGATCACCACAGGTACAAAGACTTCCTGACTTAAAACACCGAGTCCTGGCATCGGAAGCCCCTCCCACTCGCACACGCACAGCCCCAAGGGGCCGTATTTCATCATTTATTATCCACTTATTTTTTTCAAGCCACACATGTGATGAACATTTCCTCCCCCACCAGGCAGGGGTTCATACCTTACCACAGTCTCTGCTCTCAGTCCCTGGACCTACCAGATATGTGCCGTGTGTTCAATATGTGGCTGACATATTGAACACTGTACAAAGAAACAAGTTCTGTGCCCCAGGATCCCATTGGGCACCTGTAGCCAACGGAATTCCTCCAAGACACCGAAGACCACAAAATCATAGGGCCCAGGTTGAACAACCTAATCTGAAACCCAAAATGCTCAAGATTGAAAACTTACATGATGGTCAGAAAGTCAAACCCATGGTTTCAGATTGAAAGTCTGAAATCTTAAGCACTTTTGGTTGCAGGAGGATATATGTTTGTTGTGAGACAGGCTCTCACTATGAAGCCCTGGGTGGCCTGGAACACTCAGAGATCTGCTAACCTCTGCTGGAATAAAGGTGTGGATGACACCTGGCTTCTCCAGCACTCTGGGACTGCAGTGAAACTGACCCTGATACTGAAATCTAACTGTGCCACACCAAGAATAGCTGGTGGGACCCACTGCTAGCTATGTGCCAAGCAAGCTGCTCAGAGTTCCACGTAGGGTGGGTGGGAGATCAAGGCACAAAGTCTGATGTGACAGACTTACCCTCATTTTGGTCCCCAAACGATCCATAGAGAGACCACTGTTGGGAGTATTGTGACCAGGGTGTGAGCCACACTTCAGTGGCTGGTACTAGTCAGTAAACTACTTGACAGTGTCTGAGGTAAGAGGATCACTTGATCCCAGCAGTTTAAGGCCAATCTGAGCAACAGCAGGACCATCTCACAAAAAACACAACAAATGTTAGGTGTGGTGGGTGATTCATACCTGCAATGCCAGCATAGTAGGTGGAGACAAGAGGATCAGAGTTCAAAGCTGGCCTTGGGTACATAATGAATTTAAGGACAGCCTGGGACACACAAGGCCTTGTCTCAGAAAATACAAATAAAGTTCAAGCAAATTCTTGGACAAATGTTCACTCAATTGTTAAATAGAAAATGGTTTGTCAACTTCACCCATACAACAAGATAGCATTTCTCAAGGCAAAAGATGTTCCTCTCTCCAGGTTGGAGGGATGGCTCAGCAGTTAAGAGCACTGGCTGCTCTTCCAGAGGACCTGGGTTCAATTCTCACCACCCACATGGCAGCTTATAACTGTCTACAACTCTAGTTCCAGGATATCTGACACCCTCACACAGACATACATGCAGCCAAAACACCAATGTACATAAAATTATCTTAAAAAAACAAAACAAAACAAAATAAAAAGACTCCACTACACGAATACAGAGATTAGAACTGACATAGAATACTGACCATGGCTACCCCTGGCTCAGGAAATACATGTTTTATTTTTCACTTTGCATTTTGCTATTCTTTCTACATTTACTATAGGTTGTTTGAAAGCCCTTAAAACTAAAAATAGTTCCTTCAAAAAGCGGGGACTGTACAGACTGGTCATGCCCTTCATCCCAGCACACTGAGGGAGAGGCAAACCTTTGTGAGCTGGAGACTAGACTGGTCTACACTGCAAGTTCTAGGCCAGTCATGACTTCATAGTGTGAACCTGAGCCTAAAAAAGGAAGAGTCTGGAGAGATGGCTCAAAGGTTTAGAGCACTCAGTGCTCTTGCAGAGGGCCAGGGTTCTGTTCCCAGCACCCACATGGTCTCTCACAACAATCCTTATCTCCAGTTCCAAGGGATCCAATGTCCTCTTCTGACCTCCACCAGCACCAAACACATACATGCAGGCAAAACACACACAAACACACACACACACACATCTATTTTTAATATTTTTAAGTAGAAACTGAGATGTGGCTTAGTAGTTGTACTGTTTTTTTGTGTCAACTTGACACAGCTGGGGTTATCACAGAGAAAGGAGCTTCAGTTGGGGAAATGCCTCCATGAGATCCAGCTGTAAGGCATTTTCTCAATTAGTGATCAAGGGGGAAGGGCCCCTTGTGGGTGGGACCATCCCTGGGCTGGTAGTCTTGGGTTCTATAAGAGAGCAGGCTGGGCAAGCCAGGGGAAGCAAGCCAGTAAGGAACATCCCTCCATGGCCTCTGCATCAGCTCCTGTTTCCTGACCTGCCTGAATTCCAGTCCTGACTTCCTTTGGTGATAACAGCAGTGTGGAAGTGTAAGCTGAATAAACCCTTTCCTCCCCAACTTACTTCTTGTTCATGATGTTTTGTGCAGGAAAAGAAACCCTGACTAAGACAGTAGTAGAGTAAGCCCTGGCACACGCAAGGCTCTGGGTTCAGACCTGTCAGTCAGGGACACTCTTGTCCCACTTAGAAGGCTGCCATAGATGGTTCGGAGGACTTTGCTTATCTGGATAAATCAGCTTGGGTGGATGCTGAAAGGGACTGAAGAAACATTTCCATCAGCTCCATAGGTGAGTGTCAAGGCAAAGCCTGATATAACCAGACCTGGCCTAGCAACCCAAGTGAAGTCGAGCTGCACCTGGCTCTGAGCTCCAGGGACCACGAGCTCAGGCAGTTTTTCATCAGATGGTCACAGGTCTCAGGAGGCCAGAGATTCCAAATAGGAGAGATGAAAACAGTCTGAAGGAGGTTCCAGACCGAGTCTGTCCCGCCTCCGTCCTGCCATCGCTGGTGTCAAGTCAGATCTTACTTCCTCACTGGTACACAAGGCCCCTTTGCTCAGCCACCCTGCCCTGACCAAGCCTTCTAAAAGATGTCTACAGCTCCTACATGAGACCCTTGTTGAAGATGAAGTCTTGAGCTGGTGAGATGGCCCACTGGGTAAAGGTGATTTCACAGAAGCCTGATGACCTGAGTTCAATTGTCAGAATCCCCAGAGAGGTAGAGAGAAGACACCGCAAAGCTGACCTCTGGCCTCCATAGACATACCTTGGCATCTGTTCATATGTATAGCGCACACACACACCACAAACATCACACTCACAAACACTATACTCACACACCAGTTGGCTAGGACAGTGGCTCTGGGTTCAACACCTACTCTTCCTGTTCAAAACTGTGTCCTGTGTCCAGATCTCAGAAATTCTGACTTAGCAGATCTGAAAATGACCTAGAGATCTGCATTTTAACCATGAGTCCAAATTCCCTGTAAGAACAGAACCCCGAGGAATAAAACTTCACCCTATATCCTTAAGACAGCCTTGCTGGGAACATTCCAATCATCAATATTTCAGCTCACAGAAGGGGGCAGCAGCTCTAAGTAGATGCGTAGCACAATTTATAGAGTTGGAGACAGGGTTTCTCTGTATAGCCCTGGTTGTCCTGGAACTCACTCTGTATACCAGGCTGGCCTCGAACTCAGAAATCTGCCTGCCCCTGCCCCCTGAGTGCTGAGATTAAAGGCGTGTGCCACCACGCCCAGCTTGGAGAAATTTTTCTTACTGAACAAATTCTTTTCATATCCCAAGAGCTTAAAAATTAAGTGGTAGGAGAGTAAGCCAGAGTCTCTGTGCTTATCCTGACCCTAGGAATAACCTGTGTGACCCGTGAACCACAACGTTCAGGAAGCTGAGGTAGGAGGGACTCAGCCTGGACTAAAGAGCCAGAGCATGTCTCAAAACACAACACGGCACAAACCCGGGTAACTGGGTATTTAAAAGCATTCTTAACATTAAAAATAATTGATAGCCTAAATATCTGACAGATGATCTCTGGAATTCTGACTTAAGATTGAAGGCTAGCTGGACAGTGGTAGAGCACAGCTTGGAAAACAAAACAAAAATCTAAGGTTATACTCTAGTTAGGTGACTCCTAAGATGTGTGTTAGTAACTGATATTACATTTATGGCTTTAGGGGGAGAGATTAACAACTCTGGCTATGTGTTAGAGTAACCCAAGGTGCTAAAAATTGTTACTTTAGGGTTTACCCCCTCTTCCCCTATATTCTTATATTACCTGAGGGACAGAGACGGGTGAGGGCATGCTGAGCTAAGGCAGGGTCTTACCGGTAGCTCAAACTGGTCTCAACCTCTATGCAGCTGAGGATGACCTTGAACTTCTGATCTTCCTGCCTCCACTTTCCTAATGCTGAGATTATTGGTTAAGTGCATAGAACTCACTTCCAGTTTATACCATGCTGGAGATCAAAGCCAAGGCCTTATTTGTGTTAAGTAAGCACTCCACCAACTGAGCTAACCCCCAGTTCCAGAGCCTTTAATTTGCTGTCAGTATTCTAAACTTTTAAAAAAATTTGAAGCCGGGCGTGGTGGCACATGCCTTTAATCCCAGCACTTGGAAGGCAGAGGCAGGTGGATTTCTGAGTTTGAGTCCAGCCTGGTCTACAGAGAAACCCTGTCTTGAAAACCAAACCAAAACAAAATAAAACATTTGAAAAAATGAAGGGGGGAGGGAGGAGGAGGAGAGAGAAAGAGAAGATAAAGTTGTGTAGGTAGGGAGGTGGGGGAGGAGCTGGCAGGAGCTGGGAGAGAGTTAAAAATGATCAAAATATACTATACGGTTCAAGGCCAGCCTGCTCAACATTGTGAGTCCAAGCCAGCCAGGGCTGTTACACAGAGAAACCCTGTCTCAGAAAACAAACAACAACAATATATTATGTGGAAAACAAAGTTTCAATTAAAAAAATAGTACGCTGAGTATGGTGGTACTTGTTTTTAAACCCAGCACTTGGGGCAGAGGGGCAGAGGCAGAGGCAGGTGGATCACTGTGAGGTCAAGCCTGGTCTACACAGTGGGTTCCAAGACAGCCAGAGCTACATACAGTTCCTCAAAACAAGGGAAAGTACTGCATGGTTCCACCTCGCCCGTCAGAACAGCTGTCACTAAGAAAACAGCAAATGCCGGGCAAGATGCCTCAGGAAACAAACCTGCTCTACACACAGCTGCAGGGGTGTTTATTAGCCCAGCCTCGGGAGAAGCCAGCACAATGGATCCTCATAAAGCTAACATACAGCTAGCACACACGCTCAGCCATACTGCTCTTGGGTAATATCTGAAGGACGCGATCAACACATGACAGACACGTAAACACACAGACTGCCCCACTAGTCACAACAGCCTTGCTATGTATGGGGTTAGCCTAGGTGCCCATCCACAGACAAGTGGATTAAGAAAATGGGACACAGACACAATGGAATTGTACCTAACCATAAAGAACAAATCATGTCATTTACGGGAGATGGATGCAACTGAGAGCATCATCTTAAGGGAAGTGAGTCAGACTCAGAAAGACAATTATCATATTCTATCTGCAAGGCCTAGATTTTATACATATACACAAAAATTATATATGCTCATAAAGTGTGAAAGCAAAAGCAAGATTATATGTGTGTTTGGAAAGAATAGGAAAGGGAAGGGGTCAAAGTATACAAGAAGCTTGTATGAAAATGTGTTTATGAATTCCATCCCTATGCACAATCAATTTTAAAAACTATTGAATTGTTTGCAAGAAATTCAAATTCAGTATAAGCTTAATTAATTAGATTTGCTGGTAACTAGGAATCCTTGGGGAAATTGAGCTTGTTAGGTTATACATCCCAAGTACTCAAGAAGAAAATCAAACATATGAAAATTATAAATGGAGTTAAATGTTTGAGGGATTGTAATTAAATGGTAAGTGGAGCTGAGTGTCTAAAGGAATTTAGTTTTGTTCAACTTGAGTTCAAAAATTAATCAGAAAAAAGTTAAGGTCGTTTTTCTTATTTCCCTAAAATTTGATGTAGGACATTGAAGATTTTTTTTCCCCCAACTGAGACACAGTCTCCTTCCACAGCCTAGGGGTAGCCTAGAGGTGGCCTCAAACTTTCATTATTTCTGCTTTACCCTCCCAGAGTGCTGGGATTACAACTAAGCTCCACTATGCCTGGCTCAACAATTCCGTTAAAAAACAAAATTTCATTTTCGCCGAGGCAGGGTTTCTTTGTGTAGCTCTGGCTGTTCTGGAACTGGCTCTGTAGATCAGGCTGGACCAGAATCAGAGATTCACCTGCTTCTGCTAGGATCAAAGGTGTGTGCCGCCACCACCACCTGGCTTAAAAAAAAAAAAAATTAAGACTGGGTCTCACTATGTAGTCCTGGCTGGTCTACAACGTGCTATGTAGCTCAGGCTAGACTCAACCTCACAGAGGTATGCCTCATCTACCTCTCAGTTACTGGGATCAAAAGTGTGTGCCACCATGTTCATAAAAAATGAAAAAAAAAAGTGTTTTATTTTATGTTTAAAAAATTTTGCCGGGTGGTGGTGGCACACGTCTTAAATCCCAGCACTTGGGAGGCAGAGGCAGGTGGATTTCTGAGTTCGAGGCCAGCCTGGTCTACAGAGTGAGTTCCAGGACAGCCAGGGATACACAGA
>NC_034602.1:24613021-24625521 GCF_900095145.1 Mus pahari
GCCTGCCTCTGCCTCCCGAGTGCAGGGATTAAAGGCGTGCGCCACCACGCCCGCCTCTTAATCCTACCTTTCTCGGACACCTCTGCTAGCTTGCTCTATCCTACCTACCAAAATGCACCTCAAATCTGAGCATTATTCTAATCCTCTCTACTCTAAATCACCTACCTCCGCAATTCCCTCTCTTCAGTTTATGCTCCACCAAGAAGTCAGAAAGATAACATTAAAATGTAAATTAGACCTCATAGCATTCCAGCTTAAAACCCTTCAGTGACTCCCTAGTGCAATTAGGAAAACAGCTCCTTACCCGGAGTTCAAGGCCAGACTAGAGATGACTTCAGGCCACCTACTCCTTAGAGACCACTCTACACTTTCTCAAGCACCCCAGCAGTGCCTCTAAAACGTTGCACAAACATTATTCTGTTTACCCTGCTACAATATATCCAGTCCTCCATTAAGCGGCTATTCCGGTTTAAAGAGAAACCAACCTGTCCAAGCAATTGGGTTTTCTCTTTTACAAAGTACTAGTTTCCAGAAGTGCTGGGTTTCCCCATCGCTCACGCACCACGGCCAGAGCGCTCCAGGAGAGCTGGGACCTTTCATTTACTCAAGTCTCAAGACCCAGAGGGGATACTCAGAAAAGTCTTTGCAGGGTACCTTTTACAACCAGGTTACCCGCCTCCGAGGCCAGGGTTCTTGGCTTTAAAGCCTATGTTCTGGAGAACAGGAAGCAAGGGCAAAGCCACTTTTTCCCCCTGAGACGTGGCTTAAGAGTTAGAAATCCAGGACCCGACTTTTGCCACCCCCAAGCCTACACCTGGAGTCGGTTCACAGGAGGTTAGGCAGAGAGGCGAGATGAAGCCAAGAGTCGAGATGCAGCCACAGAAACTCAGGTTCCCTGCCTCTCTATCCACTCCCCATGCCAGAAAACAGTGGTAGCGTGGACTTAGACTGAAGCGCCTACTCTTCTGATTGGGAAAAGAGCCTAAAACTTGGACGCGAACGTCTCGCCAAAGATACCTGGTTTCTGCTCCGGGCTCCTCCTCGCGTTGCGCTCTGCTCGCTGGGATTTGTAGTCTTTCCTAAGGTACCGAGAAGGCGGAATACTAAGGCAGACAGCACTGGGGAAGATGGGTAAGGTAAGGGGCTTTCGGGAGTTGTAGTTCAAAATAGCCAAAAGTAGGAAATAGTTGAGGAGAAAAACTGAGAAATAAGTTTTATCAAATTTTAGCTGTGTGGAATATGAACATTGTAATAATCCGTTATCCTGTGCACATTATCAGTTTCTTTAATGGTTCAAAATGTCGACTCTGACATACAGAGAAACTACAATTCCCATAAAGCAGGGCGCGTTGAAACTTTTATTTAGAGTGAGCCATTGGGTTCTACGCAAGCGCAGTGGCGCGAGTTCGGCAGCGAGGCAACATGTCGTCGCCGACGATCCCTTCGCGTCTGTACTCCTTGCTGTTCCGCAGAACTTCCACCTTTGCCCTCACCATCGCAGTGGGTGCCCTGTTCTTCGAGCGTGCCTTCGATCAGGGCGCAGACGCGATCTACGAGCACATCAACGAGGGGGTGAGGGCCTGGGCCATCCTGACCTTGGGCCCGCCTGAAGGGTGACTGGGAGGGAGGGAGGACGGAACTCGAGTCCTACCTGGACTGGGGTGAGCTGTGCCCGTTAATTCATCTAGTTCTCTTGACATGGTGCGAGTCCTAAGACTCACACTGACCTCACCTTGCAGGGTTGGGAGTATTGGTATGTCCTGTCACACAGTTCCACATATTCATTTGCAAAAGCTAACTTCTGAGACATCAGAGGACTTACGGGTCCGAACCACTTCCTTAAGTCGGTGGTGAGTTGGAACTCCGACCCCTGCCGCCCTTGATGGTTTCAAGGGCAGATTTCAGCAAGACAGTGGTTAAAAGTAGGTCTCCTTAGGCCATGTGGCTGACCTTTTAAAACTGATATTTCAGTTCCCAAGACCACCCACGCAGGTACTTTGGATTAAAAGTGGAGGCTTTGAAACCTCAAGCCCTAACTGGCAATACTGGAACTTACCACTTAACCGTGGTATTGAATAAAGGTCATAGTGGATCAAAGATCCTGGGATACAGATGAGGTGCTACCGTTCATACTTGACGATACCACTGAAAGATGGCATTCGCTGCATGTCCTAGGAGAATATGGGAAGGGATATAAAGTAGGAAATGGCGAGCCCTCTTTGACTTAACTGTCCCACATTCTGTGCATGTTTTATGTCACAAAATTGTGACAGTATTGGGGAAGGCATGTTACTTATGGCCAGCATGTTCGTCGACTGGTTTCCTTTTCTCAAGACAAGGTTTCTCTGTGTAACTCTTGCTGTCCCAGAGCTAGATGGTAGACAAGGCTTGGCCTTAGACTCACCCTCCTGCCTCTGCCACCTGAGTGTTGGGATTAAAGGCCTGCGCCACCACCCACCAGCTCCTCCACTGGTTTTCCTCCTTCTTCCTTCCTTTCTTACCTTTTTTGGTTTGTTTTTAAATTTTATTGTTTTAATTTTATATGCTTATATTGTGTCTGCATGTACATCATCTGTGCTAGGAACTGGACACAGGTCCTCTGGAAGAACAGCCAGAATATTCTTACCCACCAGTCGTCTCTCCAGCCCCCTCAGGGCTCTCTGACCTACTGCCCAGAAAGGCTCTGTCTACTAGTTGCCGTATTTCGTCTGGCAGGGCAGCTTCCTGTCCATATGAAAGTGTTGCCACTCTGATTTTTATAAGCATTTCCAAATATCGAAAGTTGTCTTACATACACTATCAGAATTCCCCCATTTTCCCATGCTTCTAGGAATGGGGATTGTGTAACCAATTTAGGTCTGAAGAATAAAAAGTGACTCAGTGTGAAATTGGGGGGGGTGGGGTAGGCATTTTCTAGGTGCTGTTTTTTAATAATGAAGAAATTGGGACCATTCTTTCAACCTATCTTTCTTTCTTGTACAAGTGCTGGTTTCTTTTTCCACTTAACATGGTTAATGGCGTATGAGTGGTTTGTTATGTTGCTTTTTTTTGGTTTGGTTTGGTTTGGATTTTGATTTTTCAGACAGGGTTTATTTGTGTAGTCTTGGCTGTCTTAGAACCACTCTGTAGACCAGACTGACCTTGAATTCAGAGGCCCACCTGCCTCTGCCTCCCAAATGCTGGAATCAAAGTGTGTGCTCAGCTCTGTTCTTAACTACTTCAACATTGATTTCTCTGTTCTTCTCTTTGGACAGCTTGAGTTGTAAATGAGTGGACAAAGGGTAACAGTGAACTGCCTTGTGTTTTAAATGCAGAAACTATGGAAACATATCAAGCACAAGTATGAGAACAAGGAGTAACGCCCTGCCCCTGTGGGCCAGAAGGAACAGTCGCCTGTCAGCTGTTTGCCTGGAGTTGGGGCCTCAGCCTAAGGATGAGTTTCAAGTTGCTCTTCGTGGACCTCCAGTGTGTGGGCAAGCGATGGCTCCACTGTACAAACAGACTCACTTCTGCTGTGTTTGACTACAGCTGTCAGCAAATAAATGCAAATTGCTCATGAGACCAGCTTTTGTACGGGTACTTTATTAACTTCCTGATCTCCACTTGGTAGTTGAGACCATGTTCAAGCCCCATGCAAACTCCTGAAGACTCTACCATTTGGAGTTGTTCCATTAACATCCCAAGAATCCTGGTTTCAACACATCAGCCTGAATAGAGGTTATCTTTAAACCAATAGTCCCAGTCTTTTGTTCTTACTTAATATAAATGAGTGTTGTGGTGCCCAAGAAGCATTAGATCTCCTGCAACTGGGGGTACAGACAGTTGTAAGCTGTGTGTAAGGTGCTGGGAATTGAACCCAGGTCCTCTAGGAGAGCAGCCAATGCTCTTAATCACTGAGCCACCTCTAGTCCCCCTCCATTCTTTTTTTTTTTTTTGGTTTTTCGAGACAGGGTTTCTCTGTATAGCCCTGGCTGTCCTGGAACTCACTTTGTACACCAGGCTGGCCTCGAACTCAGAAATCCGCCTGCCTCTGCCTCCCGAGTGCTGGGATTAAAGGCGTGCGCCACCACGCCCGGCTGTCCCCCTCCATTCTTAAATCACAAAGATTCTCTTGGCCATGGGGAAGCGCCTGGTCTTGGCTAGGAAAAAAAAAATCTTACTCTGGGAGTCTTGACTCAATCCCTGTCTCAGGCTGAAGTCTTCTACCTTTTAACTCGCTGAGTGGCTTCTGGTAGTCTCCATGTCTCTGGGCCACAGCCTCCTGTTGGATTCTTTTATGGAAAGATCAGTTTATGAGTGAACTTAAACCCAAGCCCAGCAGCTCTTAGCTGAGTGTACCAAAGGCCACACCCAGCCCTGCTAGACCTGAGTCCCCTCATTATAATTATGATAGGGTTAATAAAGATGATCTGTTGCACAGAGGGTTTTGTGACTTTAAAAACTGGTCTGAGAAAATTTGCATTGGTTAAGAGCACTTGCTCTTGCAGAGGATTGGGGTTTGGAACCATGCTCCCATCTTGGCTGAGTCATAACTAGCAGCTACAGAGGATCAGACTCCTCTCTGACCTCCCTAGGCTCCGCTCATTTTCAGACAGAGACACATGCTCACATATAAATAAATCATCCTGGGAAAGTAAATGGCTCACCTGCAGTCAATCCCCTAGAACCTGCTAAGAGCCAGATAATCCAGAACCTTCTCTGAAGGTTGATTCAGACCGGGAAATCCATGGAGAGGTGGGAGAGACCCTAGAAATTAACCTAGTTTGTCTACTGGTGCATCTGTAGTCAGGGCCTGTCAGCCGGGCAGTGGTTGTGCATGGCAGTGTTTAAACCCAGCATTCCAGAGGTTTGCTTCTACGGCAGGCAGATATCTATAAGTTGAGGCCAGCCTGGTCTATGGAACTAGCTAAAGGACAACCAAAACTATACAAACTTGTCTCAAAAAAAGGGGAGAGGGATCAGGGTAGATGACATTCTGTCAATACATTTGAACTGAAGGAAGCAGAGGTCAGTTAGACTTAGGAATAATTTCAAAGTAGAATTTTCAGGCAGGAGGATTAAAACCTTGAGTCCACCCTGAGATAACAAATGTTGCTGCGAACAAGTGTTTGCTGCTGTATTTGTGTGAAACACTGTAGTCCAGGCTAGGCTCCAGCTTAGTGATAGCCCTGTGTCTTACCTTCTGAGTGCTTGAATTCCAGGTATGCATCACCATGCCCAGTGGAAATCCTGTTTCTTGCCTCCTGAGCTGACGAGAGTGAAAAGACTCCGATGAACTCTGAGGCAGGCAAGCATAGGGAATGGCTTTGGGACCTGGCACTCCACTTGGCTTGGGTTATATACATAAGTAGCTAATAATGCTCCTAGCATTCTGGAGTCTCCAACTGCATCAGGATGCACATATACCTACTTTAAACTCTGGAAAGAAGTTAGTCCCCTTAGTTGCCCCTTATGATGCCTGACTTCTACTCAAACAGGTCCTGGAATACAGGCTAGAACCAAGGGAAGCAGGCTGATGGGGCCTACATACTTTGGAGTAGATGCACAGTAAGGCAAACTGGGCTCCATTTAACATGTTAAAGATTTCTCACATGGGACAGCAACATGCATGTGCAGTAAGGCAGACTATAGCATCCCCTGTCTTAGGTCTGCACAACTGGATAGGCTTTAATTAAAATCAGATGCATGATAGAAAACACAATCTATCAATCAAAACAGAGCCACCCTCAATATACTACTCCGTAGCAATAAACTCCCCTTGAACCCATTTAAGGAAGCCTCAAATGGTAATCTGGGCCCTTACACATCCTTGTTCATGTGGCCTCTGTCGTTGTGTAGCTCCCTCTGTCTGTTCTATGGCCTTGCTTATGCATAGTTTCCTTGTTACTTTGCAACATCTGTGAACCCTTACTTCAATTTCTAGAATAAGAGAACCTGGAAGCCCTGGCACAGACCTTACGAATGAGTAATAACCATCATAGCACACACACACACACACACACACACACACCACACACACACACACACACACACNCCACACACACACACACACACACACCACACACACACCACATACACACACCACATATACACACACACACACCACACACACACACACACACACACACACACACACACACACAAGCATGTGTGCAAGTCATTGGAACATTGGGATTAAAAAAAGAAAAGTGGGCCGGGCATGGTGGCGCACGCCTGTAATCCCAGCACTTGGGAGGCAGAGGCAGGTGGATTTTTGAGTTCAAGGCCAGCCTGGTCTACAAAGTGAGTTCCAGGACAGCCAGGGCTACACAGAGAAACCCTGTCTCAAAAAAACAAAAACAAAAACAAACAAACAAAAAAGTAGGGGCTGGAGAGATGGCTCAGCAGTTAAGAGCCCTGACTGCTCTTCTGAAGGTCCTGCATTCAAATCCCAGCAACCATATGGTGGCTTACAACCATCTGTAACGAGATCTGACACCCTCTTCTGGAGTGTCTGAAGACAGCTACAGTGTATGTACATATAAAATAAATAAATCTTTAAAAAAAATAAAAAAGAAAAAAAATAAAAAAAGAAATATAGGGTCTGGAGGGATGGTTCAGTGGTTAAGAGCTCTGACTGCTCTTCAGAAGGTCCTGAGTTCAAATCCCAGCAACCACATGGTGGCTCACAACCATCTGTAATGGGATCTGATGCCCTCTTCTGGTGTATTCATATAAACAAATAAACAAACAAGAAAGTAGATCACCCAATAACTAACTGTACTCACTCACCTTGCGCTTTTCCTTTCGTTTGCTGCCCTACAATGCTGAGGTCTTGTACCTGCTAGAAAGGCTCTACCACTGAACTATATCACAGGCCCTTTAATAAATCTTTTTTTTTTTAAGATTTATTTATTATATGTGCGTACACTGTAGCTGTCTTCAGACACTTGGGAAGAGGAAGTCAGAGCTCATTACAGATGGTTGTGAGCCATCACATGGTTGCTGGTATTTGAACTCAGGACCTTCTGAAGAGCAGTCAGTGATCTTAACGGCTGAGCCATCTCTCCAGCGCCAGACATCATTGGACCTTAAGAGTGGTTAATTAAAGAAGATTCAGGGATGAGAGTGCTCAGCCTTAGAACGAATGCCGAGCAGTTCATGTTCAAAGAGCCTTATGTGCCATTCTTAGCACTGAATAAAGGAGAAGAAATCAGTGTAGACCTGTAGATGTTACAGAGATTGAGGTGTGCTCTAGTTACTTTTCTGTGACTGTGTTAAAACATTCTTGGAGTTTTGAAAGTTGGCCCCATGGTTAAAGAGGTTTGGCTGCCCTTCCAGGGGACCCTGGTTCAATTTCCATCATTCACATCATTACTGTGTAACTCTAGTTCCAATGGATCTAAGCCCTCTTCTGGCCTCTGTAGGCACTATACACCACACATACATAGTGCACAGATACACACGTGGGGACACCACCAGAATACATAAAATAAAAATCAATAAAGCTTTTTCAAAAAAAAGAAGAAGAAGTAAACACTGACCAAAAGCAGCTTGGAGAGAGACTGATCTATTTAGCTTGTACTTCCAAGTCACAGCCCAAGGCTTCAGGAAGTAGGGCAGGAGCTCAGACAGAAACCACTGAAGAATGTGACTCACTGGCTAGCGCTCAGGCTTATGCTCAATAACTTTCTTTTTCTTGAGACAGGGTCTCTTTCTATACCCTTAGCAGACTTGGAGCTCTCTCTGTACACCAGGCTAGTCTTGAATTCATAGAGATCCACCTGCCTTTGCTTCCCATCTGCCACCACAGCTAATTTTCTTACACAGCCTGCATAGGGATGATACTACCCACGGTGGGAAATACAGCCGCATAGGGTTAATACTACCTACAGTGGACGATTAATTCCTCACAGACTTGGCTGCAGGCCAAGATGATCAAGACAATTCTTCAATTGTTCCTTCTTCTCTGGTGACTTTAGGTTGTGGCACGTTAACAACGAAGACTAACCAGCAAAGGGTGTGTGACAATGAAGGAAGATTAAATGGGGGGAGGGAGCAAGCTACAATAGTTCAGTTTGATGCCTATATCTGTAAAGCTACACACATCGATTCAAGAAGATACGGCACGGTGGGATAGTAACACAAGTGGTTAGCTCTGAGTGCTGGGACTAGATAGGACTTTTGGGTCACATCACAGATTCCTTTACCACTACAAGGGGACAAAAGGCAAACCCTGTGCTCTTTACCTCTTACCTGTTCAAAGCCTACTTTCAACAGCTTTGTCATCAAGCATCAGAGGAACCACAAGGCTAGAGTGTTCCCGGACCTGGAAGCCCCTTAGGAACACACCAGGGAAAATTAGTGGGGTTTGAGGTGGCTACACTTGCGACAAAGACAGGAGGAGCTGTTGCCAAAGGCAAGCCTTATGCAATAGAACTCCCCCGCAGAATCCCAGAGGCCAGGCAACCTGCCAGAGCAAACCCACAGCATTTGTTCTTAGTTGACTTCAAAATCACTCATGTTGGAGGTCACCCAGTGCGCAGGACATTATTAGCTGCCCAGTGGCTTCTCTACAGATCACACCTCTGATGTTTGGGTTATACAGTTGCCTGCATTACATCACAGAAGCTTATAGGCTGCCCCTGCTAAAAAGCTGACACTTCACTGGAGCCTACAGATATCTATCTGATGCAGGATAAGAGGCTTGGCAACTTGGCCTTCAGACTTTGTTGTCCTTCTCTGTCTTGATCTTTGGGTCAGATTCTGCTTGCATTATATGGAGACATGCTTGGTGCAGCTGCATACAGCTGTGATCCCAACTCTGAGAAGACAGGGACTAGAGGATTCCTGGGGCTTGCTGGTCACCCAGGCCAGCCAAATCAGTGACTGCTAGGTTCAGTGACAGACTGTCTCAAAACAGAAGGTGAAGAATGACTGAAGAAAGACATCCTGCATCTGCACAGGACACACACACACATGCCCACACTATATGCACACACACCATACACATACACACACCACACACCATACATGCACACATACCACATGCTGTACACACACCACATATACCACATATACACACTGTATGCACTGTACACACACACCACACACAAGACACACACTGCACACACACACCATACATACTGCACAAATACCACACATACACAACACATTACATATACATACCATACACACTACACACATCATTTACACACACCACAGACAGTACACATACCACACTACACATAAACTACACACACCATACATAAACACTCCCCACACACACATACTGCACATGCACTATACACACACACACACACACACACACCACACCATACACTACATATACACATACGATACACATACTACACACACCACACACATGATGCAGATACTACACACATACTATACACACCATACACACATAGTACACATATCATACACACCACACACATACACACACACAGCAAGGGGATAGGAAGCTGGGTGTAGTGGTGCATATTTTAGTTCTTTGGAGGCTGAGGTAGTAACATTTCAACCAAACTGGGCTACATATTAAGACATGGAAACATAGGAGAGAGAGAGATAGAGAGAGAGAGAGAGAGAGAGAGAGAGAGAGAGAGAGAGAGAGAGAGAGAGAGGAGAGAGCACTATTCTATTTGGGAAGCTAAGAGGCAGGAGGATTACTTGAACCCAGCGAGGTGTCAGAAATCTACATACATCAAATTCTAGAAGGTCTTTGAACTAATCTGTGAGAAATCAGCCTTGGGCAAGCAGAAATTCCTCCCTAGTCTCTAGATTCCTATGCAGACATACCTCCTACCTAGGGCTCGGTGGGACACCTGTGGACTTGGCTACTAGGGAGTCTGTGGCAGAAGAATAAGTTGTGTCCAGAAGTTCAAGGCCGGCCTAGGCAGCATAGAGATTCCCCTCTCAAAAAACAAACACAAAACAAGAAATATCCATTAAGTAACCAATAAGCCAGATACACACATACACACACACAAACCCTCATGGGTTGAAAATGTAGCTCAGTATAGCACACTTGTCTAACATGCATGAGACCTTGGGTTTCATCTCCAGCACAATAGACTTAATGAGCATCCATTCAGCCATCCTTTCAGTTAGGACATACTGGGTGTGTGTGTGTGTGTGTACCTGTCTATATGTGGACACATGCACATATGTATGCATGCACATGTCTTTTTGTTGTTGTTGTTGTTGTTGTTGTTGTTTTGAGACAGGGTTTCTCTGTGTAGCCCTGGCTGCCCTGGAACTCACTCTGTAGACCAGGCTGGCCTCAAACTCAGAAATCCACCTGTCTCTGCCTCCCGAGTGCTGGGATTAAAGGTGTGCGCCACCATGCCCGGCTACATGCATGCACACGTCTTATGTGTGCATGGAGATCAGAGGTCACCTCAAGCGTCTCCTTCACTTTTTTTTAAATTAATTCTTAAATTTTTTGTTTGTTTTGTTTTGAGACAGGGTCTTTCTGTGTAGCCTTGACTGGCCTGGTACTCACTCTGTAGACCAGGCTGGCCTCAAACTTATAAAGATCTGCCTGCCCCTGCCTCCTCAAGGCTGGGATTAAAGTGTAGACATACATTTTTACAACCTATTTTTAATAAGCGTTCGTCCTCTCCTCCAGTCCACCACCCAGCAGAGGTAGTGGAAGAGAAAAGTTATTAAGATATGAGGGAAGGGGACCTGTTCAGCAATAGTTCTTTGTGTGCGATCTCAATCTTCTTTCCCAGCAGCTCAGTCCCATAGCAAACACCAAATACGACTCAGCAGCTGCAGACCAGTCCTCTAGGCAGGCAGACACATGCAGGAACCTGCCGCTGTAGTTCAATCCTGGAGGAACCCTTAGGTTTGCTAACTGGCCTGAGGTGAGGCCACTGAAGAGGCAAGTTGCCGCAGGAACCTCACAAACAGTTCTTGGGCGAGGTTCTTCTCTCAGTGGTACCATTATCACAACTTGAGCTCAACCACGTAAGCTCAATGTAAGAATGCAAGGAGAACCAATACATGTATCTTAGCGAAGAATAGTGAGGCGGAGCAAACCAAATAAGTGCTCAGTGCTGGTCTCCCACTGTCTGTGGGGTCATAATTCATCAAGCGTGCTTTCATGTGTTTGCTATATTAAAACATCCTCTCACCTGTGTGCCCCAGCAAAACATCATCTGACATAACTAACTTTTCAAAGAAACTAGAACTTTCCACTTCATTAAGGGGGTGCCTGGTTCTTACAGAGTGCCAGGGATCGAAACTCAGTCCTCACGCATGCGCAGCAAACACTTCCTATTGACAATCTCCCAAGGCCAGAGTCAGAGCATCTTTAATGAAAGCCTTATCTGTATGGCACCACCCTAGATCCCGGGCACACAGTAGGGACAAGACAGGTCCTTGCTCTCTCTCTCTCTCTCTCTCTCTCTCTCTCTCTCTCTCTCTCTCTCTCTCTCTCTCCCTCCCTCCCTCTCTCTCTCTCTCTCTCTGGTCTAGAACTCACAGAGATCTGCCTGCCTCTGCTCCTGAGTGCTGGGGTTAAAGGCGTGTACCACCATGGCCAGTCTTAGGTTGAAGAAAATACAGCTGAGCCACAGTGTTGTCACATGCCTTCAAGAGGTGAGGTGCATCTCTAGGAGTTTGAGGCCAGCATAGTCTCCATCCTGTTTCAACAAATGGTTAAACAGATAAATAAACAATAAACAGATAAATAAATACAGTAAAACTAAGTCTTGACAAGGTGACAGGTGTTCGAAAACCACACTGTAGTCAGGGAAGTTCCTAGGTATGGTGTCAGAGTTGAGATATGGTGGAAATCTTGGCCAAGAAAAGATAGAAAGCACCAGAACTTCAGGAACAAGGAGGACACTTGCAAGGACCCATGATGGACACAAGCTTGGCCCAGTAACCAAATCAAATGAGTTTAGAACTCACTTAAAAAGAAAAGGAGCTGGGCAGTGGTGACGCACTCCTTTAATCCCAGCACTCGGGAGGCAGAGGCAGGTGGATTTCTGAGTTCGAGGCCAGCCTGGTCTACAGAGTGAGTTCAGGACAGCCAGGGCTACACAGAGAAACCCCGTCTCGAAAAATCAAACAAAACAAAACAAAACAAAAAAGAGGCTTAGAGGCTGGAGAGATGCCCTAGTGAGTAGGAGCATTTGCTGCTCTTACGGAGGACCTGGGTTCAATTCCCAGAACCCACACGGTGCTTCACAGACATTCATAACTCTAGTTCCAGGAGGTCCCATGTGTTCATCGGACTTCCGTGGACACCAAGCATGCGCGTGCTGTACATACATAGATGCAGGCAAAATGTCCATGAAATAAAATGAATAAATTAAAAAAAGTTTTCTTTAAAGGATATAGCTCACTGATAGAGCACTTGCTTATGAAAATGAAAAGAAAAAAAATCTTCTATGAAGGTGGAGGGGGTAGAGTTTTCGTATATAGTCAGGATGTTCTTGAATTCATGGCAAGCCTCCTGTCTCAGCCACCTGAGTACTAGGACTGCA
>NC_034602.1:24629098-24652545 GCF_900095145.1 Mus pahari
CACACACACACACACACACACACACACACACACACACACACACACACACACTCTAATCCCCAAAACCAACCACAATAACCCCCTAGCCTTTCCAGTCTTCCCCTTCAAGGCCTGCTTCCAATCACGTGGGAGATGGAACATTAAGGCCTGTGTTGCCTCCCACGGTGGTAGGGAAGTCATGGCCCAGTGCTCGCAGTATGCCTAGCCCAGGCCTATGGTTGGCTCTGCTGTTCTGCAATAGCAAAGAGATGAACAGGCGCACGATAGAGAGACAGTTCAGTCGTTCAGATCACGGCTCTTGCAGAGGACTCGGGTTTGAGTCCGGCGCCCACATGGTGCCCAGTTCCAAGGGATCCAACATCGTCTTTGGGCCTCTGTGGGTACCAGGTATATATGGGGTAGACAGACATACATGCAAGCAAAAAACAGTTATAAAATAAGTCTAAACAGATTTTAAAGAAAGTGAAATGGGGGCTCCTTGTGCAGTCTCCAGGGAGCAGCATGAATTACCACATATGATGCGCTCCGTGAGGGCCGAGAGCTGCGGGGATTGTGCAGCGGTCATCTAAGTGTCTTGTGTGTGCTGTTCCCTCTGAGGCCGGCTCATGTTCTCTTGATCGCCGCCCCGTGTCCCTGGCAATCTTGTATCTCCAACACTATTTAGACCTCAGGCACTGCTGGGCGGCTCTTATCTCACCTCACACCTTACTCTGAACAACTGAATCCTCTTCACTTCCCTGTCCTTGGTGTCTGCACAGATCCATCTCCCTCTTGTGCAGACCTCCAGCAGCAGGGGCCACTACCAGCCAGCCTCCGGTGGCAATTCCGTGTGATGTCTGATTGCTTAATGAAGCCTTTCCCACTGGGCCCTCCTAGGAGACCCCTCCCTCCATGTATAGAGACTGTGGTAAAGTAGAAATGGTAAAACTGTATTCTGCCTAGCTTCCTATTTCCCCCTTGCTCTGGCCCTCTGTTTACAGAATGATTTCAATTATAAATCGCATCAGCAGAAGAACCATGTTTAGAATCAAGGAGGTCAGGAACCCCCCTAGTCCGTGTTAAGCAAATACTTTATTTGTTCCCAGCTCAAGTACCAACTGGAGAGAAGCAGGAAGCTGAGGGGCGGAGGGCATGGACTTTGGAGGCTGGCTGAATTCTGCTTTGGCCATTTGCATCCTTAAGCAAAGGACTGAACTGCTGCTGCTGCTACTTACATTTTCTGAGTAAATGAGGCTGGCCTGGAGCTCACAGAGACCTAACAGTCTCCATCTCCCAAGTGCTGGGATTAGAGGTGGCGCCATCACCCCTGGCTTAGCCGCCATCACCCCCTGGCTTAGCCGCCATCACCCCCTGGCTTAGCCGCCATCACCCCTGGCTTATTGCTTTTACTTGGGTGTCTGGGATCAGAGCTCGGGTTTTTGTTTAGGCAGTCTTCACTTCCCCACTAGTCCACCTATCCACCTCTCCGCTCCCGGCCTTCAGTCCACTGCCCTTTAACCCCCCCACACCCCCGTCCCATCCTCCTTTATAGACAGATTAGCAAATAAAAAGAACAGGTATGAGCAGGCCTGAGAATCTGGGTGGCGGAACGCTGAGCAAGTGGGCCAGAATGTGAGAGGGGAACAGGACTGAGCCTGTGCACAAACATTAAAAAGACCATGCTGGGCTCTGTGGGAGTCAGGGTTCAGCCTCCAGGATGCTCCTTTTCTGTTTGGCTCTAGTATGAAAACCACTTTTATGGGGCGTGGGGGTGGGGAGCCATAATTAGCTCCTTGGAATGGCAGAACACTTTAAGAGACATGTCACAGTGATGGGTTGTGAGTGTCTTGCAACTGGGAAAAATTGGTGTCATGATGTCCTTTTTGGAAAACTAGAACTTAGTGCCTGTCACTTTAGTCAGCAAGTAAACTGATGGAAACGCTGGTGTCACAGAAATTCAACTCACACCCTCATGACCATTTGCTAGGGGCACAAGGGAAGGCATGGCGTCTGCCGGGGGCCACTTGACACCTGCGTAAAACCCTCACCAGCTGGTGGGAGAGATCAGTTCTGTGTGATATGAAGGCAAAACTCTCATGGCTTTCAGGGACTCATCCCTCACTCACATCCTGCTCATAACATAGGTCTGCAGATGGTCCTGTTATCTGCACCAACCTCTTAAAAAAATTGTGTAGGTGTTTTGCCTGCATGTACGTCTGTGCACATGTACTCCATGTATGTAGTGCACATTGGAGGCCAGAGAGGACTTCTGATCCCCAAGACTGGAGTTACGGAGCCTCACCATATGGGTGCTGGAGATTGAACCAGGGTCCTTCAGAACAGCCAGGGCTTTTGATGGCCAAACTACTGCTCTGGTCCCCAAATCAACTTTTCAACTTTGGTTAGGGCTGCAGAGCTATAGCCACCACCTTTGGCCTTTGCCAGGCCCTCTTGTGGCTATATATATCCAAGGATCTTGGTAAGAGGGGAGGCCAGGGATAGCTTAGCAGCCTGGTTATGGATTCCAGCCCACCCTTCCTCCCATGGGTCCCTGGAACCCTGGCTCCTTTTAGAAAGATAACGGTGGGGTTGTGCCAACCTACCTTGTTTACCTCAGAACCTCCTCTTCTTCCCCTACAATGCAGAGTTCCAGAACCAGCTCTCCTGCAGCCTGACTCCTCTCCGTGTCCCGAACCATTGTGAGCCAAGCTATGCTGAGCCCCGTAGCCTCTGGTGACCTCTTGCTGCTACCCAATGCACAAAGAGCCTGGGCTTCGGGAGACATCCCTGGGACTGATCCTGTGGTCCCTAGCTATGTGACCTTGGGCCTCTCTACCTCAATCTTCTTACCTGATCCACCATTGTAAGAGTAAGCAAGAGAACAGACTCCAGGAAAACACACAGGAAACTGGCACCAACGAGACTCGGGAAACCTGTTTATTGCCAACAGCAGAGATCACAGTCCTGCCACCACCATCGTGCATGCAGTTCTTTCCACACTGGTCTGTGTGCAAACGGAGCATTAGCTTCTCACAAACAATGCCTTACACTACTATGTTCACCTATGTGTTCTGCCTCTTAAGTTTGTTCTTCAGAAATATTTGGTTTTTATTTACTTATAGACAGGGTCTCACATAGCTTGGGCTATCTCTGAACTGCCTCTACCTCCCAAGAACTAAGCGTGTGCCACCACCATGTCTACTTCTGATTTTATTTTTCTGCACTGTCACTGTATCTGAGCTCCTGGTAGGGTGGTGACATGCTGGCTTGAGCCAGCTGTTTCCTCCTCCAGTCTCAGCTGGGGCAGTTTAACAAGGCCATGCATTCACTACTAAGACACCATGGGCAGACTGCTAGCCCCGCTCCTCTCCGCAGGCTCCCTTATAATCCATCTCTGGGGCACCAAAGCTCTTGCGGCTGACCATTCACAGACACTGGAATAATGACACTTGGGTCTTGTATCCTTTTAGAGGTTTTAAACGTTTCCTCAGGGCCAGGTGTGGTGGTACACGCCTTTAATCCCAGCAGAGGCAGGTAGATCTCTGTGGTTTTGAGACCTGCCTAGTCTGCAAAGTCCAGGACAGGCAGGGCTATTTCACAGAGAATCCCCGTCTCAGAAAAAAAAAAAAAAGAGTTTCTCCAGAAACATCTATGATGGTCACATTTTCTGTAGGGTACAGAAAAGGCACTTGGAAAATATCCGAATTAGGACAGCAGGGAGTGGAGGGAGGGAGGAGGGTCTAGGGACCAAATGGTTTACCCACCTAACACTCTTGGGCTACTAATCTTAAATTTGGAATCCCATGGGGACTTCCTTTATGTAAATAGTAAATTTGGAACCCCTTGGGGACTTCCTTCACATAGTTAGTGGACAAACCTAAGCCTTGTGTATATTACTCAAGTGTTCTCCTACTGAGCAACAGCCTCAGTATTCATCTTTAGGGACCCCACCACCACCAAGTAGTGCCATTCATCTCACTGAGGCTGAAGGGATGGGGTAACAGGCTGCTCAGGGCTGGCTTCAAAGGGTGTCCTGGAGAGCTAAGAGACACAAGCAGCAGCTCCTCAGGGGGCATTGCGTTTGATCTGGCCCAAAGTGCTAGGCAACAGCAGAGATGGCCATGTCCTCTCAGCTAGACTGTTCCCAGGAAGCTGGGTGTCCTCTAGCTGGCTACAGGGAGAGATGGCCAAGAGCAGATAGGGGCTGTTCCAGGGAAGAGCAGCAGGCAAGGCAGATGAAGCCCAAGCTTTGCATGACACAGCAGCTTGCTCCGAGTAGTCAGGGAGAGATGACTGTGCCCCCGAGCTGGGCCTGCTGCTACACCTTCTAGGAGGAAACAGTTTCCCTGCTGTCTGTCACGATGGCTATCTTTCTCAGATCTCAGCTAACTCAGCCTTGGGGGAGGATCCCACCCTGTACCTGCTCTGTATCTCAAATGCTCCCAGAGGCCAGAAAGGCGCAGAGGAACTGGCATTTAGTTTCACTTGTGCAGGCTGGCCTAATAAACAATCCATCAAGTATCTGTCTGTCTGCTAGTCCTAACTACACGCCAATCAATGTCCCTGGCGCCTCAAAGGTCTGTTGGTAGGACTCCAGGCCCTGCTGCATCAGGATCAGCTCAGAAAAGACCCCACTGCAGACCTCCTGCACACTGTAAACCTGGGAGACCTGTTAGCTGATTCCCATTGCAGAGTGGGCCACACGGGGAAAGGGCTCTGGGAGCCAGCCTAGTCCTTCTCGCTTCAATAGGCCTTGGTGGCATACCTTCACTTCTTTCTAGCGGTTTCCAATCTCTACATTGAGAGGGTGGGGGCTAACAGTACATTTATAACAATGACACTCTGAAACTGGCCAAGTGTCCTTGTGCCAGTTGTAACACAGGGGTTGACATAATCTACATGGGTCGAGAGCCTATACTGCCAGGGGTCAGACTGAGCTTGCAAGACCTGCTCTGCCACTTCCTTCTTGTGGCCTAGGGAGCCCTCACATCCCACTCGCCTCCTTAGGAGGCGGCTTAGGAGGTACCTTAGTCTCACACTGGCCACTTCCTTCCACAGGCACAGAGGTCACACAGCAAGGAAGGACAGCACTAGGAGATACACCAAGGGGCAAGCATGGAAGTCAACAGATTACGGAACTACTATGCCTTTTTGTCTTTCAGGTATCCGTGTTTCTGAGGAAGGAGGGGGGAAAAGGGTGGAGCACGTCACGGAGCATTGCCGGAGGGTCAGAAACTTTATTCACGGGCCTTTCGTCGCTTCTGAATATACAGGTCTTCTGCCATCCAGGACTTCCAGAGGTGGTGCCTCACTGCACAAGATGAAAGACACTTTGGTTCCGCATCCCCATCCTTTCCCGTCAGCACAGCTGGGAGACAGCCTGCTTGATGGCACTGGGTTCCTTCATCCAGGGATAAGGCACTGTGTGTTTGGCTGGCTGGTAGGTGAGGTGTGGTGGCGGTCCTGAGTGTCCCGAGGGCAGAGCTGCCTTGAAGGCCTCCCTCGTGCAGGCAGCTTGTGCTCTCAGGATGGAATCATGCCTTTGCTTCTTTTTCGGTCAGCCATGGTTCTACGGCTGTGGTTGGCTCTGGCTGCCTTGTTGGCTTCCTTCTTCCTGCGTTCCTGGGTTGTTTCCCGGCTTTGCCCATGGCCCCGGGGGCCGCCCGTCACTGCAGTGGAGTTCTCAGGCCTATACCTAGGGGAGTAACACCGGGTCCATGATGAACAGAAATGTGCTGAAGAGGCTCTGACCAGAAGACCCCCACAGCCCACCCTGATGGCTTTCACTGAGGACACACCCTGGTCAGGTCTAGACAGGAAGGAACCCAGCCCAGGTCTGATTTTCTTCTGAGCCTCGGCTCTAGATGGGCCCACCACCATGTGGGTATGAACATCAGCTGCTGAATGGTAGGTCCCTTCCCTCTGCGCACAGATACCTCCTCCCACCCTGCCTAATTTAGGCAATGCTCATATTTTACACACCAGGTTCTAACTTGGTGGTCCCCAATGTCCAAACGTGCTTACAGAGCTGACAGAGGCTCTCTTCAGTCCATCAATCTCTGGGGTCTACTTGGCGCATTAATGTCAAGGGACTCGACGGAAGAAGTCAGAATAGCTTTGCTCTCTGACCAATAACCTGTGACTCCCTGTTGCCTTCAGAATGAAATCAAATGACTCTTAGGGAGGTCTCACCTATACCCACAGTCTAGGTTGCATTTACCTTTGGGCCATTTGGCCAGAGTCCCCACTAAGAAAAAGAGGGAGCCAGAAAGTCATGTCAGGGGTCCCTGTTAAAGACCCTGACAGACTTGTGCTTTCTGGGGCTTAGCTCAAGTGCCCAGTGTCCCTACCATGACTCTATGCCACTAAGGTGCGTTATCTGCCTGGGCTCTTTTTATTCTGCTCATGAATAGCCGTGCACACACTCCAATGCCGAGTGACAGGCTTACACTGTCTGTCAAGTACTGACTATGAGTGGGGAGCACGAAGCTGAGCCGTCGGGCTCAACCCTTTTCATTACCTTGTTTTTGAGACAGGCTCTCACCATGTGCCCTCTGAACTAGAGACACTCGTGCTTTTGCCGGGTGCATACTGGGATCCCAGGCTTACCCTGGGGTCTTGGCTGTATTCCTGTGCAAAAGTTTTGCTACATCGCCCACATTGGTTTTAAAAATCCTGGTTTCAAATGATTCTCTTGCTTTAGCCCAAGTAGCTGAGACTGGCTTTTACTAAGTTATTTTAGCTGAGACTGGCCTTTACTAAGTTATTTCATGTCTCGGGGCCAATAGAGAGAATGATATTGAGATTAATAGTTACTTCCTAGAGACAGATATTAGGTAAGGAACTACCTAAAAATGGCCCCAGGGTTCCGCATGATCAGCTGGGTTCTCCTGATGGTCTCCTCCAGGTAAATTAGCCCCTCTGATGCTTACCCCTTCCTGGCAAGGAAGGCCATGCGCCTGGCTTCAGCCTTCTCCCTCAGCACTGCAGGATCCTGAATGAAATGGTCCGGCTGTGGAAGGAAGAGAAGAAGCATTTGCCATCAGGAGCTTTCCCACTCCCGAGGCTTGTGTGGGCCATGATGGGAGGCCCCTGACATACCCACAAAGGGCACGGGTTGCTACTGCAGCTAGGGTAGGCACTTGGGGTGCAGCTGCTGGGGTGAAAGGACCACAGGAAGCACATCACAGGGAGTACGTGGTGTTAGCTGAGAAGGCCAACAGGGAAGGAAGGACACAAACGGCCAGAAAGTCAAGTAAGGCCCTGGGAAGCCTGCTTGTCCTAAGACTGGGGAGCTCAGCCTCACTCTGGTGCCAAGGTAGAGTGTGTGAGAGCTCCTCCTGAGCTCTGTGCCCAGAGTCCACGGAGGTGGGCCTGTGCAGGGACAGCTGGGAACTTCAGAAAATCAGCAGGCTCTGACAGATAACATACCTTAAAAACAACAATAACAACAAAATCTAAAGGAGTAGAATTAGTGACATGGAAAGATGTTGACTTCATATCAAATGTGGATTTAAGGCCAGGCTGGGCACAGAGGAGGTACTGTGTGTGGCAGTAGAGGCTGAGAGTCCTGTGGCAGGGCGTGTACTTTTCAACACACATGCTAGCTCCTGCCAGGCCCTCTACACAGCCCTGTAAACATCTTGTTTTGTCCCCTGTTAGGGCGGCTAAGGACTGCAGAGTGCCTGGTCACTGCCTCAACTGGAGCAAGGTCATTTCATTTGTTTTCTGTGTTGAGTTTCAAGTTAAAATTTCAGCAGAAGAAAAAGGTTAGCTGCTAAAACTGATTTTTCAGACCCACAGGATCTAGCTGGCTCCAGAGCCTCAGGCCTCTAAGTCTTTTCAGATTTTTAAGAACTTCCATCTGGGCCCCCCAGCCAGCAGCTACGGCCCTTCCCTTCCCTAGACTGTAACACCTAATGAACTCAGACCCAGTCTCTAATTTGTCCCCTGAGAGCCCCTGGGCTGTGGAGGTGAGATCAAAGCCAGCAGCTCTCAGAATGGTCTGTACTTAAAAGGACCTCTCCAAGCCAGCTGCTGTGTTAGGGCTCAGGGTCAGGGGCAGGGAGAGCCGGAGGGAGGCAGAGCTTCCATCAGACTGCACTTCTTTTATCTGCCACCTGCCTAGGACATACCTTGGGGGCCTCCTCTTCCACCTCATCCTCTTCATCCCACTCCTCCTCCTGTGCCTCGCCAGGCATCTTGGTTCTCAGCACCTGAGGGATGGTGAAGGGCCTGAGGGTTGGGAGAGAGAGAGAGAGAGAGAGAGAGAGAGAGAGAGAGAGAGAGAGAGAGAGAGATCAAAGACTGAGTCTACTTGGAGAGTGGCCTCCTGCCTCAGGGAGAAGGCCTGGAGGCCCTGCTCAGGAGGCCAGGGACCCCACTGGGCTTTTCAAGCAGGCTTCTCTTTAAAGAAAGGTCCTGAGGTCTGATGTGGAGAGCCCTAGGGATCTCCAGTTTTTCTGTTCATCAGGGAAGCCCTGCTTTCATCTGCAATGGGGGAATCTCTACACGATTCTGCTGAGAAAAATGTTCTGTACTTGGGGGAAAAACATGCAAAATGACTTGCCAAGACCAACCAGTGTGGGCTGAGTTGAAGGAGTGGGTGGGAAACCTGGTGTGGGTGTGGGTATATGTGTGTGTGGCAGCAGGGGTGGGAAGCCTGGTGTGTGTGTGGGGGGGGTGGCGGGTGTGTGTGTGAAGCCTGGGGTGTGTGGTGGTGGTGGTGGGGAGCCTGGCAGCGGCTTGGGCACTCACCTGCGGCTGATGAGCTCATCATCAGAGTCTGCATCGTTGGCGCCCACCTGGTTGCCATCATATGTGTCGTCATACTCGTCCTCATAGTCATCGGCCTGGTATTCTCCCGGCTGCAGGGGGACCTACAACAGCACACTCGTGGGTCAGAGAAGCAGGGCAGACTGCTGATTTCCCACACCCAGAGAGAGGCCCAGCTGGGCAGCCTACCTCCTCCACTACCACGCTGTACTTCTGGTAGCGCTGCCACTGTGCCACCACAGCCTGCTTGTCATTCACCAGGCTCCTCACGTTCTCCTCCTTCCTGGAGCCAAGGACAGCGGGGAGAGAGGGAGGACAGCATCAGGTCAGGAAGGCTGAGGGGCGGGGTGGGGGTGGGGCTAAAGGCCCAGAGAGAGGCTGGGTTCTCTTCTTTATACCTTATGTCACGCTGAGGCTACATGCAGTTTTGTCCTGAGCCCAGGAAAGGCCCAAGGTCTCTTGGGCAAGGCCACAGGGGGTCTGCCTTCCTCCTCTTACCCCCCCCCAACCCCCACTATAGCAGCTCCTGAATCTCTGTTCTACAGAGCACCGTGGGAGGAGGAGAGTCTGCTAGTCCAACTGCCACCGTAAGTGAAGACAGATGGATGCAGTGGAGGGGGAAGGGACACACCTGGCTCACACTGAACTGTACATCAGTGTCAGCAGGGGCTCAGGTCTCCACCGTGGCTTTGCAAACCTGTAGAAAAACTTGGCTTGTCAGCCACGCACACAGGCCTGTGGAATGTGTTTTTTGGCCCTGCAGGGGAAAATCAATTAGAGAAGCCAAGCAAGAGATTCAGCTTAGCAATGAGATCTGGTCTCTGGAATGTATCAAGAGGAGAGGGTCCAACAAAAAAACAAGACACAGATTCTGCACAGATCTTCTAATAACTGGCTCTGGGCGAGTGGCAGGCATCTGAGTCTGTAGGTCTGTCTGGGAGCCTGGGACACGTTGGGATTGTAGCCTCAGTATGGTCAGTAGAGCTTTGCTGCCCCATGGCAATCTTTATTAAAGGCCTACTATATGCTAGGTAGCATTCTAAGACTGAGAAGGGGGGAGATTTAGAAATGGGTCAGATATATATCTGTTCTCATAGTGGAGTTGTGGGTGAATGGAGGTAGGTGTACCATGTGAAAGAGACAGAACTGAGCCCTGACGTGCCCAGCATGGGTCTGGGGGCAGATGTGATGAAACTCTATGACAAGAGAGTATTTGATTGTACCAGGAGCCCCACAATGGGACAGAAAGGATGCTGCATTTGATTTAGATCTGAGAAAAACCTTAGGTAAACAGCAATCTTAGCTGGCAATAGTGACTCATGCCTATAATCCTAGCGTTATAGACGCTGAGGCAGGAGAACTGCCAAGAGTTAAAGGTCAACCTAGGCTACAGAGATCCCTATCTCAAATACGAGAACCAAACTTGGACATGGTGGCACATGCCTACGATTGTAGAGTTAGAGGAAGAAGCAAGGGGGTCAGGAGTTCAAGGTCATCCACAGCTACACAGCTACAGGTCAGCTTAGGCTACATGAGCCCTTGTCTTAAAACTACTAAAAACCAACCACCAACCAACCAACCACTCTAGGAATCTTTTCCAGCCACCAGGATTGGGACTGTGGACCTGTGACAATGGCCTTGGCACTGCACCTGGCTCTCTCTGCCATGTTGGCAAAGGGGTAAAAAATGAAAGGGCTCTAAGCTTATCCAGGTAGCTGGTGAGAACAGCCATGCATCTCGAGAGGCCAGATTCTGTGCTGGGCCAGGGACCAACTAAGAACCAGAGATGTCCCCATCAACTGGTAGCCCCCTGAGGCTTCCGATTTCTCTCACCCCATTAGTTTCTAGTTATCTGGCTCTCTGCAGGGCCAGATGTGGAAGCCACCCTCTGTGGACGCACCCTGCGCCCTGCGAGACAACAGGCAGCAGAGCAGGGCCTGGGAGTCTGTCTAGGGCTCTGCACTTGGCTTCTTGACTACATTCGCAGCCAAGGAGAAAAGTGATGCCCGAGCAGCTGGGAGAGGGGCGGTCAGAAGCCAGGCCTTCATCCTGTTCTAGACCTAGGCAGCAAGGGCCTCAGAGACTGCCTTTGGAATCATAGCTTCCTACAAAGTAGCAGTAAGCACAGCTCTCCTGAAACTAGTCACCTTTTCTTCCCATCCACTCACCCCTGCTCTCTAAGGTCCAGTGCAAACAGGTTTGTATGTCCTGCAGAGACAACACACGCCCGACTCTTTCTAGGTGAGGAGCCTGTCCATACAGCTTCTAAAGAAGGGTCAGCTCTCCTGACTGACTCTACACTCACTACGTGTGTGAGCACAGCAGGTCTCTAGCCTCAGCAATCTTAGCTCTGGGCTTGTGATGCTGCATGCCTGCTGCACTAGCAGGGCTGGAGAGACGGTTAAGAGCATTGGCTGCTCTTGTAAAAGACCAGGGTTCAATCCCCACCACTCAAATGGCAGCTCACAACCATCTGTAATAAAAAACAAAAAATGGGGGTATAGGTGGGGTGAACCCAGCACTAAGGCAGCAGAGACAGGAGGATTTCTGTGAAGTTCAGGCCAGCCAGGGCTACACAGTGAGACCTTGTCTCAAACCACCAACTCCCCTCCCCCATTCCAATCCCTTAGCTCCTGCTTTCAGCACTCATGTCTGGGGGGTGTGGGGAGGGAGGGGCTGGGGATGAATGGAGCTGATGATGCTAGAGCTGAACACAGTGGCTCACTAAGCACAGCTGGCATCTCAGTGCTTGGGACACAGACGTGGGAGAAGACAAGGTCAGCATCAATCAGCTTTGGCTACTGAGTGAGTTTAAAGCTACCTGGAGTTACACTGGACTCTGTCTCATACAGAGAAAACAAAAAGAAGACACAAATACAGACAGGGACCTGCATTTGCTGCACCCAACACACTGAATCCATCTTGTGTTTCAGTTTTGCTTGCTAGTATATTCTGTGATTCTCTAAGAGGCAAAAAATCTGGCCACAGAACCTTTGTTGAGGGGGAACTCTTGTTATCACCCTGGTTTCTATAGACCAGTTCAAAGGAATTAGAGGGCCACATGTTGTATACACAGCTTCCTTCACTGGCTGGGATACACTGGTGGCAAGGTGCTGAGTGTTCAAGCCAAGTACCCTCTAGTCTAGATAGTGTTCTAACAGACTTTGTCTTTTCATTATTGTTGTTGTTGTTGTTATTATTGGCTTATTTTGAAACAAGACCTTACGATGTAGCCCAGGCTGGCCTTAAACTCTAAAGCCTCCCATGTGCTGGGACTACGAGCCAGGCCCAGTTGCTGAGACTCAGGCTTAGATCATCCACTTTTGCACTCCATCTCAGAGGGCCAAAGGCTGGCCCCGTTCTGTTGATGACACATGAGAAGACACGGAAGCTTCAGGGCAAGGTCTGCTAGCTCCGCAAAAGACATCAGGGCTGGTGAGGTGGCCCACTGGGAAAGCACTGGCTTGGCACGTGCAAGGCCCTGGCTTTGATCCCTAGCATCTCCAAAAAAACAGACAAAAGATAAAAGAGACAAGAGTGCCCATCTGGACTCCCTCTTGGCATTATGGTTTCTAGTAGCCAGAGTCAAAATAGCCGAACCCCATCCCCCACACCCCCCTAAGGACCCCTAAGCTAGCGTCCCAGAACAGAGAAAAGATCCTCCTTATTCCTTTTACCAAATAAGAACCACAGAGTAACCAAGCCTCACCTCTGCCCCTCTTTAGCTCTGTGTGTCAGGAACAGTCCAGACCCCACTTGTTACCAAAGCTGTTGAGCTGTTCAACAGTCAGTGCGCATGCACACAGGTGTGGCGTGCTACTTCATCCTCCACTGCTACCTGAGTGCAGGGCCCTCGCCCTTCTACCTTGCCCCGACTAGGACAGGTGTCCCTGTTGAACTCCAAGTGCACCTGCTTATTTGATGATCTGCCTTTCCCACGGTCTCTGCCCTTTGTTGGCAAAGCCAGGGTGCCCTGCTCTCCTTGTTTTCCTGGTGCCTCACACAGGATCTCGTGCTAGTAAAGCACTTAATAAATATTTGCTGAGTGGATAAATACTGAACACATGAACGAAGGTTTTGCCTCTTTACAATCCTCGCCCCTGGGCTGCCCAGCAGAGTGGGACTGGTAAACACCCATCATCCAGTCTCTGCTGGCAGCCAGCGTGCCACAGAATTAGGACACAACCTTCAGGACACCTGGCTGCTTCAGCCCTTCTCATGACCCTGGCAGCTGAGAGCAACCCACTCGAAAGCACTCAGAGGTGACCTACAATTGGGTGGGGATGAGGAGTGCGTTAGGTGAATCTACAGATGAATGTCAGAGGGAAAACCTGTGTCCAGAGATGCTAAGTAATGTGGAGGAGCAGGCCAATTAGCCTCCCTGTGCCTTCTGCTGGTCTTGGAGACCCCGTTTGACCTTTCCACACAATAGCCACCAAGAGGGATCTGCTGGGGGTGGGGAGGATCCAGGGGTGTCACAATTTGAGTGACTAAGCAATGTGCCAGGGTTTCCTGTCCAGCAAGCCAGATGGCTTCAGAGTTGCCCTGGGTCTGCTGAGCCCTCAGCCACAAGCTTCAGGCAGTACACAGCCCCAGGGCACAAGACTGACAGCTAACTTCCTCCCTTTCTGCACTGCTGCCTCTAACATTATGTTGGGGACAGCACAGGCTGCACTTGAGCAGAACTCTTGGTATCAGTTTCTTCCCAGGAAAAAGAGGTCCAAAGCCCAGTACTTGATTTATTATTCATTTTGAGATAAGGCCTCACTTAAATTGAGATGGAACTCACTATGCAGCCATGGAACCTCTCCCTAGTGTCTGAACTGGAGGCTGGAGTGACCACGCCCAATCCGAGTGACCTTTATAAAATGTAACATTAATGAGCTCATGGTACCTTTACATGTTCACATTGGCCCTGAAGCCACTGTCCCTCTTGTTCACTCAGCCTGGGAAGTTTCCCTCCTGGTGTGCAGAGCCACCTTGACACATCTTTCAGACCTCTGTCATTTTCTCAGAGGAGCCTTCCCTTCTAGGCTGACACCACTAGCAGGAGCCCTGGAGGCTGCCCACAGTAATGCTTGTTTGATGAGCTGAACAATGCAAATTTCACATGGACGTAGGCAGTGTCTGCTTTGCTCTCTACTACAGCTACAGTTCTAAATTAACCCAGGATGATAAGCAGCAGGCAAATATTTGGTGACATAACGAATAGGTCATGAATGGACTTTTCAATCTGGGAAAGTAGGAAGAAGCTAAGTTACAAAGAAAGAAAGCATTAAAACAGAATTTTTTCATCTTTGGAAAAAACTTACATGACTTAATTTTCTTGTTTTGTCACAACCTGACGCACTGTCCAGCTCTACCCACAGAGTCGACAGGCCACATACCAAAGGATAAGAGGGACAGGGACAGATTTGGCCCTCTGGCCTTTACCACAAGGAGGTATCACTAAGAGTCGCCCGACACACAGCTGGACTTAGAGAACATTGTTAAAGGACCTGCTCTTGTAGGCTGGCAGTAGTGTACAGGGACAGGCTTCAGAGGGACCCCTGCAGTGCTGAAGAGATGGCCCAGCAGTTAAGCACACTTGCTGCTCTTGCAGAGGACCCAGGTTTGGTTCCCAGCACCCACATCAGCTCACAATTGTCTGTAATTCCAGTCCTAGGAGCTTTTCTGGGTGCATCTATGGGCATATCCATGTAGGGAAAACATTCATACAAATAAAATAGAAATAAATTAGAAAGAAGAGTGGTAGCATTCTCCAGGAGGAAGACACACAGCTAGTTCTGTCAAGACCTTGCTTCCTCTACCTACCTCTACAACTAGACTGCAGGGCCCATGTCCTGCCACACTTACCTCCTGCCCTTGTGCACTCGGCTCAGGTCCACTGAGTCCCTGCTGAAGACATCAAACTCATCGTTCTGGAAGACGTTGTGACGAGATGACAACAGGGGTGTAGGGTCCGGCTTCACTTGTCTGGGGGCCACAACACAGAAACCAATTTAAAAAGCCCTGCTGGCTAACACCTGCCTGTGTCCCAGGCCCCACTGTCTTCCCATCATACTGTTCGATCTACTTTAAAAGCTGTGCCTAGGACGTGAGTTTACCTCCTTTAGTTAGGCTCTCCTTAACCTGGCCCCTGTCAAGAATCCACAGCATACCTCACCCTCATTCCCTGCGGACCACTGCCCTATGAGACAGGGAGTTATAGGTCATTCATCCTTATTCTGGGGGTAGTGACACTTGCTTTTGGTACTAGGGATGCAATGTACAACCTCACAGAAGCTAAGCCCATGCTCTACTATACCTCAGCACTGTCATCTGTAAAATGGAACACATGTAGGCTGAGGAATGTGCCCAAAGACACAAAGCTAACTTCACTCATTCATTTGGCAAACATCAACTGTTCATGGAAGAAACATCAACCTGTGTTCTTGCTGTCTCCTGAGGCTTTTGGGGTAGCAGTGGGTCCAAACCAAGAGGTTCAGTGCTGAGAGAGTGAGTGGCTTGGCTGTGCTAACTAAGAATTTGGGAATGTCCTAAGGATGGCACAAATCTAGAGTTGGGAGTGTGTCACTGCCCTTTGCCGCACTGCTAGTCTCTAGTAAGTCCTCCTATAAGGTCTGGCAGGGACAGACAGCTGTGTGCTGAGAACCTCGGGGGCCCCAGGTTTACTCTCTTTGAAGAGGGCATTAGTTCAAACTGTTGGAGACACTGCTATGAAAAAGATGCAGATTGAGCCCCCAGTCTAAGGAAGAGTGGGAGGCAGGGTAAGGGGATTCCTGCCTTGAGGACCTCTTCCCATCTGTCTCTCCCACCTTTCTAGGCCTCGGTCCAGCTGACTGAGCTCAGGGGCCAGCCGATCCTCCAGGATGTTGTTGATCACCTGCTCTGAATCATAGCTGTAGTGCTCCAGGCAGGCCAGAATAAAGCCCTCCCCGAGGTCTGGCAGCAGGTCCTTCACTTGGGAGATGAGTGAGTCTAGTTCCACGCCACTCACGGCAGGGCCCAGGGCAGCTGTTGCACCCATGCACTGCAATGGAGAGCCAGAGTGATGCAGGGAAGGACTAAGCTGGGCAAGGAAAAGGGCAGGAGTCTCTAAATAGCACTCAAGCTGGCGTGACGGGCCCCGGTTTGGCCTCTCCCCAGTTGTAGGACTTTTGCCAAGTGACTGAAATGGAGCCCCTGTTCTCGTCTGTGGAGGAAGGGGCTCTATGACTTCCTAGCTGGGGTAGCTCTGCTTGTATGTTTTGGGGCACTGCATGTTCTCTTTCTGAATCGTTTCCTCTTTATGAAATGGACAAAGTGACCGTAACTCATAGCATTATTTCAAATGGCTCAATGACGAGATGCACATTACCCACAGGGAAGAGTGCCTAGTCTGCAGGAGGGCCTCCATAGATAGTCATGTGCTAGTGATCAAGGTCCTCGCCCAACTCTACCACGGTGACTGACTTGGAAGGACAACAGCAATTACTCATGAGGCTGGGTGGAAACGCTCCCATTCTTTTCAGTAAGGACACTTCATTTCAGATACTGCCCTAATGTGGCTTCATTTTATAATGCTTTATTTTATTTTATTTTTGGTTTTTCGAGACAGAGTTTCTCTGTGTAGCCTTGGCTGTCCTGGAACTCACTCTGTAGATCAGGCTGGCCTTGAACTCAGAAATCCGTCTGCCTGTGCCTCCCAAGTGCTAGGATTAAAGGCGTGCGCCACCACGCCCGGCTTATAATACTTTTTAAGGAGACGGGAAAATAAAACCATAAAGGGCTAGAGATATAACTAGTGGTAGACCCTGCCCTTGCCCCAGGGTCTTGCACAGCATCAGCAAGACCCTGGGCACAATCCCAGCACTAGAAAAGTCACGGCGGTCAGGATGATGTTAAAGAAAGACCTCTGTTGAGAGAAGCCACCAAACAGGGAAGAAAGGATCTGGGCTCTAACAGGAAGAACGGTAGCATTTGCTAACGAGGCACTAAGGACCAGCTAACTCACAAGTGTTCCATGTGGCTTCCCCAGAAACCCCAATAACATTATGGAAGCGGGCACTGCCTATCTGAATGTCCAGAGGATCAACTCTGTACAAAGAAGAGTACTCTTGAACACAACAGCTATAGGGCATGCAACTGGCAAGCAGATCAGTTTACCACTGAGCAGCCCGCCCTGAGACTGCGTGGTCTCCATGCTTGTACCACACAGGGAGAAGCCCTTCCATACAGGCTTGGCTGACCTTGGAAAAGCTGGGAGAGGAAGCCCTAGATCCAAGCCTTCCCACCCTTCCCACCGTGTTCAGTGAAGCCCTGTGATCACTGGGAGGTGGGCCAGGCATCATTCTCAGCTGCCATCAAAGGAGCTCTCCCTTACCCAGTGCGTGGAGGAGCTGGAGGAGCACAAGCAAAAGCTGCACCTCTTCATTTTACAGAGGGAGACAGGGCTGGGCATGGGAGTGCACGCTTGCAATCCCAGCAACTGGAGGTAAACACTGGAGGATTGCTGTGAATTCAGGGCTAACCTGGACCAAGGGCTCGGGTCTCTTGTACAGAGGTAGTACAAAGAGCCCCAGTGCTGGAAGCTACCAATCCCAAAGGACTCTCTTCCCTAAAGGCAGAACAAGTAAGGGAGCCTGGCTACTTGTCTATCAAGAGTGACTGGGAGGCCTAAGGAACCAGGGGCACGGTCTCCCAGATACATACCTCCTCATCCTCTTCTGAGTTCTCCAGCTCTGATGGCAGTTCACTGACTGGCTCTGCTGCCATTGTGACTTCGTTATTAGAATCCTTGGCCCTTGGTGGGTCTTTAATGTCCTTGATTTTCTGTCTGTCCACTCCTTCCCATGCACTTTCCACAGCCTGGAGGATGTAGGCAGTCCGGGTCTCATCCCTAAGAGGTAGTAGTGTTAAGGGTTCTTGTGCTCAGCTCTGGGGTAGGGTGATTTCTCATTCCCTGCCCAGGATCTGACCATGTGGCTTTTCCCAATGGTCTTCTGGTCTACCCAGTATGTGTCATGTGGAACAGCATGCTAAAAGACTGCCGCGCAGGCCTCGAGCCCCAGCACCTGCTGCCCAGCAGAGCAGCTCTGGGCAGAGAGGGATAGACATTACTCTTGGTGTCCTGGACCTGTAGATGGTCCAACAGCTACTCTTCTGCTCTCTGCCAAACTGAGGCTATTTAAAAAGGGCTGAGGGCCTACAGGAGGTCTCTGAGGCAGGACTGGACCTGACCCAGCAACAGAAATGGCCCAAGGCCAGCTCTTCCCTAGCCTCCTTTCTCTCTGCCACTCTGGACACACTGGGCCAGAAATCTGAGGTTCCCCACCCCTTGTCTCTACTTTTATTCCAAACCCACATGATCCATGCAGGGAGACCTGTAGCAACCATCTCAGCCTCTGGTGGTCCCAAGTCAGTCATTGTCCTCCCAGAGCCCAATGGAGCCTTTTCAGAGTATAAATAGCCCGTGTCACTCTGCTTCTCAGCCTCCCATGCTTCCTAGCACCTGTAGCATGTAGCCCAAACCTTTTCATACTTGTCACACAAGGGCCTTGGATGTTGATCAATCCCAGATCACTTGCCACATCCTCATCAGACGTCTTCCCTCCCCCACTGCCACACACAGTGACACATGACATTGAAGGACTCTTCAAAGAGCCAGTTCTCTTTGTCCTCCAACCCCTGGGAACACTCTTGTCCTCAACCTGAGCTCAGGCCAGGCCATTTTCTATCTGTCCTATCTTTGGCTTGGCTGTTTTCTTTTGACCCCACTCTGAGCTCTGCTATGTGACCTGCAGCCCAGGGTCTTCTCATGTGACATTTCCTAAGTGCCCATTTACTGGTCCTCATCTCCTTCAGTAGGGCTCAGGGTTTCTAGAGTACAACATGAACACTGGGCCCAGGCCCTCAGAACACACTTGGAGAGGAGGCTTCTCCTTGTTCTCTATCAGAGCAGGTGCCACTTCCAGACAGAGGAACTGGGTCCTTGTTAGACTTCTTGATGTGAGTAGTCCAGGGTTACCTTCTACCCCTCTGGGTCCCAGAATGTCATGTTTGACCTAGTCAGGCCTTGGCCCAGTAGGCTATAGTAGGATACAAGGCTGATGAAGCCTGCTGCAGCAAGCTGATGTCTTCAGCTACAGGGAAGAATGTGTCATAATCACGGAGGAATCTGTAGGGCAGAGCACAGAAAGGAGGGTCAGGGATGGGACCCTGAGGACAATGTCCTTCAGCAGATCACCCTGTGTCAGCTACCCAACCACAGGCTCCAGAGCCTCTGTGCCATGGTAAGTATTTATCAGTGATTCCACTGAGCAAGGCCTCATAGGATTCAAGGGGAAGACATAGGCCTGTCCCAAAGCTGGTCCCAGCTCAGTCCTACTCACCTTTTTTCCTGCAGTAAAGAGCTGAAGATTTGAAGGAATTCTTCAATGAAGCCTTGAATGTTGTCACAGCTAGAACAGGACACAAGGGACATGAGTTCATGCAATGTAACAGGACCTGCAGGCTCTGTGGATGCTCTCCCTACCCCTCTGCAGTCTCTCACCAGTTGGAGGAAAGCATTTTTCTGGGTTTCTCATTATGTTTGGCAGAGGGTAAGGATGACTGGAGGAGCGATGAGAAGCGCCTGCCATGTGTGGAGGTTCCTCGGAGCTTACCTGCTCTCTAGAATGGGAAGCAGGCAGATCTGGTTCAGGATGATGTGAAACACCTCCATTAGCTTCTTCTTGGAATGGGAGAGCCTCTGCCACATGTCACCCAGGAGCCTTTGATGGACAGAGATTGGAGAAGTAGACTTCAGAGTTGAAAGACACCCTGGGAACTTCTTCCCAGCAGTTACAGGTGCCTCCCCAGAGCTGAGGTGGTCGTAAAGGTCACTGATGGGAGTGGCTTACAAAAGCCTACAATACTGAGTAGCCAGCTGGTCCACACCACTTCCCAGTTAAACAGAGGGTCAGGAACAGCAATGTCAGTTACCAAGAGCTTGAAGCAACAGCTGAGCGTACATGCAGGGACCAGCCATTATCTGCTAGGATTTGGGGGTGTAGGGGAGGGAGACACTGAATTAATGGACTTGGGAGCCAAGAAGGACTCTCAGAAAAATTCTCATAGGATGGTCTATAGAAAGGTAGTGTATCACTAATAAAATGATACATCTACATCGAACCCTCCTCGTCCAAAAGTCAGGAATCACTGCAGAAGAAGGGGTTGGCAGATTGTAAAGCCAAGGGCTGTGGGTGATTACAAGGACACAACAGGGTAACTGCACATATAAATTCACAGAGACTGTGACAAGACATGTACATGCTCAAGCCAGGCCACATCCTAGCTAAAGGGGGAGGTGGGTACAGAGTCCCACCCCTACTGAGGAGCTACTGGAACTGATAGCTGTTGGGAATTTTCTTTAAAGGGATGGTCCCTGTAAGGTTGACCATGTTTCAGTGGAAGGCTACACACATCTAAGAGTTTATGGGCAGGAAAGATTTGACTTCATATGTTTAAAAAAAAAAAAAAAGAAGAAGAAGGAAAAGAAAAAGGAGGACATCAAGTGGGTAAGTAGAGAAGGGGGAATGAACCAGGAAGAAGTTGGGGGAGGGGTGAATGTGATCAAAATACATTGTATGAAATTCTCAAGGAGCTAAATAAAAATAAAAAAAAAATAAAGCAAACAATAACTCTCTACTTGCCATAGCGTTTCTCTTTAGGTTCTCACACAAGCCCTCACAAAGCAAGTATTTAAAAAAAAATCTTTAAGAAAAAGTCCTTAAGGGCCGAGGGTGTAGTTCTGTGGCAGAACATGTGCTTAGCATGCACAAGGTCCAGGGTTCAATTCATAGCACACAAAATAAAATATAAAACCCCGGGAATTGTTAAAAAACAAACAAACCGGGGCTAGAAGACCACTAAGCGTAGGACTAGAGTCCAATACCACAGTCGCTCAGCCTCCTATCCTAGGAGTGGGAGCCGCCCGCGCTCAGCTTCCCACCCCACGCAACACTTAGTTCTGTCCCTGCCTCACTTGCTGTCTTCAAGCCTCCTCTTCTTAATTGCAGACTCCATTTCCGGAATTGCCATCTCATAAAAGGAGGCTAGTCTGCAGAAGCAAGCACGGTAAAAAGGAGATTAATTCATAAATACCACATTTTGGTAGAAAATGAAGCCAACCTGAAGGAGCAGAAGGGTTCACTTAGTTCCCCATAAGCCCACAGCCTGTGTCCCTGTGTGTGTAAACCACAGGAGTAACCTCAGGAGCTGCACTCAGGAAAGCAGTCCAGCTCAGGGAGCAGTAACATCACACCCTATTCAGACATTGGTTCTGAAGAGATCAAACTCGGATCCTCACTTTGCTTTACTGAGTCAAACCACCCCTCCCAGCAGCCCAGCCCATAACCATTTTCTGGGGCTACCCAGGGGCTTTCCTGAGTTTACCCTGGAATGATGCACTGGGCTAATCCAACAGCCTCTTGGGAATTGACCATAACTTTGCCTATTCTTTTGTTTTGTTTTGTTTTGTTTTTCGAGACAGGGTTTCTCTGTATAGTCCTGGCTGTCTTGGAACTCACTCTGTAGACCAGGCTGGCCTCGAACTCAGAAATTCACCTGCCTCTGCCTCCCAAGTGCTGGGATTAAAGGCATGCGCCACCACACCCGGCAACTTTGCCTATTCTAACAAAGTGACCAGAGTGTCTACACAGGACTCCTGGGTTTGTGGAGCAGGCACAGGATTACCTTTCTCCTTGCTCAAAATCTGCCTATTCTATGAGCCTTGAAATGCAGACAGTTACCTATACTTTTTTCTCACTTTGATTCTAAGATATGACGTAGGTTATTTTTTTTATTTTTTGGCAGGATTTGAAATCTCTACAAATTGTCTACACATGACAATGTGTATGTACTGAGAACAGGCTAGATATGCTCAAGACTTACATATATTACACGCTATATTTGTTTTATGAACTAAGTCAGTTAGTTCATATGTAACTTTTTAAAAAGATTTACTTATGTGTGTGCATGCATCTGTCAGTTGGTATGTAGAAATGAATTCAGATGTTAGGCTTTCTACAACTTTTTGTCTGTTTTGTTTTTTGAGACAGGGTCTTACTATGTAGCTCTGGCTGTCCTGGAACTCTCTCTATAGACCAGGCTGGACTTGAACTCACAAAGATTTGTCCCCCTCTGCCTCCTGAGTGTTGGGATTAAAGGCTTGTGTCACCACCACCGGGCTGCACTATAACTCTTAGTAAAAAGTTACAAGCTAGATGTGGTGGTTCTTGCTTGTAATTCTAGCACTTGAGAATTTGAAGCAGGAGGATCATAAGTTGGAAGCCAGCCTGGACTATACAGCAAGACCCCGCCTTAATAGCAAAACAACTAAAAATTATACACACACAACTAAAAATTATACACATACAACAGGGCTGGAGAGGCGGCTCAGGGGTTAGAGTACTTGTTGCTCTTCCAGAGGACCTGGGTTTGGTTACTAGGACCCACATAATGATTCACAATGTTTGTAACTCCAGTTCCAGGAGATCTGATGCAGTCTGTACTCCACAGGTACCAGGCATGCACATGGTGAACACACATGCATACAGGCAAAACACACTCATGAACAAAATAAATCTATAATTTCCTCAAAAAAATTATACACACATACATGATGAGTACATCGCTGTTCCTATGACTGTATTTCCAGCTCCGTGGGAAGGGGGACTGGCAGAGGTGGGCGGCATGGGAAGCAGCTGTCCTTTCCCTCCTAACACTGACTGCAGCACTCCAGCCCCACCTCCTCACTATGTACAAGATTCTTCCTCCCAGGGGCCAGATTTGCTGCACGCAGGACACGCTGCCCTGATAACTGACAGAGCAGTTCTTTTCTAGGGTCTAACTCTTCCTCCAAACATCTAAAGTTTCCCAGAGTCAGAGGTGCATGTAAGTGCCTAGTGTGGTGCTGAATTCACGCAGGTGCTCTGCAATGTCTACCTCACTACAGCACTGCACGTAGCCGAGAAGAGCTGAGCCAAAAGGAACAAGCCCTTCCAAGAACAGCATCAGCAGAGGCCAGAGAGGGCAGCTGGGCCCAAGCTGGTTCAACTCTTGCCAGGCTATGTTGTTGGTGGGAGGGTGATTTGGCAAGATGTGAGAATTAGAGATGTACATGCCATCTGTCCCTGCATTTCTACTTCTAGGAATTAATCCTCAAATATGCTTGCAAAGGTATGAAGTGGTGTGTGTACAATGTTATGTATTTTCAAACAGCAAACAACTGAAAAAAAGCCACAAGAAATAAAAAAAAAAAATATCTGTGTCTGGTGTCTAGTATGCAGATCCATCGGCTGCTCAGTCACCTGGAGACCCTGAGCTCTTTCCCCGCTACAGCTCCCAAGTTTTAAAAAGGGGGAGGGGTTAGGAGGGTAGCTCAGTGGTAGACTTCCTGCTAAGCATTTATGAAGGCCTGGGTTTGTTCTCGTTACTGCAAAAGGAGAAATAATGTGCACATCTCCCTGTTCTGCACATCTCTGGGAACTCACACTCAAACTAAGGACAGTGTTGACCTGGGAGGAAAGAACTGGGAAAAGGGGAAGAAGACAGTTGACCAGATAGTTCACACTGTGGGAAGAAGACAGTTGACCAGATAGTTCACACTGTGGGAAGAAGACAGTTGACCAGATAGTTCACACTGTGGGAAGAAGACAGTTGACCAGATA